>NW_028249168.1:0-571640 GCF_964263255.1 Lissotriton vulgaris
GTGTCAATCAAGTGTTTCTTTGTTTGAGTTTCTCATATATATCATCCTTCAGCAAGAGTAAACTGGACTGCTTGCACTCTATCGAGAGACAGAGCGAAAAACAAGAGAGTCTCGGTTTAGCGAATTCCCATTACTATGTATTCCTTAGATTCCACAAATGCGAAATAATTTACAAAGGCTTCAAGTTACCTCAAAGTTCCCTATACCGAGAATAACTGGCGTGACAAATGGGTATTCAGGAAGGGCTGCATAGGCAGATAGCCCCAAGAGAGCCCAGCTTGAAGAAAGCATGTTTGAAGAAACGGTTCTATAAAGGCGAGCACGGGGAAGGGGGGAGCTGATAAGAAACAGGGGTTCACAAGGGGGGGGGGGGGGAGTAACACTCAAGAAGGAGTAAGGATGGCAGCATAGTTCAAATAAGGGGGTGAATAGAAGTGGGTAAAAGATAGCTCACCCTCGAGCGGGCGCTTCAGGGGCGTTGCACCGGTACTATCTGTAACTTCCACAACTAGGGGTCGTCTCGCAACAGCAACTGGTGACTTAGCACGGACCGACCGATAGCCAAGAAGCCCATTAGAGTCATGCGGAGGTTGTCCTTACCGCGCGCCACACGCGGGTTGCGCCGACTATGCTATTGAAACGAGAAACGCTCGAGCGTCTTGTTGCCTAGGAGACAAGAAAAAAAGGAACTGACGTTGACTTTTGTTTCCGGTTTGTTGTTATGGCACTAGAACAACTTCCTTCTATTAGGTCCAACATCGGAGAAAAGAGGGGTACCCTAAAATCCGCCCACTCACCAGTCCTCGAGCCGCATCTGAGCACCATTTTGAAACGATGCTAGAATTAATTAAATTACATAAAGGTTCGTTTGGACAATAGATAGAAAACACAATTTTTTATTGTACGCGGGGAAGATTGAGTATTTAGGATGACATGCTGATTTATCTGCCTTGGGAGAGGGACAGGGTGCCTTTGCACTGACCTTGGTGTAAATACGTGTTTTAAATGGAAATAAAATAAGTGCAGGTACTCACCAAAAGAAGCGGTGGACTGGGGGTAGAGTTTGGGGCGGGCATAAGGGCGGGGTTAAAAGCAGAGCAAAGGGCTGGCGAGGTTTTTGACCTTACGATGCTTGTATGCAAGAAATGTGCTTATATTGGGATGTATCGGACTAATAGTTATCACACTAATAGCTATTTATATAGCACTTACTAAGATTCTATTGTATGTGATTGAAAAGGAGTGGTGGACGAGGTAAACCTGCTACAGATGTGATATCATGAAGAATGATGTAGCCTTAAGCAGTCGACATCAAGTCTCTGCAACAATGCTCAACATCCTGTGATTCTGGGCAAATCCCTTAATCGTGCCTAAAAAAATGAATGTAGCCATCTGTAACGAAACTGGGGCTCATGCAAAACGCTCCGATACCCGATGTCTCGGGTATTGTTCGCGATGTCTAGGGTTTAGTTTGCGCTATATAAAACTCTTAAAAAATATAAAAACAAGCATTTGCAATGCAATAGGTCTCGCATTTACGAGAGTTTGAGCTATTGACATGCAAATAATAATGCATTTTATTTTTGTTTTCGTTTTTAAAACATAAATAAAAGGCAGGGTCACTTACAATGCCAATAGCTTAAATTCACGTAAATACAAGACCTATTGCATTGCAAATATTGTTTGGGAAACTGTCTGATGGTTCAAAGCCAAGCCAGCATGAAAGAGAAAAGCTTATAAAAAATGTGTTACAGTGAGTGACAGTAGGAAAAATAAGCTGACGGAAAGGAAGGCCTTTGCACTAGTTGATTGTGAAACAGTTGAAAACAGTAGAAAATTGGAGGTGCGAAGAAATACAGGACATGTAGTGTCCCCCAAAGAAAGGTAGAATGTTTGTTTTTTGATTCTTGACCTATTGGACTGAGAAGTAAAAGGGACTCCATCTTTTATGGTCGGTTTTGTAGGGGATCTTCATTGTCGACCTTGTCTTTCTTTACTTATTTCTTTCTGATGTTTGACCTTTTATTTTGCAATTGTATGTATTCACCTTGTGTGAAGGGCAGTCATAGCCGAAAGCACATACGGAGTAAATAAAAATTCACAAATGAATGCCTTTGTTTCACATCCCCTGTCAGGGCGCATCCAACTCCACCATCTCGCTTCTGGTTCTACAGATGAAGACAGTGGCTGGCTGGTGTAGCTTGAGTGAAGTGCACCAACACCCCAAACCAGATAACGCTTCTGGAATTCACATTTGTGTGTGCCAGGCTGAATCAAACACTAGGTAGTAACCCATGACAGTGTGCCATGATGCTCTTTACCAAAGAAGGAGGCCCACTGCAGTGCGTCTGAATTATCTATTGAATATCAGGCTGGAATGTCTGACTGCCAGCTCCTTTACCAAGTCAGGGACACACTTTGAGGGTTCTGAGCGCTGCTAGAAAGGCTGCTTGCCTCTGACCATAAAGGAGAAAGCCTATACTGTCAAACCGTGTAAACCACATTGGAACTCATCTAGCATTGTGCAGATATTTCACTTTGAAGATGTGCCTCTTAAATGTTGATTGCAGTTGACACCCCCCACCCCACCCCTCCAACCTGGCGTTGCCACACCATCTTTGTGTATCTTTGCTCCACAGGAGCTCGGAGGATGCCTCATAGTAGTGAGCGGCATTCCACAGCAGTCCCCACCATGACTAGAGAAGAAGCGAAAGAGGCAGGAGGAGAGCTCGAGCATGGGAGACGCATGGAAGAAGAGACCAAGACAAATCCCATGCAGCCCCCCGGAGACCAGGCCTCTGAGGGGCGCGTGCAGCAGCAGAGACAGTGCCCCAGAATGCACAATTAGAGAGACATCACAAAGAGCCCGGTGCGGAGACTCCTTACAAAGGGCCGTGCAGAGACAGTTTGAGAAGCACACCAGGAGGGATGGCCTTTGGCAGGGATAGGCAACAGAGACAGACCTATGTACGAGACAACGGCAGAGACAGCCCTCCGCATGGGAAAATGGCTGAGACAGCCCTCTGCATGGGACAACGGCAGAGACAGCCCTCTGCATGGGACAACGGTAAAGACAGCCCTATGTATGGAATAGAGGCAGATCCGAACTAAGGGAAATCAGCAGAGACTGCCCAAACAGCTCAGCCCGACTCCTTTGCCAGAGCAGCACAAGACGCCAGCACTGAAGCCTCAGAGTTTGTGTGCCTTCTGGGTGTTCTCTATCAGCTCGCCTATGCTGCCTTTTGCAAATGAAGTGAAAAATCTTCAAATGAAACCACTTGGAAATAATTCACTTTCATATCGGCATCTCTCTGCGTACAGATATTAACGCAACATATTGACTGAGCCAGCTGCCTTCTGTCTACGGTGTTTGTATTTATCAGTTCAGTACTGCGATATGTTCCTTGCTAACTTGCAGGGGTTTTCAGGGGAAGATGGAGATATAGCGCTTTCAGGACTGTGGCTTCTAGAGAAGTATTCATAAAGACAAGAACAACGTGTTTCACATAGTGCCTCACACCTCATTCAAGCTCTCTCTGGGTGCTGTAAATTAGTTATTATTACTATTATCCATGTGCCAGTGGGAATTGGGGCGAGAGAACTCCAAGTAGTATATGGTCAGACGAATTTACCGAAAGTTAAACTTGTATGAAACCCAGGATGAAATTAAAAACAAGCGCGGCCGCTAAAGCGAAAGTGACCATGCCGCGAATAATAAAAACAGTGCTTACCGATTAATGAGGGAAACAGTGTAACGCCACAACTAAAAGATCCAGTCCTGATAGGCGGTCAAAAAAGGAGACCGTGTGGTAACAAGGAGGGACTAAGAAGCCTCATTATCAATCGGAAGCCAGCGTTTACCATGGACGATGATGCCAGCCAATGAAAAACATGTGACGGTGTGTCCCAAGTGAATATTTCACAGAACCTACACTTCTATCATGAAAAATAAATAACATATAGAAAAAAGAAGGTTTCTATTTTTCATTTGGTTTTCATAAGAAAGAGGCGACCAAGTAAAATATATCCAATAAATATACAACAGTTGGAAGTTTAGGCAACTATTGAGTTCACGGTCTGTCTCTTTTCAACTGCCGACGACGTTTCGACCTATGTTGGATGTCGGGTCTCTTCAGGACTTGTCAATGTGGGGACACCTATGAGGTATAATGTTAGGGAAATGTCAGCAAATGGGCCAGCATTATAGATTACCTTCTATAATATAGGGTAGGAATTATGCTCAAGGTGGAACTTAGTGTACCTGAAGGGTGCTTTGCGCTGCTGTGTAACAAAAAAGTGGTGGCACTGTGTGGTAAAGGTGAACAAAAGACTCACAGGGATTAAGGTTACCAACTGGCATGGTGCAAATTCTGGACGGTCAGTGTAAAAATTCAGGACAAAAAACCAAATTCAGGACAAAAATTCAGGACAGAAGCTCAAAATTTAGGACAAACATTTGGGACAAAACATAAGTTTTACAGACATATCGGAGGAGGTGGCACAATAGTATATAAGTAAATAAATAGACACCCAAAATAAATACAAGTCAAAATAAGTTTATATAAGGTTGAGCCAATCGTGCACTTCACAGTTTTTCAGTGTGCATGCAACTTTGCAAAGTGACATCGGGCCCTTTCTGCAATCAAGATTTGTGCTAGTAACAATAAACATTAATAAATAGTATTTTTTTATTTGTATGTTGAAATCGGTCTTTTTTAAATGTACAGTGAAAACGCTGTTAGTTATTTTATTTTCTCCAGCATGGTGCCAAGACAAAAGCAGAATGCTTTGCCCTTGTCCCATGCAGGAGAAGGCACCCCACATGCTGTCACTGCAATTGGACCCATTAGCACTTATAGAATGACAATCAGCTGCAGTCTCAAACTGACAATGGGCCGCTCTACAGTCTGCACGAGGGAGGTCTGGGAGGGGCGGCTGCAGTGAGCCTCTTCAGTTTAAAAGATGAGAGTGAGAGGCCCGAGTGAAATCTTTTTAACTCACGGGGCCTTTCGCATGGGAAACAGCATTCCTTTCTGAGATTTCCCATTTCAATTTTAGTATTGTCTGTAAGGCGTCCGTAATTTGAGATCCCCAAATTACGGACTCTTTGTGGACATCAAACTAAAATGACGGACGGTCCGTGAAATTTACGGACGGTTGGTAACCCTAACCGGGATCCCAGCCGGGAGCTGTGGAATCATGATAAACAGCAGCAGCGGTGCGTCCATTGGGGCGTAGGGGCGTAGCCCCACCAGCCACCATGGACGCATCGCGGCCGCCGGCCGCAATCCTCCTATCAGTAATATGTCTTCACTAATCACTCTTGTCTTCAGTCTTCTAAAAAAAAAGTCACCGGCAGGAATTGCGCAGGGGGGGTGGCCTGCTGCAGCTTGAGTGACAGTCCACACTCAGGCTGCAGCAGACCGTCCCGCTGGGGAAGTACAGTGCGCATGCTTGGGGAAGTTAAAAACTTTCTCAAGCATGCGCACTGTAAGTTCCCCAGCGGGACCCAGGGGTGCTTGTTTGCTACCACAGCCCGTGTTTCCAAAGGGCGACAGGGCGAGCAGCAAAATGACCCCCTAGCCAATCCTGGTGCTGCATACAGCTCCAGGATTGGCTGGTCCACCACGCAGCATCCATCATTGGATGCCGCGCGTGGTGGGGGTGGGACATCCTGATGGATGCTGTCTGACAAGGAAGATAATCGCGTGGTCGGAGGGCTCAAGGTAACTAGCAGAAACCTGTGCTACTGCGTCGATTTTCCACTGGGGAAAGCTCTGCCTCTTACACACGTTATATAACTAGTCCAGGACTCCAGTATCTTCTTCGGAGATGATGCGATTAAAAATGGAATTGACGTGGAAAGTCTCGCTCCATACACACTTTATTTCACAAGCTGTTCTTTTTCACCTTTGGAAGACACCGTGTACTGTTGACTTCAACTTGGCCTTAAACTGAACGCAAACAGCAGAAGTCGGCTGGCTTCCAGGATGCTGGTCACATGGAAGGAAGATGCGAGAAAAGTCCGAGGTAATGTTTTATAAGACATAGAATACACAACGTTGTAAGAATTGTTATATATATTACAAAACGAAAAGTAGTGACAGAGTGGTACAAGTATGTTCCTCAGGCTCTTACTGACTATGGACTCCCTTTCATTAACACCCCTACAGAAGTGGCATAGAAGACATATTCATATACTGTCATTGACATTGAAGAATTTCTGGGCATGCGTGAGGAGACAGATTGCGTTTCGATGTGTCTGCTGGTGTGTGCAGGGCCTGCTCTGATCGTGATTCGTGAGACAGGGGCCAGCAGGTCAGAGCCATTATGATATCACTTTGGAACAGCTGGCCTGAGCTGGGGGAATTGTGAATAGGTGCAGGGCTGTGATGCTTTCACTGGAGACACACCGTCTGTTTACAGGCGACTATGTATGTGTAAATCCCTTAACAAGATTTAGTTTTTAACTGCATTTTTTTCTGATTTATAAAATGGTGAAACCTTGTCTTTTCGCATTTGTCATTAGTTAGGATTATGGATTAAATATGGCTAACAACTTTTCGCTGTCATTAGCGGTGGGGCAGCTTAAAAAAATGTACTCACTAATGTGTCAACTGTTCTGGAATGAGATGCATTTGGGAAGTTTTCCCATAATCGTCATAGAATGACTGGCATCATACAATTGTGACCTCCAATATCATGGAGGAACCTACTCTAGGAAGCCTTTGGCAAAAAAAACATTAAAATGCCGCACGCAGGGCTGAATGTGAAACGTCCTTCTTTACTGGGAATATTTTCTTTGCACTGACAAAGGAGACAACTGTGGCATATTATGCTCTGACCTCGGTCCCGCTCTGTGCTGCGTTCTCAGAAAATAAAATCTTCACATTAAGTGACACTTCAAGCAGCTTTGTCAGCTTGCCCTGAATTTCCTTTTTTCAGGTCAGAAACTCTGAACTAAACGTGTTGCAAAATATTGCAGCCTGGGCTATAACTCATGATGAACGATTCACTTTTTGTGCTATCCCAGAATTTTGAAATTTAGGAGAGAATTAACAAGACTGTTATTGGCCTGCATTTTTGTGTGTTTTGGCTTTGAATAAAAACATTGATTTTATAAAAATGTTCTCTGGCTGTTTACATACCAGTTAACGTTTATTTAATATTGTGGATTTTTGAAAATGTTATTATAACAGGTATATGTGTAATGTGTATACTATTGAGTGGATCTTCTGCGCTAAATTGAGGTTGGCAGTTTGTGAAAAATATGCCATTTTGCATTCTCGGCGACACACTATGATTTTTAATGACCTCTATAACATATACATTCTATTCACGGCTGGGGCTTGAGGGTCAAACGGGGGGGGGGGGTCAGAGGGCAACAATCATGCCCCTTGATGTGTGGAAACAGATGGTTTACTCATCTAAACTCACTTGTGAGAGATTTCATGTTGGGAGTAGGACAGAAGAGTGTTTCCCTGAAAACACTGCAGCGCAGCGTCCGTGAGGGAAGGGGGCCTGGAAGCCCCGAATTTAGAATTGTATCAATTAGCCTCCCAACTGCAATGGCTAGCGCAATGATTGGAGGGAGTGAATACAGAGGGGACGTTTCTGTCTGTCCCCTGCTTACATCCCACATTTTTGTTAGCAAATATACTGGACTACACAACTGTGACCCCTTCCTGCCTATGTTGCAGACTGCATCCCTGAGATGATGGAAACGACGATGCATGTCCAAAATGATGGAAACCCCCAGATACACGCTGATCCTCCCACTGGTGAGCCTGTCTCATGGAGTTCCATGCTTGATATTTGGGCCGGAGCAACTGCTTGCTTGGACGGAGGTGGGGCTAGAGACAGTAGGAGACTGCTATAGTGAGAACGCCCTGATCCCCTTTGAGGACTTAGTAGAAAATAATGGCCTCTCCGTGGGCCAGTTCATACAATATGAAACTCGGATATGCACCTTTGGAATGTTATGGGGCAGAGGTCGTGAAGAACTGGTGACACATACTCCAACTCCTACATGCCTTGCTCACCTTAGGCACAGCTGGATACCAAGTAAATTGTTTTTTTAAGGCACTGATAGAGACCACTTTGATGCCCTTAACCAAGATTAGATCTAAGTGGGAACAGGCCTTAAACAAAGAATTCACTGATCAAGACTGGGGAAAAGTGCTGGCATGGCCTAAGTCGGTACAGCAACTGAAATATACCCAGCTTAATTTTGTTAATATGACCTACATGACCCTGCACAGGCTTCAGACTATTCATGGAGCAGAGATGCGCAATTGCCCGAGGTGTACCTTCCGAGACGCAGACTGTATACACATGGTCTGGGACTGTGAGTTCTTGCGTCTGTTTTGGGGTGTAGTGACGACACAGGCACCACCTTGGAGAGAGTAGCGGACAATTCCATCGAAGTGTGCTTGTTGGGCCTGTTCCCATACCTCCCAAGATGAAAAGTAGGGAACAAATTTATAGATTTAGTCACGGCGCTAGTGAAGAGACAGGTGTCAGTTTGAGGCCTGGAGAAGGGACGTCTCCAATTGGGCGGCGGCTGAAGGCCAAGCGTTGATCATATAAAAAAAAGAGTACACACTGGACTATGCAAGGAGGATCATGTACTTCCAAGTACTGACAAAAATTGAATAATTAAAAGCTTCTCTGCGGATCTAACAACCTATCACAGAGTCAAGGTAGTTAGTCCAAATTTAGAACCATCTGATAAACAAACATATTTCTTATGTGCTCTATGAGAATTCCAGTGAATCGGATGGAGTATTGGAGCATTCACATATTATTGCCTGGGGAAGCATACATTGATCTTTGATTCTGGCTGAGACTAATGGCTATTTTGTGCACCGAAAAAATCTATTTGCCTGACAATATTAGATGGATCCTTATAATGATAAAATCTGAATCTGCCGACTTATAAACCAACAGAAGGACCTTAGTTCTGGGAAATGTCCTAGTATGGCAGTTGTACTACTGGAATACATTTACAAGGAATGTGGATGTTTTCAGGACAGGGGTAAAAGAGTGGCCAATTGCCCATTAAGGACAACCCCAAAAGTGTAACTTGTAGTATTTACATACCTTCTCAATCGGTTTGTTCAGCTCACATGCAACCTGATATCTAGCAGTACATCTTTCCATGCATTAGGCATTGAAGTGATTCACTGAGAGCCACATATCTACCAAGTCTTTGGACAATGGATTTTACAAAGAGGAAAACGGTTGCATTTTGTATAAAAACTGTAATATATAAACGTACTCTAGGGATTGTCTACATGTATAATTTAAAGTATTGGTAATAGTACAGGAAATCCACAACTTTTGGCGATTTACTGGTGTTATCTTTCAACCACAGTTGTGCTTAGCTTAAAGATCACTGGCCCTTCTACTTCAGCCACAATGTGCAGCACTGCTTCTGCAAAGCAACAACAGGCAGAGTAAAGTTCCTTAGTAGGAGTGACCCGGCATAACATTTACAAATTTAGGTTGCTGTGATTTGGGGGTTCACCATATGATTTGGCTCTACTGACCCTGCTGCGGAACACAAGTATAAGATCTTGTGATAAAGCTTTGTGAGAAGTCTGATGCAGGTGTTAATCTGCACAGTCACTCACCATTTCAATCATCCACTCACCTCATTCATCCACCCAGTTACTGATTCATCAACCCATGTATCAACCCTTCCATTTATCCACTCAGGCATCTACTAAGCCACCCATCAGCCCATTCACCCATCCTTCGATCCACTAATCCACCTATCTGCTTATTCGCCTATCGAATCACTCACTCATGTACCCACTCATCCATCTACGCATAAACCCATTCACAAAACCAATATAATCACCCATCCACTGAAATGCATTTACTCTCTATTTCACCCATCAATCCCCTCCCCACCCCCCCGATCCGCCTCTCCCCGCCGATGTGGAGTGTGTGCTAATGTCACACTGGAATAGGATGGGCGCAGACAGCCTGATAAATGAATCAATACCAGGCAGCACGCATGAGTTTCACTTTGAGGTGCTCCGCATAAAAGAGCAAAGGGTCACTCAGTGCCACTGAATGGTTGTTATAACGTTAGCAGATTGGAGACTAGAGGTGTGCAGAAATGTTTTGTGGTAACAGTTATGTGATGAAGTGGATTGGTAAGGAATACGGCAATACTGTGTGAATGGATTACATCTAATATTTTTTGTAGCTTCAAAAAAAAGATCTAAAGCTTGTGGAGAGCTGGCAGGGGTGGTGTCATCAGTGACAAGTATGAGCTGCACCAGACCAGGAGTGCTAGGGAGTGCAGAGTGACTAGGGACTGCTAGGGAGTGCAAGGGAGTGCAGAGTGCAAGGGAGTGCTATGGAGTGCTAGGGACTGCAGAGTGACTGCAGAGATTAAACTAATGACAATGCCATTTATTTATCTGTTTTCAAAACCAACACATATATACAAATTTTGTCATTTACAATGCCAATAGCTCTAACTTTTCGAAAGGCGAAACCATTGCATTGTAAATACTTGTTTCAAGCTGCTTACAATGCCTTGCTTGTTGAGAATGTTACATCAAAAAGTCTAACATGTTTTGTAATTCAAAGTTGACAATGTGGTAGTTGTTCAATGACATTTGTTGCTGCAGCATGGACGGCAGGGTGGAAGAAAGGGCAAGGCATGTAGGGTTCCAAGGGGTTGAGATGAATAAGCAAGTTGCCGCTTATGTGTTGTGCTCATTCACCCTATTTATCCAAGACTCTTTATAAGACACATTCATGTAAAGTGAGGTTTATTTAGGCATTAATGGTACTGTAACAAAACTGGTGCTCATGTAAAGCGCTCTGATACCCGATGTCTCGGGTCTATTTCGCTATATAAAACAAAAAATAGAAAAATCAGTTGTTGGCCTATATATGGAGGGGCGTTGGCAGTCTGGCAGAGCTAGCCTATGTTTGTGGTCCCAGTAGTGAACAGGGCAGCAGGAGGAGGCGCAGAAGGTTAATGTGCCTGCTGCAAAGAACATGTACCTGATGCAGATCACAACATGCATATGATGTAAATAGGTCAGTGAGTCACTGCTTTTGTCAGAGAGATCCTTTTGTTACTTGCAGTTTGTAAGTTTTCAAATTTGCTTGAAAATGCACGATTTTTCTTCTCTTTTTTCAAAACCCCCTTATGGGTTTCGGGCTCGCTATGATGCAGTATGCAAATCAGTTTACGCTTCACCACATTTGGCCCCTGAACAGTCACCTGTCTCCGAAAAAGTACCACCTTAAATACCACGACAGGGCAAAGGGCTGATAATTGACTTGAAAAAATACATGATTCTTGCACAAAAAACACGTTATTTCAGTTCAGTAAATATGCTGTGGTGTTGAAATGTACTGTCAATGGTCGGTGTTGTAATTAAACTTGTGTGGATATCTAGAGAAATGTCTTGGGATACTGGATGCACCTCAAAAGGCCCAGGGATACCATGGGGGTATCAAGGATTGCCTAACAGTCACAATGCGACTAAGTGAGGGATAAGGTCTGGGGTGGATTTTGCAGTAAAGTGAGACGGTTTCTAAGTGATGTTTGTGTGTGTTTTAGTTTTGGCTAGTATTTTTCTTTACCTGTTAGCATTTTCTGTGTTTTTCCCTGCCACCCACCTAGGCCCAGTTTTAAAATAGATGTCCAAGGTCTCCAATGCCGTAACAGAAGCACTACATACCTTTTGGTAAATTGTCAACTAGGGTTCTCACGAAATTTTGCATTTCAGATCACCTGTTCCACTTTGAGAACAGTTAGGAGAACAAAAACAGGAACATTCTCCTTGCATTTGATTTTAGAAGGTGTAGACAAATATAGAGGGCTACCTTGGGCTTGGGCAAAAGTACTGGCAGAAAGTGGATATTTTAAGATCCCAGGCTAAGCTTCTAAATGCTATCAAAATCACACAGTGGTCTGGTAGCCTGAAAATGAGGGTAGTGGTAAGTGCATGTTTTTGGTATTGATACATTGGACAGGGCAACATTTCTCATTTCATGTGACTATCAAACACAAATATGTTAATATTTTATTATTTCCATTATTTACTGTAAACGTGGTAAAGGTAAGGCGTGGTTCCCAAAGCTTTGTGAAGGCTGTTTCCCAACTGCTGTGCAACTTCTTCTACTCTTAGAGCTGAGATTTCCATGAAACTCTTATAGTCTGAATTCTGCACCTGAGCATAATAGAACGGAATGTATGAAGTTCTGTGGTTATACTGAATAAGCAGCTACCTATGTTATGCCTTCTATTAATGTAATAACTGCACTTTCACAATTGCTTTATTAACCTTTCTGCTTTCTCAAATTTGCTTGAAAATGCACGATTTTTCTTCCTTTTTTTCAAAATTTTCTTGGGGGGGGTTATCCCCCCAAACGCCCCTTTTGGGGTTCGGGCACGCTCGCTACGCTCGCTCGCTACGGTGCAATATGCAAATCACTTTGCGCCCCACCACTTTCAAATGTCACCCACCGCTACTGATAAACAGGTAAGACTCTAATAACCTTTAATCAAGAGAAATAGCATCAGAGATGCGAATATGGCTTAATTAACCACTTATCCCCTGAAAGGGTGTAGTAAGCAGGCAAACATGTGTAAAAGGCCGGTCCAGTGGATCCGTGGTAAGCTCAAGCGTAGAGTAGCAGAAGAGGCAGGGGACTGTGAAATGGATTCAAATTTACGGAAGAATGAAGGCAGGGAAACTCATGTAAGATAATGGATAATGGACATAAAGGAGGCACAAGTAATTCTTACCAAGATGCACAAGGTGGCGCTCTCTGTTCAGGTAAGTGTATTTCCAATAGGATAAAGGGATTCTTCCCTTAATGGCGGTCAATCATTTTTAGGGATGCAGGCGCTGTAAAGTAGAGCCTAGCGTTAGTCTCTCCAACATAGGCAGGGGCGGTATGCATAGAGCACAGGCACAAGCTCAGTTTTACCATACACAACTTACCTTGCAATGGCGCTGTAATCTGTATCTGCCTCCGTGATATGGCTACTCCTGCTGGTACAGTGACAGTGAGTGTAGTGACCTGACAAGTAGGGACCGAGGACACTAGGACCCGGTGGGTCATGAGGGAGGTGACCAGGTCACCAGACACCACATCCGGTCAGGGGACAGGAAGAGGACAGATTGACCAGGACTAGCACGGGGATGGACGTGTATGTAACCAGCTGCCCAGAGAATATAAATAAAGAATAGTAAACGAACCGACCTGTGTCCTGATTGTGATTTGCTGCCTGGCTCCCACTGCGTGGACACGACAGTGAGGCCAGTAGCCTGGGGTATGCACCTGTTACAACGCATTTTTTACTCCGCACTACCATTACAACGCGACTTTTACAACGCATACCATTACAACGCATTGCGCTGGGGGTCGCTCTAGGATAGGGAATAAGTATAATTTACTATCCAACACCTTCCCTAGGGTCCACGGGGACTGGAGTTAGAATAGTAAATTATACTTACCACTATCCAGCACCCCAAAGCGCTATGCGTTGTAATGGTATGCGTTGTAATGGTCGCGTTGTAATGGTAGGTAGTTGTAACGGTATGCGGAGTAACGTCATACATCCGTAGCCTGGTCTTGTTTTATAAGGACTAAACAGTTACGTGTCCATTGCTGGCCACGAGGGAGGCGGGGGCGGGCTGCTGAATAGATGGCAGAGCTACGATGCGCTCTGTGAATCCGTGTTGGAGCCCACCAGTAGGAGGGGGGGGCACTGACCACAGACACAGGAATGGTGTAATAAAGGCCGCATTATTGGAATCAGGTGCACCCTGCCTACTCCCAACCTTGGCATGCGCCGAAGAAAACTATGCCTCACTAAATAAGTGAATGCCTAACAACCTCGCCCCACCCATAAATGGATCCCCAACATTGCAAACTCATACAACATCATAGAACATCCCGTCCACAACTTACCCCCCTGTCTATCAACTGTAAAAGACCTCAGTGTCCCCCACCGCCTACCAAAAACCAGCCCAGGCCTCTTCCAATACCCCCAACTACCCCACTTTCTTAACTAGGAGAAGCGCCAATGACGAAGGCAGGATACCAGCACCTGATCCAGCGACAACACAGCTGTCCCTCACTACCCTCATACCGCCTGTGCACCATCATCCAAGAAAACATCCTCCGACCACCTACAAATCCCCTAAACCTCCCCTCCCCAAGCTTCCCCCATAAACCGGGCGGGCAGGCAAAAACACGTCCACACTGCCTGCTACCGGCTGCTGTGTCACTGCACACTAAAATGGTGGACAGTGACACAAGATGTCCGCCTTTATTTCCCCCAGCCCAAAAACAGCCCAAAAAGAGACCAACTGTCCTCCCACAGCCCAAACAGCCCCAAACTCTTCCTGCTGTCCCGTGTGCCCCCCTCCCCTCCTACGGCCCCAAAACTATCCGTGGGGGCAAGCCTCCCGCTGGTCAGCTGCCCCCCAAATCCCCAATCTCCGTGAACGTGGCTGCATAGAAATAGCGGACAGACTGAACGCCACGCTTGATATTTTTCTAGATGTGCTTAAAAAACACTGATTTGTAGTTAGTCAGAGATACAATCATATTGAAGTGATAATCAATTGTATATAGTAACAATTATTCATGGTCTCGTAAACTGTCTGAAGCACGAAGTCAGTAGGATGAACTCACTAGTGTGTGTCGCGCTGCTACTCTACGCTTGAGCTTACCACGGATCCACTGGACCGGCCTTTTACACACGTTTGCCTGCTTACTACACCCTTTCAGGGGATAAGTAGTTAATTGAGCCATATTCGCATCTCTGATGCTATTTCTCTTGATTAAAGGTTATTAGAGTCTTACATCATTATCTGTTTATCATGATTCCACAGCTCCCGGCTGGGATCCCTGGGAGTCTTTTGTTCACCTCTACCACACAGTGCCACCACTTTTTTGTTACACAGCAGCGCAAATCCCCCTTCAGGTACACTCAGTTCCACCTTAAGCGTAATTATTACCCTATATTATAGAAGGCAATCTATAATGCTGGCACATTTGCTGACATTTCCCTAACATTATACCTCATAGGTGTCCCCACATTGACAAGTCCTGAGGAGACATGACATCCACCATGGGTCGAAACGTTGTCAGTTAAAAAGAGACAGACCGTGAACAATAGTTGCCTAAACTTCCAACTGTTGTACATTTATTGGATATATTTTACTTGGTCGCCTCTTTCTTATGAAACCAAATGAAAAATAGAAACCTTCCTTTTTCTATATTTTATTTATTTTTCACAATAGAAGTGTAGGTTCTTTGAAATATTCACTTGGGACACACTGTCACTTGTTATATCTTGCATGTAAATATTTCATACATTATATGTAAAAAATTATTTGTCTATGTTCGTATAAACTATGGAAATGTACTGACAAATTGACCAAATGTGTGGCCGGCTTCTTTCTTTGACATCTAACACACCACCCACATTGCAATTGGGCGTCCACACCACTTCTAAAAAAGGTATTGCCTTTTACAATGCCATAACTTAAACTTGTGTGAATGTGAGACCTATTGCATCGCAAAAGCTTGTTTTAAAGAGGCCTTGAAACGGGTATCTATCAGGCTCTGTTTTGTGCCCTGGCACAGGCTGTCTGTTTTTTCCCAGCTGCAGTGACAGCAGTCACATCGATGTGTGCTGCTCACTTCTTAGTAGTGTGCACGTGCTCACACTGCTCACTTCTCACTAGTGGAGGCATCATCACACGAGGATCTGTGCTGCGGTGTTGATTTGTTATCGGCCATCACCAGGAGCTACTGTCTGATGATTAGCTGGTTAGCTGGACTAAAGGGGTGCTGCTCTGTTACAAGCCTGTCTCTGTGGGTCCGGGAAGGTACTGGCCTGACTCATCCTAAGCCTGCATCATTTCTACACCGGCCCTTCTTGAGCTGCAACTAACTGCACCAGCCAGTGATGGGTTATAAGTCTCATGTTGCATGAATCCTGCTCTTGCCAAGTTGGGCTACAGCTACTCTGCTATCCATCAGTGGTCTAGAAGCAGGGCGCAATAATAGATTCACTGAGCAGCACCCAGCTCCTCACTGAAGAGGACGTGTTGTAGAAAATAAGAAGTATTGATGTACATAGGCAACGTTCATTTCTCTTTTCCACTCCCCTCCCTGCACGCACCATGAAATATTGTAAAGCATTGACTGCATCCCTCAGCCCGCAAAGGCCTGTACCCATGCGTACATGACAGCCATTTTAGGCACCTTGGCCTCTTGCCCACTCATTAGAATCACTGGCTTCCCTCCTGCGCGCATTTGAGCACCCCCCCCCCCTCTCCCACTCTCACATACATAGACCATGAAACCCAGCACTCTGCGCGACCCTGCTATGAAAGGCAACCCTCCTGCTTGACCCAGGCACCCCCCCCCCCATTTCCCTCTTGAAGAGGCATCCTTCGCCTCAGCTGACATAGCCCCCCAGTTGTATCTGACTGCCCCTGTTCTCTCATATACAGGTCATAAGATCTCGATCTCTCTCTCTCTCTCTCTCTCTCTCTCTCTGCGCGACTCTGGCCCCGCATGCACCCTGACCCCCCCCCTCCTTCTCCTCATATGAGCAAGTCATAAACCCTCTTCTTTCGCAAAGCCCCGTCCTTGAGAGTCACGGCCGCGCCTGACCAGCACCTCCTTCCCTTCCATGAATGCCCCTCTATTGACGAGCCCTCCCTCCACGCTCGATTGTCCACGCAGGCATGAATACCACTCCTTTGATGACCCCTTCCCCCGAGTTCGGCTGACCACACATGTCCGAGGCCATCGCCTAAGCCAGGAGATACCATTTACTGCCCTTATTGTATGCCTAGCCACCCCACCCCCTGGGCCATGATCAGGCGCACACATCCTACGACACACTCAGCTGCACGATCGCCCTTCCCTCTTATCAGCAGGTCAAGGGTCCCCATTGTGAACGTATGTGGAGTAGGATCATCACGAGGATTATAGGAATGTTTTCCTTTTTGCGACACACTGACCTGATTGTATCATCAAATGTTCTGCAAATGTATAAAAGCCAGAGTCTCACGCTCACTTGTTAGAGCACCTCCCGAAAGACACTGTGTTTCGTGTCCGAAATGACTGGCTCTCCTCATGAGAAATAAACTCTGTTCTTGATTCCTGCTCCCAGCGCCCGTCTCTTTATTTGGTAAATTATTCGGAATGGAAACTAAGAGGCGGTTTGCGCCAGCAGCCTGGGCATCGATAGAATTATGGGCTCACTTTCAACAATTGGCGTCCCAACGCGGGGCCCATCAGTGACATAGGGTTCGGTAAGAGAGATCCAGACGAAGAAGTGAACGTCTAAAATGATCGGAGTATACCTGCCTTGAGAGGGCCCTAGCCCGGCTGCCGATCGACAGAACTTCACCAATTCTGAACGGACCTCTCTTGAGTGACCTATTGTCCTGACTGGAATCCCACAGGAATGCTACATGGAGTAAGAGAACGATCGGGCGCTGGAGGAGGGAGTCGAAGAACTGTCCGTATGGTCCGGTCCGGGTAAGATTAAGTAGGGTGTTTTTACGCCTGATTGGTAGGGTGGCTCTGTCCACCTGATTGATTGATTGTTTGTATTGAAAACCGGTATTTGTATACTGGCATTGTTGGTATTGGTTCATTTAGCTTTGAGGGCTACTTGACATATTGGTTCTCTTTTGAGAACGAGACATTCTCTGTTTGCAAACAGCGGCGAATAGGAACGTCGTCCCTCTTTGCAGATAGAGAAGGGTAGGTAATGCAGACTTTTGTCCCCGTTGTAATCCGTCATGCCTACTTTTCTCCCCACTGATTGTTTGAAGTCGATTAATAATCGATTGTTGCTCTTTGAGATCTTCCCTGTCTACAAACTGAGACGAGTAGAAATATTCTGTCTTCCTTTTTGGATAGCGAAGGGCAGGTAATGCAGACATTTGTCCCCGTTGTAATCCGTCATGCCTGTTTTTCTCCCCACTGATTGGTTGGTTGCCTGGACATTGTTGTTCCAGGAATTGTTTCGTTTGAGGTATTTTCTATTTGCAAACAACGTGAAATAGAAACACTCTGTCTAGTCTTTGCAAGTAGAAAAGGGTAGGTTATGCCCCTTTGTGAATTCGTCAGTCCTACCCACTCCCCACTGGTTGGTTATTGTGGGGTAGCTCGCATGGTCCGCCCAGGAGACTACTCTTATGGAGGACATATGCTCTCTACTCATGGGCCATTTAATAGAAATAGACCGACTGGTCCGTCCAGGAGGCTACCCTAGTAAGTGGAAGTACATCGCTCGGTCCGTCCAGGATGATACCCTAATGAAGGAATATATGTTCCCCTTTTGATCGATAATCTCGTTCCACCCCGGACCATTTATTGGAGGGGACTCGTCTGGTCCGTCCAGACGTACCCCCCTAGTGAAAAGGACACATAAAAATATGAAGTGATCACCGTTCCCTACTAACAGAAAGCTTTAACTCGAAACACGCTAAGGAAGAGAAAGAAAAATAAAAAGAAATCAGGCTAAGTCAGTAACCCCCTGATGAGCTTTTGACTTCACCAAAAATAAGAAACATTAGAAGTAGTTCGTAATAAGAAATGTAAAATGGCGAAAAGATTCGATAGCAGAACATAGGCACGAGGTAGCTAGGCTTCACTGCCTGTTCCTGTTCCCAACATGTCTGCCTCATTGCCCGCCCCGCCCAAATAACGGTCACATGAAATAGAAACAACTCAATAGGTACCTACCCCCATTCCGGAAGCTCCCGAAGTGCAACAGGTCCGCGGTTACGCCCATCCGGAAGGCGAGGCCTGGAGGCACGAGGGACTCGCCTGGCCACGGTCAGGAGGAGATGACGTTGGGCAGGCGGTCCAAAGGATGACAAGGACCTCTCCGTCTTCTCCCTTCTGCCGCCCTGCAGGCCGCGGGGAGAGAGGGGGCTGTCTTGCCTTGGCCACCGACCACCCCTCTCTCTCACCCGATCCGGCTTTTGCCAAAGGCCGACGCCAAGGCGAGAACGGCGGCGAATCAAGTAGTCCCGCCACATTTCAAATTCGCCGCATGCCATCGCCTGCTGGTCCTGAGCCGAAGCCAAGGCAAGAACGGCGGCAAATCAAATAGTCCCGCCAGATGCCAAATTCGCCGCCTGCCTGCATAGGTGCAGGCAGTCCCGCCACATTCCACGCTCCCTGGAGAGTTGAAGGTAGTCCCGCCACATGTCGCCAAGGGAAGGGGGGGGGCTGTCTTGCCTCAGCCGCCGACCACCCCCCCCCCCCCATCATCAATGGCTGGCACAGCCAATGTCGAAAACGATGGAGCCGGGGAACGGCGCGGGGTCGCTGGAAGGGGGAGGTGGCGCGAACGACCCTCCCCCACCTCCCTCCAGGTGGAGGCTTCCAGCGACACCCCAACACTCTTCGCTTAAAGAGGGTCAACATCAAAAAGCGGTCTTCTGCCCAGGACGGGCACCTGCTCCATATCGCCTCTCCTCGACCTTGAAGATTCTATAAGAGCCGGGGGGCCCCCGACCCTCTGCATGGGTGCCCCCGCCCCCTTCACTGGGAACCACGACATCGGTGCTACTCCTGCCGGCACCAGACCCGGATCGGAAATGGCTAAGATGCCGCCACAGCACAGGCTTGTTCAGTTCCGGAGGAACACCAGAATGACCCGGTAGGAAAATTGTTGCCGCCCTTCCCACTCTTTGACTCATGGTCCATATTGTTAGACTGTTAACCACATAGCACGAGACTTTTTGAACTGCCAACGGAAAGTCTGAGCCAACCATGTGAGACTAGAGACACTCTGACTGTGCTGGAACTTGCCTGACCCCACCCAAAATGGCGCCGACACAAAATGAGACGTTTTTAATGAACTTTGTTGCACCCTGATTGCGCAAGCTTTTTGCCCCGAGATATATATAACGTTTTGGATAATGAAAGTAGATATGAAGGATATTGAGCATGTGCTTGGACAATGAATTGACTTAGGGTGGGTACTGATTATGAGTTGGAAAATGAATTGGTGTAATTTAAGGTAATGAATGAACATTGGATGATGTATTTATGAATGTATTAAAGATGAATTACTGACATACATCCTGCTTGCTCTGTAGGGGAGTTTAATATGATTTTATTGCACTGCCGCACTTTATGCAATGAACTGCCATCAGCTTCGTTCTTCCCATGTACAGTTCCAATCTGCTCCGTGGCTAGCCCACCAAGTTGTAGGCCTGTATTTATGTGTCAACCCTCTTTATTAAAGGTATTTTGGAAACGAAAGCATCGTTGTAGCGGATTGCATTAATGAGTTTTGAATGTATTACTACTATGAGCAACGAGAAAGTATGATGAAGGCTAAAGGTTAAAAAGGACCCGATATTTAGCAGCCACACTATGTGTGACAGGCAGCCGGAAAGGTGCTTTAGAAGCCCTAAAACGACACCACAGAAAATGCCACCTGACCGCCACCCTTGTACCCGATCAAAAGGGGTTACGACCAAGTAGCTCATGTCGCACAGATCGTCAATGATTATCTGTCTGACCTTTCTGGTCCATCTGGGCTTAAACGCCGTGATGGTGGGGAAATGCACTACGTGAAAATAGGTCGAGTATGTGGTAGGTAAAGCGTTTCCGGATTACTGCACGTTGATAAGGTTTTGAATGTTGCCCCCCACCCCTTCTTTTTCCTCCCTTCTGCAGGTCACGTCGGAACACTGGCTGATGTATGGATGGACGACGACCGAACCGCCGATGAGAGGGGGGAAAAGGGGAATATGGACATGGTCCTTAGGACAAGTAAAAGTTTTTTTTAAAAAAAGACGTAGACTTAAACATGACTGTTCCTCCTTAGAACATAGCAACGGGAGGATGGACTGACATAGAGACTGGACAAGTACTGAATGACAAAAAAAAAATTTTTGACTAGAAACGACGCGTTAAATAATGTAACTGGACGTTTTGACTAGGTAGGGAAAGGACAAAGAAAAATTGTACGGGTAAGGGTTGCCACGGCACCACCCGCCTAGGAAGCTAGGAATGTTGCCGATGTTCAAAATGCACTGCCCCCTTTCTCACACTCTTACAGATATAGCCAAGCTGTCCGACTGTTTTCCCGATCAATACTTGCCGTCGCCTCAGCCTGGAGAACTTCCCACCAAAGGAGGGAACAGAGAAAATGGTTTGAGATCCAACCATGGGTAACTAGCACGACCAGGTTAATTTCCGATCAACTAAACGGAGGTGTGAGTATTGGTAATTGGGAACGCTCGCAGGCGTGACAAACGAGAAGGAAAAGGGGGGAAGGGCAGAAAGAGCTAAGCACGTAGATAAATAGGATAGTAAAGATACGTAGGATATATATAAAAATAGATGTTGTAGACTAACAATTGTTTCCTGTCTTGTTGTGAATGTCTTGTATATGTGTAATACATGTACCGTCTTCCCTGTCCGAGTTTGTGTGTGTGTAACGTACGAATATATGTCTCCCCTCTGTCTATATCTGCATGTTACCCGACCTTTGCTGTTCTGTGTTGTGAGCGCACTAAATGACCTATTTTCGTACACGTTTCTCTCTCTCTCTCTCCACCCTTTTTCTCTCTCTCTCTACATGTCATACGTGTACCGAATGGCTCGTTTAGATTGCGGACGACTCTCACTCTCTATGAGAGTCTCCCTATAAACTCTCCCTCTTTTTGGTAAAATTGTGCCCCACCGGCACCAGTCTGATTTGATACATATTGAACACGAAGGTGTTCAGCGAAATTGACCGAAACTAAAATGACTGTATCTCGCCATGTTACTGCCTCTCCTTTCTGCAAAATGAATGAACTTGAATTGGCTGAGAAGGAAAGGACAGGTAAGACGGCTAAGGTCCCCCAATTTGGCCTTTTATAGGGGAACTATATGTCAATGGCATCCTAATTTTTATTGTTAGAGACAAGCGCCAAGGTCCAGATTGACCCCCAATGCCCAGATTGCCCCACCTCTTTGCACCCAAGCACGAATGCCCGAAGCGTCCCCGCCCCACTTGATCGACCCCAGCTACTGTCCCCGATATATATATATGATGACCATGAGTAACTGCCGCCCCTCGAGAAAACATGTTTGACTCTGTCTTTCAATGATTGCACCCCCGCTTGTTTTAAAGAGTTAGCCAGCTCTAAAGGGAAATGTAAGACTGTTAAGGCTCGAATTAGAAGGACGAGTCTCTCCTGAAATGTTGTCAATCTTGGGGTTTTTGTTGAAATACGCAAGTGATAAGAGTCCGACCTCTGACCATATAGGTCATGAACAAACGCCGATTAGACTTGGTGCGAACGCAGTAGAAATACCCACCTACTTACTTCATGGTAATAGACTTCTGACTATGACCAATGAGCATAACGCCAGGTGCTAGGATTGCGAGTGGAATTCATATGTAAAAAAAAAAAAATCTCTTCTCCTGCCAGTTCTCTAAAACTTGTTTTTACCCATTTAAAGATACTCAATCACCGGAGGAGAAGGGCCGGATGTGACGCACAGCGTGGCTGCAGATCATGAGACACACGCGACCTCAACCAAAGGTGGAGCCGCAGGACAACAAGAAACGGGACGAGGCAGCACTCTCAAAGGCGGTAAAAGAAAGAATGAAGGGCTGTCCTGAAGCTCTCTGTCCGCCAACCCAAGTGTGCCTGGAGCCTCCGTCCCTCTTTTCAAGCCCGATTGATGGGCCTGCCTGTTTGTTACCCATTGCTCCCTTGGTCCCTTTGGTGTGTCCCGGGAAAATCTGCCCCCACTCCGCCCTCTCACTCCCATCGACTAACGAAACCGCACACCCTCTTTTCCATGCGACTCTCTGCTGAAAGGAAGAACAGCATCTAGATGGAAATGGGGTTACACCACGGAAATATAGGTGCCAAGCTTAAGGCGCCACTCAAAGGATTGGTTAGGGAACAGGACTGTGGTCTAACAGCAGAGGACTGACCGCACCCTGCAACGCGTAAGGATAGAACCGAGCTGGACCTATAGCTCCATCGCCGGTGCTCAACAGCGCCAACGAAAGGACACGGACTAGAGCCTACCAGTGATGGCTCACTGATAAAAGACACTGTGACGAGGAGATCTTGCTTATTGAACTGAATTCCTCCTTTGACTACTTGGTCAAAATGTTCATTGGTCACATTTTTAAGTCAGAAACATTTATGCTATGTAGTGATTTGAAATGATAGGAACTCGACAAATGCCATCCCCTATGTGCACCTGTTTATATGTACCTTCATCGACTGCAAAAATGAACTTTGCTATGTAAAAAGGGGCGACTGTAGAAAATAAGAAGTATTGATGTACATAGGCAACGTTCATTTCTCTTTTCCACTCCCCTCCCTGCACGCACCATGAAATATTGTAAAGCATTGACTGCATCCCTCAGCCCGCAAAGGCCTGTACCCATGCGTACATGACAGCCATTTTAGGCACCTTGGCCTCTTGCCCACTCATTAGAATCACTGGCTTCCCTCCTGCGCGCATTTGAGCACCCCCCCCCCTCTCCCACTCTCACATACATAGACCATGAAACCCAGCACTCTGCGCGACCCTGCTATGAAAGGCAACCCTCCTGCTTGACCCAGGCACCCCCCCCCATTTCCCTCTTGAAGAGGCATCCTTCGCCTCAGCTGACATAGCCCCCCAGTTGTATCTGACTGCCCCTGTTCTCTCATATACAGGTCATAAGATCTCTCTCTCTCTCTCTCTCTCTCTCTCTCTCTGCGCGACTCTGGCCCCGCATGCACCCTGACCCCCCCCTCCTTCTCCTCATATGAGCAAGTCATAAACCCTCTTCTTTCGCAAAGCCCTGTCCTTGAGAGTCACGGCCGCGCCTGACCAGCACCTCCTTCCCTTCCATGAATGCCCCTCTATTGACGAGCCCTCCCTCCACGCTCGATTGTCCACGCAGGCATGAATACCACTCCTTTGATGACCCCTTCCCCCGAGTTCGGCTGACCACACATGTCCGAGGCCATCGCCTAAGCCAGGAGATACCATTTACTGCCCTTATTGTATGCCTAGCCACCCCACCCCCTGGGCCATGATCAGGCGCACACATCCTACGACACACTCAGCTGCACGATCGCCCTTCCCTCTTATCAGCAGGTCAAGGGTCCCCATTGTGAACGTATGTGGAGTAGGATCATCACGAGGATTATAGGAATGTTTTCCTTTTTGCGACACACTGACCTGATTGTATCATCAAATGTTCTGCAAATGTATAAAAGCCAGAGTCTCACGCTCACTTGTTAGAGCACCTCCCGAAAGACACTGTGTTTCGTGTCCGAAATGACTGGCTCTCCTCATGAGAAATAAACTCTGTTCTTGATTCCTGCTCCCAGCGCCCGTCTCTTTATTTGGTAAATTATTCGGAATGGAAACTAAGAGGCGGTTTGCGCCAGCAGCCTGGGCATCGATAGAATTATGGGCTCACTTTCAACAGTGTGCACTGCAGATGGAGGCTGCACCCAGCATCCCCTGAGCAACCCAGGTAGCACACCAAGACCAAACATTTCCATCTGCAGTCAGGACCAAGGCGGAACATGGCACACAGACTAAATTCTGTTCAGTATTCGCTCCAACACTGGGGTAAAAACAAAAAGAGAACTGGTGCACATCAGAACTTGTGGGGAAGCAAGTCTGCACCTGTGCCTTATTCATGGTCCGCTCCCTGCTGTGGGTGTCTATAATTAGACAAAGTCGCCCCTGTGAGTTTGAGCTCGAACAAATGGGTAGGGGCAAGGTGCCCAAAGGGGAATCGTGACCAGAGATATTAGACTGTACACCTCCATTGGACTGTGTAGGATTTAGTACCACTGGGGGATTAAAAGTACTTTTCTTTTCCCAAAATGACAAGCACTCGGCTGGGCATGGAGTGGGGGTGCTCGCCTCTCATTACTCAGCATCGGCAGAGTGTATAGGGGTGCTTGGCTCTCATTGGTCAACTTCGGCAGTGCTCCAGGGGTGCAGGCCCGCGGTTGGCCGGTCACTCACCTCTCTTGCGCTCGCGCTTGTCCTGCAGCTGCTTCTTCTTCTTCTTCTGCTTGACAGTGAACGGCTTCTTGCGCGGCATGTCTGCGGCCGGCGCTCCGGCCCTGCAATGCACCGCTGCTGCTCTGAGCGCTGGCCCTGGCGCGGGCGATGAGCTCCGGCCTCCCACTCAACCGCAACAGCCACACCAATCACAGGGTCTGCTGCCACCAGACCCCGGCCACCCACCAATGAGGGAACGCCTACGTCAATAGACGTCATGACTCTTTCGACCAAACGCCGCTAAGACCCCAGCCAACATGCGTTTTTATTTTCACAACGTGAGTTTCTACCCTCGATGACAGCGCATTAGCTCAACTGTGACAGGTCGGATTGGGTTCGAAAACGAGGTTTGAACTGCAAGCGTCCTTTCATTGGCTCACACCTTTACAGCGACGGCATGACCGGTGGCTCCCTTCTGAGAGTGCGCACACGTTCCCGCTGGGCAGAAAACGTGACGTTTGTAACAAGCCCGTGCAACCGCCACCACCGCGGGACGAGAGTAGTCCGATAGACTCGGTGAGAGGGGTGGGGGGGCTGTGTGTGCGCACGCGTGAGTGGGGGTGGGGGTGGGGGTGGGGGTGGTGCGTGCGTGTGTGTGCGTGAGCCCGTGAGTGGGGTGGGGGAGCTGTGTGTGCGCGCGTGAGCCCGTGAGTGGGGGGGTGCGTGCGTGTGTGTGTGAGTGCGCGTGTGTGTGTGTTATCCACTTCCTGGCAATGTGGGACAGGCAATGTGCACGGCGTCTGGGTGAACGTGCGCGCTCACATGGGAGAATCCCCTGCGGGTGCCCATCCCCTGTCTCACATTCCCAGGAAGTGGATGGATGACAAATGATGCTTCGCTGGACGCAGTGCTTCGCACTGCTACACCAACTCGACCTAAAAATACCCTAATACAGCATGCCTCGCTAAGCGAGTAGCGCATGCACTGCAACGCTAGGCGAGACCTAAAAAAACATAACGTATCTACAGGGTTGATCTGGCTGCACTCTGTCTAATAAAAATATACACTTTGATTTGTAACACAGCACACATGATGAAAAAAACATCTCAGTTGGATTATTCAAACTGCTGTATAATTTGTTGTTGATGTTACTTTGCGGTACATAATGCAAATCCATGTGTGTTATTTTGGATAATAATTTATACTATATGCCTCACATACGTACTACAGTAAATGTCAAATGTATTCTTGCAATTTCAATTGTGGATTAAATAAATATTAAAAAGAAAAGGAACAGCCTTTCACATTACATTACAAACAGCAAGACAGTCTTTTTGAATCAAAATATGATTATTGACATGAAGTCCCGGTCAGGCGATGGAGCGTATTACAAATTAAATATGTTTTCAGTGCTTGTACCACAATTACTTGTACCGATGACCACCACAAGAGGGTGCAAAATAGATGACACATTTCTGTTTTACAGTCTTTGGTGTCCGATCACAGTGCACAATAGATTGCACCCATGAGTGTTTATAATACACACATACCTAGCCATGCATTCAATTTATTAGCTTATAAAAAAATAAAATAAACAGCTGCATACATCTGTGTGGCATGTAAGCTTAAGTGGGGTATCACTGGCTGCAAACATTTATGATGAAGAGCATACATCATTTTTCAATGGACTTACCTTCTCTACTATCCCAGGTCAATAAAATAGGGATCGGTGAGTTTGGTCACAAGATCCAATATTATTTTCACATGCAAATAGGCAATTCAGTTGAGGAGCGATGGATAGAGATGGTGGAAGCAATCGTAAACTTTCTTTTGTTCTGTCCATGGCATATCGACAATACCCTGAACAATGCATACCACACCCCGTCCATTCGGTTTTACAGCCACCACTCTACCCCTACCGTGTAAGATCAAAGGATAAACTAATCTCCATGAAGCCACACCTGCTCTGATTACTTCCAGGGTACCACATGCTGTGTCCTGGTGACAAGAGCTGCTCTTCTGGCACTTGTGCCAGCTCACCTCAGGCTTCAACCGCGAATACATCTGTGTCGTGCATGTTGAAGGTGCTGCAGAGGTATGAGTTGATTGATGAAAGGGGTGCCGCCTACTTCGAAGCCAGAACCCCATGACTACCGGTACTCTCCTTTGTTAAGGCAAAGTGATGTTACCCAAGGGTAGAAAATGAAAAGGTTTCAGTACTCAGGACTGCTGAGTACCAGCCATTTAGAGCACTGGTGTGAATGATATCTTTTTATGTCCCTTGTGTCAATATATGGTCCTAGCTCTGACAAAACGTTAATTTGACATGTGGTGCTAGACCCACTAGGTCAGGATAGCAGAAAACAGTCATGGATCGTGCTCCTCAAGGGATGTTGCCCCACCATGCAAATGTGGAGAGTCAATAAATAGCAAATCTGCTAATGTAATGATCCTGCAATGAGGCCAAAGGCAGATAAAGCTGCTCATCCTGTTAAAGTCTGTAAATTAATCCATTCATGGGTCTACCGATTTAGCTGAGTGACTCCGTTTTTTTTTCACCCAGAAGGTTTTATATTTGATTTCTCCCGCTCAAAACATGCTTCTGTCTTCCATGCAAGCTAATGAGGAAATTAAATTACCCAATTTTTTGTTATAAATCTCCTACCGTTGGCTTGTAAGTTTTAGGACATGATGCAGCCTCCTTGCCAGCACCAGTGCTAGCTGCATAAATGTGTACTTCATTTACGTTTCTTGGGGAGGACCCGAGACACAGTCGAGGCGAGGCACTAGATAACACGCAAGGGCGGTGGAGTGGTTCAACCTTACAATCACTCTCCTGCCCGCAACCCCACGCAAGATGAATAAACTCTGCCCCACCCCGCTGCACATCAGGGACACATGGAGGAGCAGTCTGGACCAATTTTATTCAGGCCCACAGGTGTCACGTAGGTGCTATGCATGTCGTTAAAATTAACTAATTTGAACCAGGAGTTAGTAACTCACATGTTCGAGCATATTCCACATCCAGAATAAGGGTCCCCAATTTCCCCTCCCAGCCACTTGGCACCCTCAAAGGCCCCCATACTGTACCAGGCTGCAGAACCTCATATAAGGACTCTGGAACTTCCGCGCTCTCGCGGAGCAAACTGAAGATTGCAGTTTGTGTAGCGTGTTTTAGCTCTGTTTTTAAAAACTGGATGTACGAGCGGTCTGCTCCTTTTTAAAATAGCGCATACTCGTCGGATTACGAGACAATAGCACTCCACTTCGCTTACCTGCACTTTAAAATTTGAACACCTTCACCCGCTGCTTGAGCGGGCATCATCGCAACCTTTAACTCTGACACCGCCATCTTGGGAGTAAAAGTGGAACACTCGCCCACTAGGCAGCGCCATATTGGAACGCTCTCTAGTGGCTGGGTCAGGGTTCTCGGCACAGGATATTTAACTGGGGTAGTGCAAGCGCGCGCCCAGGACTCTGGAACTTCCACGCTCTCGCGGAGCAAACTGAAGATTGCAGTGTGTGTAGCGTGTTTTAGCTCTGATTTTAAAAACTGGATGTACGAGCGGTCTGCTCCTTTTTAAAATAGCGCATACTCGTCCGATTACGAGATGATAGCACTCCACTTTGCTTACCTGCACTATAGTATTTGTACACCTTCACCCACTGCTTGAGCGGGCTTCATCGCAACCTTTAACTCTGACACCGCCATTTTGGGAGTAAAAGTGGAACACTCGCCCACTAGGCAGCGCCATTTTGGAACGCGCTCTTGTGGCTTGCGGCACAGGATATTTAACTGAGGGAATGCAAGCGCGCAGCGCGCACGCCGATGGTGCGCAGGAGGCGCGCCAGAGGCAAGCCCGTCTGCGCCCGTCCGCACCAGGACAGGGCTAGGGGCAGAAATCCCTGTGCAATTCAATCCGGGCAACTACTGTTATAGCAGGGACATGCTGTTACGCCTTAGAGATACCATGCAGGATAGTTGTAGGCATATTATTTCTCCCGAGGCAGATATTAGGCAGTGTCCTGATTGTACCTTGTCATTCTTGCCCTTAGAGCCCCTTTCTCAAAGCGTGGACGCTGTTAAATCATTCTCCCTTCTACACCTTAACTGCAGGTCGCTGCCTAAGCATGAGAGTGAAATCCATCTATTGCTAGAAGAGAGGGATCCTGATGCTCTCTTTCTTACGGAGACCTGGACTAACGTGGGCTCTGACCCTGATATTGTCCAGGCCCTTCCTGCTAATTATACCATAGTTAGGCAGGACCGGGAAGTTGGTCGGGGAGGGGGAATTGCCATCATTTTAAAAACTGACTATAGTTGTAGAGTGGCTAAGTGCTCGGTCCTGGATTGTGAGAGCCTTTCTTTTGCAACTGGTTTCTCCTCCACCTGTACCTTTTCTGGAATTCTTGTGTATCGTCCTCCAGGGGGCCATGTTAATTTTTGCAACAATATACGAGACACTGCTGTAAATCTGGCCAGTTCGACCCCCAATTTTTCTATTATTGGTAATTTTAACATGCATTTGGACGACTCGGAATCCTCCTATGTGCACGACTTCCTAGTAGGCCTGGAAGCCTTCCGATTCAGGCAGATTGTAACTGGCCCTACTCATACATTCGGTCATTTACTCGACCCTTTCTTTACTAACTTAGACAATGTTGCCCTGAAGGAAACTATCCCAGTTCCCTGGTCGGACCACTTACTTTTATCTTTTGTCTGGTCCCCTTTTGACCCGCCACACCTCTCCCTGAAATCTAAAAAGCTGGGTAGAACCTGGTCCAAGCTTCCAATGGACAAATGGTTAGACAATCTTAATAAGAGTGTTCCTTTACCCTGCCCCAACCCTATTCAGGCCTACAATGATTTCAACAGCTGGTTGGTATCCTCATTGGATCCCATTCTCCCCAAGAAAGAATTCTCTCATCGGGTCGGGCATAATAAGAAGGCACTTGAGCTTAGAGGACTTAACCAAGCCTGTAAGCGGTTTGAACGCAAGAGAAGGAAGGACTTTTACCCCGCCAGCAAGGTAGACTACAGAGCCCCACTCAGGCTGTATAAGAACAACATCAAAGCGGTGCAGGCCAGTTATTACCAAGAGAAGATCGAGTCGGCCTCTAACTCCCCGAGGGAGATCTTTAAAATCTTCAAATCTCTCATCACCCCTCCTAGCCCCCTCCCTGATCCAAAGAATGCACAAAAGCGCTGTGACGAGATTGCAAGTTTTTTTGCCACTAAGGTTGCCAATATTTACTCACAGTTCCCTCTGATGGAACCTGAAACACCTCCCCTCCTTCCTCTTTCATATGATAAGATGGATATCCTCACTTCTCTTTCTTTATCAGACACCATGTGTCTTTTAGGAAATCTTAAATCCGGCTCCCCTTCCGATGTTGCGCCCCCTTCAATTCTTAATTCTGCCACAGAGATTGTCTCCCCAGTAATCCGGGATGTTATTAATTCTTCGCTCGCAGCTGGAGTGGTTCCTCCACTGTGGAAAGAAGCAAGAATCAAGGCTCTCCTAAAAAGAAAAAAAAAAATTTAGACCCAGGAGAATGGGCTAGCTACCGCCCTATTTCTCTTTTGCCAGGTATCAGCTAACTGGCTGAAAAGCACGGGAACTCCTTATTGTCCGCCTATGTTGAGGAGAATAGAGCTCTTCATCCCACTTAGACGGGATTTCGCAGTAAACAGGGCACAGAAACCACCCTCATTGCTGTGATGGAAGAGACGAGGAAAATTGTAGATGCCGGAGGCTGCGCTGCTATTGTATTATTAGATCTCAGCGCAGCCTTCGACACGGTAAATCACCGCATTTTAATCCAAAGACGGCAGGAGGTAGGCGTGGCGGGGACCACCCTCCAGTGGCTACAGTCATTTCTTGCTGAGAGATCTTTTGTGGTCTTCGAGGAGGGAGCTCTGTCACAGCGGACCCCCTGCAGTATGGCGTTCCCCAGGGTTCCCCGTTAAGCCCCACAATATTTAATATCTATATGCGGCCCCTGGCGGACATTGTGCTTCCCTGGGGGGGTCCAGTTGGTCACCTATGCTGACGACACACAGTTGGTGGTCTCGCTCTGTAAGGGTGACACAAGGGACACACGTTTTACATCATGTCTGACTAAAGTGGCCGAGTGGATGGACTGCTCCTTTCTGAAATTGAACGGATATGAAAGATTCTGCCGCTCCTTCCCTTTGACGCTAGGCGGCTGCTGGTACAGGCCCTTATTTTATCAAGGCTTGATTATGCCAATGCAGTCTATTTGGGTGCTCCTAAGGGGACTATCAGTATTCTACAAGTAGTGCAGAATTGCGCTGCACCACTTCTGCTTAATGTCCATAGACGGGCCTCCGCCCGTCCAGCCCTTATTCAATTACGCTGCCAGTGCAACAAAGGATCTGGTTTAAGACCATGTGGACTGTGCATAAGTCGATCACCGGGAATGGCCCCTCGGTGATCAGGCCCATGCTTAATTTCTATCAAGCGCCTAGGACATTAAGATCCAACAACAAAAATTTGCTGACGGTTCACAGGATCCGGCGAGCGGGCATGGGTGGTCGACGGTTTTCGCTTCATGCCTCAAATCTGTGGAATGGTCTTCCCAACTCCATCCGCCTGGAACCAAACCTAACCATCTCCTCTTCAGGAAGATGTTAAAGACCTTCTTCTTTCGCTCTCTATGAGCAGTGGTGTTGTTCCATAGTTCCTGAAGCGCTGGGATGCCCTAGGGTAACCACGCGCTATAGAAATTCGTATTCATTCATATATCTGGGAAATAAGATGTTGCCTCGACCCCAGCATCAATACCGTGCCCAAAGTTTTCGAGGCGGATGAAGCCGCTGGATAAGACGGCCAAATCTCCCTAACCGTGTCAGATACACCTGCATAATGAAGAAAGTGCCCTGGTCCCAAAGCGAACTGCTCCTGCGCCTCCTCAAAAGACAGAAAAATCCTCACAAGGATAAAGATTCTCCACTACCTCACAACCCACCTTCGACCAGGAGTGGACAGACAAAGGGCTTGATTACAATTTTGACGGATGGAATACTCCGTCACAAACGTGACAGATATCCTGTCCGTCAAATTACAAGTTCCTTAGGATATAATGGAATTGTAACCCTGTCTGCCAAACTCATAACCCTGCCCATAGTCTCTTCATTCTGGCCAAATGAAGCCAAAATCCATATTGGCAGTTCCCTATGCAAAGGAGCCCTTCTGATTAACACCAACACCAACCACTTCCCTGTGAGCATGCAAGCCTGACTTTAGAGTAGACACTACCGCTGTGGAAGGTCCCTTTGACAATACAGTGACCAGGAAGCATATTATGGCTTGATTTGTCCTCAGAACACATCAGAGACAAAACAAGAACGCAATAAAGACTGTTAAACTACATAACCAGGATTGTGGAAGTGCTCCAGTGAACTCTTAGCCTCAGGAGATTAAGTGGCTCCAGTTTATGGAAAGGAAGACCCAGCATCCCAGATTTAGTAAGTGCAACCAACTGAACTGAGAGAAAGAATCAACAGAGCGACTGACTATTCTAGTGTTGTGGTCAAGAGATCGCAATGGAAACAAATGCTACCAGCTATAGAGAGGAAGAACTTGTCAAAGTGGTTGAAAAGGATTAACTTGAACCTACTCTCTAGGTCATTCATTGTTCATCCCTGCTGCCCTCAGGCAGGAGGAGTAGACAAGTCAAACATACGCAACACATCTTGATGTTTCTGAAGAGCCATGAAAGCAGAGGCTTAAGGAGAGGATACAAGAAGAGACATGATACCAGACATCCCAGTTGAACTGGAGTGACAACCTCTGTTGACAACCCTCAGCAGCATCTCTCACATTTAAGCCCATTTACAGGAAATATGTCAGACACCTACCCATGGAACCACTGTACAAGCTGTGAAAGAGATCCTGCCCATACCTGCGATACTTCTGCCCACAAGACTGCTCAAGAATATAGTAGAGGTGGCCACAGAAATGATTTGCCCTTAACCGTCAAGGGAAGGGAAAGATGACAATAATGCCTCTTACTAACAAAGTTAGCCATTTGTAGCATACGTTCCATTGTTTGCTGAGAAATGGTTGGGCTACACTAGATCTGCAGCATGAAGATGTTCCAGCTATCCTGGCTGTGAGAGGAATAACCTTGAAAAAAACCAGAGCCAGTCATGTGGGTTACATGACCCTACCAGTGGGCACACTTTGAGCATTCCAGCAGGAGTGTGCCAGAAGGTCGAGTAAATTTTCACCTGCAGAAGATGTGCTCAGATGGAAACTCCACCAACAGATACCATTGGAAGGCATCTTGGCAAACCAGACAGTCCTTGTGCATTTAGGAGTGGGCAAACCACTCCTCTCCTGCCCTGCTTGGAGCAGAGTGGCCCCACCCACCCCCCCGTCGCAAAGCAGCAGGACACGAAACATAAAATGACAACAAAAGTTATTTTCATTTTATGTTTCTCACTGCTTAAAAGAGGAGACGCCCCTAGTCTGGCCACATATTGTTACAAAAAAGTCAGCTTTGCAGCTCTTGCCCTCCGATCACATGTGGTTTCGGGAAAGGGGCACAGTGTTTGTCCATTCTCCTTAACCCAGGCCTTTTTCTGTTGGCAGACCGCATAAGTGCTTCAGTGCGAACCTTGACCATCCCAGGCTGGCAAAGACTGCAGTCGAGGCTTCTTCCGTCGCCCATCACAGAAAAACGTCCGGTTGCGTTGTACCTGGGAGCCAGCCCAGCCCAGCGTGCGGATGCGGCCCGCCAGCAGCAACAATTTGTCAGCGAGCGGTCATAAATGTGAAGTAAGTTCAGCAATTGGAAAACGGTGGTCATTACTTTGGGTAATGCGTATCATTTGTAATAATGAAATACCAAACTAGTGTAACATTTTTTTACTACAAAATTAATTTCTAACTTACAGATCAAGGAGTATATGCAGGCCGACACTGAGATAAGACAGTTATTTGGTATAGATAACCAGATACATTTTATTTAATGCTACTAAAAAATATTTCAGGAAGGTATGGGCTGGTAGGAAAGGGCACAGGGCAACTTCACAAATCTCAAAGTACCACGTCAGGTGCGAGTGATTTACTTAATCCTGGTGCTACACAGCATTTACCAAAACAATATTTGCGGTTTCTACCATACATTTTCTTAATCCACTGCAAGTTATAAAGTGCCAGTGAAGGTGTTGCACATGAGACGTGAACATCACTCAATGGTGACTTGAAAATATAGAAATGTCACTTATGTGTGCACTGAAATCTTGGCAGCTATGGAATTGGCTGTGTGGGTGAGGGTCAAGTGACTCTGGTCAGTGGTGATGGGGATAGTGTCCCTCATAGTCCTTGAACTGTCACTCATAATTACACAGACATTATGAAAATGCCACACTTGGCAATCTGAAACCTTGGCAGCTATGTTCCCATGAACTTAGAAGATCGAATATTTCAGTGGATTGTTTGTCACGCTGTCAGTAGTTACGTTTCCTGCAACAATGATATTATTGCACTGTTTTATAGCGGCCTGTAGGAAGCGGACTTTTTATATGATATATCAAAATAAGGTATATCGTGCAAAGAGCCTAGGGGTTCCCTAATGAGTGGACAGAGGCTTGCTCAAGCAATCTTAAGGTCCTTTTCTATGCGGTGGTGTGGTCGAGCAACTTCAGGCTTATCAAAGAGGAGTGTAAGACATCTGCAAATACACACAATAGTCATGACATGACAAACACGACTAAATAAGGAGATCCACACCAATTTATAAAATTGCACATATCTTCATATGTTTAGGCACCAGAATCAATTCGATCAGGTAGGTATGTTTTGAAAGAAAAATACTTCATGGTTTACAAAGTGCATTCTTCAGAAGCTGCAATGTTATCCTATGGGAGACAAGTACGGCGTTCAGGTACAGTACAGCAACTTATCAGACCAATCTCCTGGACTTAAGGCGAGTATGGGAAAAGGTCCATGGTAGAACCAGCATCAGCAGTCCACCTCCCTTGGCACTAGGGCGGTCAGGTGCAGTGGTGCATTATAGAGTTGTGTGCCCAATGTTAGTCTATGGGTATCGCTCATTGTGAAAAGAGGCTGCAGGTTTTGACTGGGGGGCCAAACAGGTTGAACCATGCACAGGGCTCAAGTCTTGCAATGCTAGGGGGCACGGTGGTTCTCTTCTTCACGGGCTGGGTAGGCAGGGTGCAGATGGTCTTTGTGGTGTCGGGTTTCTTCATCACGGAGCACCCGCGGTTGAGGGGGCCTGTAAACAGAGGCTCAAGGCGGCATCAGCGAGTTCACAAGGGACAAAACCAAGCTAGACTCTGATCCTTGAGGTCTTGGGAACCACACATGCACTATCTCTGTCCTAGGAAATGATGTTAAATCGGCAACGTTCTCCCAAACCTCACAGGCTCCACCTCTTCTCTCCGCGCTGCCTTTCCAAACTTCATGCAAAAACCTAGCGCACTGGTCCAACTTCAAAGTATACGAGGAACATTCTGTCTCAAAAATTCTGTCTTCCTTAAACCTGAACAATCACTACAACAATCCTCTCCCCTCTAACTGCCTAACCACTACCTCTCAAGCTATCATCCCCTCTTGGATTACAATGATCAATGCTTCCCTCCTACAGGGAACGATACTCGACTCTCCTAAAGCCGGCCAAGTTGTATCTATCTTTAAAAAAACTACGCTGGATCCTGCTTCCCCTGACAACTATAGACCTAAATCCAACATCCCACTCTTAGCGAAAGTTCTTGAAGCGCATACAGCAGCAGCTGAGCCAACACATCACCAACTTCCACCTACTAGATGACTTTCAATCCAGTTTCAGACCTGGTCACAGCACTGAAGCCACCATCCTACACATCGTGGATGATGCCTTACAAGCCCTTGACCAATGCAAACCATGTCTCCTAATCCTCCTTGACCTATCCTCAGCTTTCGATACGGTACCCCACAAAACACTCCTTGAACGCCTCAAACTCAGGATGGGACTTGATGGCACCGTTCTAGAATGGTTCAGGTCCTTCCTCCAGAATCGTTCACAGAGAATCCTAATCAATGGCACCTTATTCGCTCCCACTCCGATCACGGTTGGAGTTCCCCAAGGATCAATCCTGTCCCCAACCCTCTTCAACCTTTACCTTGAACTGCTCACAAAGGTGCTTCGTACTGCCAATATCGCCTACCACATGAAAGCTGGCGACACACAGATCTACATTAAAATCTCTTCTCCTGAGGACATTTTCTCCCTGAATGAGGCCTTGAAGCTGACTGTGCACTGGCTCAACTCTAACCAACTCAAACTTAACGCAAAAAAAAAGAATTTCTCCTCATCTCACCAAACAAAAACAACCCCAATATTTAGGAATGGTTCAAGGCGATCACAGCATTAAACTGCACCCCTATCATTGTAGACTCTGCCAAATCCCTTGGAATAACCCTTGACAGGAGCTTGAATATGCATGGCCATATCGATTCAATGGCCAAATCCGCCAGATTTCACCTGAGCTACCTAAGAAACTTGAAACCCTTCCTCAACACTCCCGACCTAAAAATAGCAATCCAGGCACTAGTCATTTCCAGACTAGAATATAGATGCTCCACCCTCACAGGTCTACCCAAGAGCTCATTGGCCCCACTGAAAGCTTGCCTCAACGCCATCACCAGACTCCTAACTGGTACAAAGAAATTCAACCACATCTCTCCCCACTTGAAAGCTCTAAAAAGGCTTCCTCTCGAGGCCAGGATCCAACTTAAGCTGGCTTGCATCACCCACAAGGCTCTATACTCCAATTCCCCGGTATATCTGGCCCAGAAATTCATGATATCCGTGTGAGCCAGAAATTCCCGATCTGCCAGAGACCTTTTGCTCCAACCGGCACGCTTGCGGGGGAAAAAAACGCACATTCGGCCCTTCTCCGGGGCCACACCTAGAATCTGGAACTCACTCCAGCCTGCCATCAGAAGACCTCCCTCTCTGGGTCGCTTCAAAAAAGAGGCCAAAACTTTCCTAATGGGTAAATTCCTCCCCTAACGCTGGCATTACATGCACCTCAGTGTCACTGTTCCACCCACTATCTTGGTAGTATCCATGGTCTTCCTGGATGGTACTCAACCACACTGAGACTGTTGTTTTAAATGTTTTCACCTGTTTTTTTCTCCACAGGTACTCTTGGATTGAAACTGCCTACCTCTTTGTACAATGTATCTCCCTGTTTTTATCCCAACTGTATCCCCCCTCCCCCCCCAAAGTCCTTTGTTTACCTCCTATCTATCCTGTAAAGCGCTCTGATACCCTCACTGGTCTAGTTCGCACTCTATAAAACTCTAAATAAATTGACCCACTTCAATACGGGCTGTGGGGCTAGGGTTCAGTGGTGCTTGGTGGCGTTGGGTTTTGTCAGTTCCGGATTCCTCGCGGTTCTTCTTGAGGTGCCTGTAGGATGCAGGGGAGCAGTTCCACTACCCCACAGAAGTTCTTCAGTCTTTACTGTTTAGCGCCTAGATACCCCGGGGTAATTGACACGCTTTATATATTATATTTTTATTTCATTTATTGAAGGCAGGCTGTACTCCCAGGCTTTGGCGCAGTTTCGAAGGGTAACAGCAGACAGGCTGGCAGGGCTGGGGACAGGGCAGTTGCTCTTCTTCGGTCTTCTGCTTTCACAGCTCTTCAGTGTCCTTCTTCTTCGTAGGTCATCAGGATCTCATTTTCGGGAACTAAGAAACTTGTCTCTGGTGGCAGGCTAGCGAAAACCAGTCAGTTAGTACACCAGGAGCTGGTAGATTTCCAGAGGACAGGTCTAAAGTGCCCTCTGTGTGCATGTATTAATAAATCCACCACTGGCTTCAAGGTGGGTTTATTAATAGGAGACGTTTGATACTAAACATCCCTATTTTCAGTGATACCATCATGTAGCTGGGGAACTAGTTTTCACCAGTGTTCAGCACATGTACTGAAACTGGCCTCTCTGTACACTTTTACTGGCTCGTGCAGATGTGTCCTCACATGCAGTATAGTGCACACTGCCTTAGGGCTGTAAGGCCCGTCACAGGGGTGACTTCCCTAAACTGCATGCAGGGTCCGCAAGCATGGCACACAGGGAGGTGTGCCATGTCATATTTTCACTTTTGTCTGCACCAAGACAGCAGCCTGCAGGGGCAGTCTGTATGTGCTTAGTGAGGGGTCCTTTAGGGTGGCACAATTTGGGTTGAAGCCCTTAAGGGTCTTCTTGCCAGGGGTACCTTTTACTAGGGACTTACAGGGAATGCCAATGGTATTACCAATTGGGGAAACAATTGTACAGTTTTGGGAACGAGATCGGGCATGGGGAGCCTGGTTAGCAGGAACCCAGCTCACTTCCAGTCAAAGTAACATCCAATTCCAGACAAAAAGTGGGGGTGACCATGTCAAAAAGTACACTTTCCTACATCGCCCACAAGTTTTAAGTGGATTGTTTTAAAAATTACATGATTTGTATGGTTTTATGTTTACTTTTATGAAATTTAATATAGCCCGGTATTTGGATATATCTCGGTATTTATCAAGCACAAACTAAACACCCCTAAGGGTCTCAAGGCGCTGGGAGTCTTCGGGGAGATTATGCAAGCTATTGCCCAGAGTCACAAGGTGCTCGGCTGAGCTCCTGCTGGGGGTGCGCCACACCTCTCCCAAGCCACATCCTATTTGACAATACTGAAAAAAAGAAGGCAGTGTTAAGCTGCCTGATGCACTTCTATGGGTTTAGGAGGGCACCTAGACAAATAACATCACACACATTACAGCAATACATGAAATACAGTTGGAGATCGAAACCTCAATTTCATAGTCAACTTGGATAACAGTTTTCAAAAACGTTTTGGGAAAACACAAGAAAATATTCTAGAATGTTCAAGACTGATTATGAGTAACAGGTCTGTTAGACCTGACATCCTCAGCTTGATATTCCCCCAAATGTTTGCCTTCACTCTTCCTGCTTTGCTCATTTTATTCGTTTTTGTTGGCATTGGGACTCTAAGCACTGTACCACTGCAAACAATGCTAAAGTTCTTGTGTGCTTTCCGAACACAGTAAAAGTGGACTACACCTATTTGACACATTTGCTCTTAAGTCCCTAGTAAACAGTACTACCTGAACCCAGGTGTTGTTCATTAAATGCTACAAAGTTATCATGCCGCACTCTTGGTGCTACCCACTAAAGTAGCCTTTTAAAACAGATTTCAGGCTTGCATGTCTTTGCTCAGGTCCAACAAACCTCGAACCACTATCTCTAACTCAAACTGCAAAGCGCGTGTGGAGATCACGGATAAGACCACAAAGGATTCTCTTGTAGGAGCACACTATCACGACACACTTCCTGAATAATCCTAGCTCTGCCTGGAACGATGACAGTCACCATGCTCTTCTTCAGGGCTCCAATGTGCTTCTGAGTTTTCCAGAACCTGTTAAACCACACGTCTATCATGAACATTTTATAACTTGCTCTCCACTGCAATAACTTCTGCCCAAAAAAATTACTTTACTTATCCTTTTGGCCATCCACATTTACATACAATAAAATATACAAACAATAAAACAAATGATTGGTCACATGTTATAAGAATTACAAAAAAGACCAGCCAATCCCTCTTTAGCTAGAAATATATACTACATACTCTAAACTATTTACCCACTTTTCATTAAAAGAAATTATATTTTATTTAAACTGTAACTGTTTAAAATGTGGATACCGCTAAGTACACCACCTCTCAGCATCATCTTGAAAGCTACACTTCTTGGTCGAAGATACAATTCATATTTTTTATTTTTATTCAAATTAGTGCCAAGAAGAATAGTGTTACTTCAAAGTGTAGCAAAAAAAGTCAATGACTGCAGACCAATGGGGAGGTTGAAAGCACCTCCTTTAATCACAACTATTTTAGTGAAATCATTAAGGTTTCTAAAAATGAATGTTGACTAAGTTGACGTTTCATAAATTTACTTTAATAGAGTAGTTAATGCTGCACACATAGGCTGTTGTAAATAACATGCTCTACTATTACCCAATTAAATGGTACTTAATTTACTATCCTTGGAAGGATGGAAAGCTGAGCTGCCATTAATGAGGCTCAAACTGAGACCTGCATATAACTAATTATGTAAGCAGTGCGGGTTGGTCTCACTGAACCACCCAGCTGCTATCCTTTGGTAGACTGCAGCAGCCATATTTGGCAAATTCTGGATTATAATGTATAGACAGCAAGTACGCAAATCACATACGAAATGCTTATGAACTTCTGAATATGTTTGTATTACTTTTTAGCCAGAACACAAGAAATCATATCAAGTAGAATTCAATTATCGAAAGCATTTTAAACACGTGTTATTCTGGGTTTTATACATATATATGGTAACAAGAGTATTATGTTGAGTTAAGAACAATATACTCAAGTTACTCTTAAGGAAGGCTCAACCCATTTCCAATGTTCACCAGAGGAAGTCACCTAGGTTTTAGATTTATTTTACCGCAAAGAAGGCCTCCCTTCAACAGAGTTTCCTGGCAAGGCAATGCAATGCAGAACAATAAAGTAACGTGGACCCGCCACTTCATGTCCACTGTGCCTATAGCCTTGGAGTGTTGCGTATGAAAGGGGCTAGCCTTAACCTAGGTACAAATCCTACAAACTAAGAACTGGAGCCACTAAAAGCAAGGTCAAGCACTCTAAACAAGGAAGGAGATCCTAGGGGAACAAAAATATACTTCTAAATTTGGCATGGGATGTTTGTTTTATTGCACCTTTTGGAAAACCCTAAAGGTTATATTTTGCAATATTCTCCATCAATTTAAGTAGGCCAAGGTTCATAAAATTGAATAATTCAGGTTAGATTGGACCGACCAACCAGAATAGGGCCTCTTATGTGTGAATGCACCATAACACCGCCTCAAATGGAGGAAGGCTGAAAGATTGTTTAAAGTTAGCAACGTGGAGACTCCCCTAGAGAACAGTTAACAGTGTTGTAGAGTGTGAATTCTGAAGGCCCTGCATAAGGTTATCAAAAATACCAGTGATCTTGTCCAGTCCATCATTTAGGAAGCTGTGACACCAGCTTTCAATGACAAAAAGTGGGATTATGTCTCTCTGGCAGAAGATAACAAAGTTGTAGGAAGGCCTGTGCAAAATGCCAGGATCATCACCCCACTTTCTTTCCCTTACTCTACTTATGCTCTAAGGTGATAGAAGAAGAGAATAAGCTAAATATTTTAAGTAAAAGCTAAAATATTCCAATGGGATTCTGGCTTGGACTAATTATCTTTGAGAAGAACTTGAATTAGGAGCCTCGTCGGTGGGGGGTGTTTGGGGTGGGGGGGGGTGTTGGATTGAGGGGTAACAAAAGAAGTCATGTAGTTCTTAAATGTTTAGTTTTGAGGCACAAACCTGTCTTTCAATTAAAGTAAAAAGAAGAGACAAGAAAAAAAAAGACCAATGCAGAAACAAACAGGAACTACTGCCTCACATGTTCCAGCCATCAGGGTGAGGTACCCAGAGAGCACAAGGGCCTCCTTTTGCAGGTCAACCTTTTTCCTACTATTATAGCATGCTTTCCAGTCACAGAGCGGTACAATGCAATCACGAGTGGGCTATATGCACGCAGAAATAAGATGTTCAAGCTTCACTTACTTGATAGAAGGAAACAACAACTAGGATTTTTAAAAATGTACATCTGCATTTCGTTGGTTGCTGGTGGTGGAGTTTGCCAACTAATATGCTGAGGATCCAGAGAACATTAAACTGAACTTTATTTACAATTTTCTTTATGTAGATTTTATATTCTCTTTCTTCATGTGAACCATTATGGTTAAAAACGTGATGTAGGAAAATAATTTTAAAAAATCCCTGCAAAAATAGTCAAGTTTCTTCATCTATATGCCACGAGTTTTTTTTCTTTAAAAGTATAAAGAGCCTTATCTTTCTATTATACAATATCCCTTTATTGTCACGGAGGTACAGTCTCTCAGCTCGGTGGCTAAAGTTCCTCTCTCAGCTGCTTTTCCTTCTTGCATTTGCATATGGAAGTGCTGTCATCTGGCTGGGGAACAAGTTCCATCCCATCCCGTATCTCAGGGCGACTGGATTGACGCTCTGCGTATTTCTGCAAGATGGAAATCAACATTCAAACGTTACAATATGGTGGACTTACTGACAAGCGAACCAATTTGGTCACATTTGGCACATATAAGCTCTGAATTAATCTTGGTTTGGGTTCCCAATCTACAAATTTTATTTTGCTCTAATTCACTTTGGTGGACCAGTCAAGATAAATAGACAAGAACAGCTTCGTTAATACAAGGCACAGGTTTAGAATCAATTTGGTAAAGAGTGAGGTCTTCAAACCTGGGACAATAGTCCAAATGTTTCATAAATGTTGGTTGCATGGGTGATCTATTGTGAAGAAAGGGCACCCCAGCATCAAGGGATCTTTTTCTATAAGTGCTAATGTTGAAATGTAAATCATGTAGGGATTTAGAAGATTAATTGTATATTGTTAGGGAAGTTTGTATGGAGTGGATGTTTTCCCACAACAGTGTGAACTGCAGCCAAGCGCTTGACATTGAGCACTATAAAACAGTGAAGAAGTATAAAGGGATTGTTTACAAAGGGGAAGCAGTTAGCAGTCAAGTGATACATTTTGAAGAGGTTCCTGTCAATAGCATGCAAGAGTTATTACAACTGTTTACGTTTAAATCATTTGCATAAAAATATCACTACCAGTATCAACTCTGACCGGGATCCTACAGTACATAAAATGGAGCCACAACTCCTGAACTCTCGAGATAGTAAGAGTCAAGCTGGATCCACCAATTTAGACACTCGGATATCTGAAATGAACTTCACCATTTCAAAAGAATGCATCACTAATAAATGTATCTGCATTTTAACAACACTGTTAGTCAGAAAGAGAAGAGAGAGGAGAAAGGGCAAAAAAAGAGGAGGCATGAGGGAGGATACAGGAGAAAAGGGGGCAAGAGACATGAAGGTAAGTGAGGAAAACACAGGAAGCGGAGGGACAAAGCACATGTTTTCCGCTGATCACCGAAGAGTTCAAAGTGAAAACTAAGTCCTCATCTCCCAATATGGTTTTGAGTTTTGTTAAAGAGTTTCAGGCAGAAACCACCTCAATATCCTCCAATCACCACAATATAAACATCATCCCGAGCTGGTCTGGGTAGCACCAGACGTGCCACATTCCGTGGCAGAGCACACTGTGTCAGTCTGGGTGAAGACATTAGCTTTGCCATCTCTTACCACTATAAGATGGCTAAAGTACAAGAGCAACAACATATTTGTCAGTTCTATCAGCTCTTCATGCACCTCCTGTAGGTCTCTCCTCTTTGTCTGCATACTCACCCTGAGATCAGGAAAAGGCAGACCACATTGTTCTTATTGTTCTCCTTTCAACATGACAGCTTTCTTCAAGACTTGTTCCCTCATATCAGCATCAGAAAGGGTCACTATGATAGTACCAGCCCATAACCTAGCAGGGGCTTCAGGTGATCTGATTGGTAGCCTGTGGGGCCTTTTCACCAGATCTGTTGGAATACAGTTATCAGGCAGCACATCCTCTCCAAAATAGGTCTATATTGCCACATTTGTTGGATTATTTTAGAAGCTAGTGGGAAATCCCGCAACTTTAATGCAGGTTTCCTCCAAAGGCTATGCAATATTTCACTGTGAGGCAAACAGTTATACAAGCTCAACATTGGTGTTTGTCCTGCAGTGATTTCATAATATTTTAATGGAGGTACCTACCTTGCCCCCAATCCCTCCCCAACTTTCCAGTGGACAATTTGCCACCTCCAACTGTAGCACTGCTTAATTAGGCAGCAAAAAGGCAACATCCCTCTCCAAAGATTTCCCCTGACATCAGATTTATGTATGACCTTGGAGGTGGCCTCCATGCTCGTGCCTATTGCCTTGTGGAGGGAAGCAAGGGGTGCGATACCCAACTCTACCACGGCGTCGATGAGGCAGTGGTCCTGCAGGTTTCTAATTGGTAGGCTGTTTGCACCTGCACATCATTCCCTTTAATCCAGAGGAGCCAGGAAGAAGGCTAAGACTCAAGCTAAGGTGCGCAGGTGGGGAGGGTGCACATGATGTATGTGCTGTGGTTCAGCTTTGGCATACTGGAGTGCCGTTACTGTCCTGCTCAAGCTAGTGATTAATTTGTAGATTAGCGTACACTTTGAGGTGGGGCGGATATGGACACTGGTGCAGGCAGCTATAGACCGCAAGTGGGGGACTAAGGATCGCTGGCCAAGCACGATATAGTGCCATATTAGGGTAGCAAACGTAGCAACAAGGGAATAAAAGTGCAAGCTCAATGCAATTCTAAAGGAACTTAAAGTACAGGCATGGTGTGGCTCCGGCTCACTCGCAAATTATTGTGTGTTTGTTGTGATTACCAACACGGTCTATGCATCAACCCTGCTTTGGCTTTGAAGATTCTGAAGCTGTATACCCAGCTTTACTCTAGTCTACGGGTGAAGCCTCTTAGTACTGCAAGGTGCAGTGTTAGAGCTATAACTACCTTTGTTTTTCTTCTTGATCTCCAAATTCCTCAATCAAGCACAGCCCCTGAGGAACTGAGTCTTACTGTTTAATATATCAACTGTTCATAGGGATCAGAGGAACCTAAACTCAGTGACAACTTCTCTGGAACTAGGTTACTTACTAAAACGAAAATCTATTGTAGAAACAATCAGACAACCTATAAAAAGAAAACTCAGGCACAGAAATTATTTTTCTACAAGACATGTAGGTTTAGCACAGGACTTCCCACTATAAAATGTAATGAGCAAATTGATTACATTAAATAGTATGGTTGGCACCCCAGACAGCTCAAATGTAAGAAACCAAGAGGGACGTGTTGTTACAAACAAGGAGTTATGAAATAACATGCAAAACACTCGATATGAAATTACTTTGAATCTGCAGCAACCTTCAGAACAGCAGCTTATCAGTTGTGTCCACAATAGGATGTCCTTGCAGCAGATGTTCTAAATGATGCTGATATTCGAACTTGCAATAGCTCAAATTTGATCACAACGATTGAGCATGTGAGAACTGATCTCCAAGTTTTTTTTCTCTGAATTTTTTCAGAAAACTATTCTATTTATGTTTCTGAACTAATTGAGTCTGAAGTAATAAATGTTCTTTCCAATTGCTTTGATGACTCCTATTTGCTGACAGAACTAAACATGCACTTGGCACCAGGTTTCTCAGAGCATCACCCATTACTGTTCGGTATTAATACTTCTGCATCTCGTATGTAGCAACAAACTATGGGTCAAATAGTTGAGGATTGCATGCCCACTTCATATCCAGTTTTAAGTGCAATGAGAGTCATTGGCTCAATACTAACAAAAAATAAAAGATATGCTATTTAATCAATCTGTTCTGTTATCGGAGCAGGCGTCACTTTAAAAAAGTATTAATACAGAATTGAAAATACCTCACGAAAAATCGAAATCAACTACTGAGCAGATCGTAAAAACATTTGATACTAGTGTTATCAATGTGTCTAGTATTGATGACATCATTGATTTGTTTTTTATTTTATTTTATTTATTTTGAAGGTTTTATATAGCGCGAACAAGATCTTTGCAGATATCAGAGCGCTTTACAATGACACGGGGGTGATAGAGTAATAGAAAGAGATAGTTGAGGTAGTTAGGTACAAGGTGCATAGTTACATAGGTAGGTCACAGGTGGGGTAGTGTCGATACAAGGTGCATTCTTGTTACATTTACTTCCAAAGAAGATTGATACATTGATAACTAAATCAAAGGCCTTGATTCCAAATCAAAACATCATAGAAAGTAATGTGTGTTCGGATACCATTAATCAATTTACAAATGAGCAAATTCACAAATCAAAAGTAAAACCTACAAAGACAAACCAATACACATCCACGATTCTTCACAAGGGAACTTTATGCCTCAACTGAACAAACCAAAGGTTGGGTACACTTGATATTAAAGATGAAGAAATCAATCAAGGATTCCAACCTTACAAAAGTAAACTTCGGTTAGGGAAACTAATTAAATTACATTCAAATTTCACTTAAAACCAAACAACAGAATCATCAAGAGCAAAGAAAAATATTCAAAAGCTGTTTCCTACATTTCATAACACTGAACTATGCACAATGAATACATCATCATTAAAACACATTATTTCATATCACAACGTTTAATCTGACACTCTTATCGGCGGGATAAATGAAGGAAATTCTTCCATCAAAAATCCCACATTACCTTGTTAACAGTCTAAGCTGGCGCCAACATAAAGGCAAGTTGTCACCACAAAATTGTGTGTTCCAGTTATTGCTGATAAAAAATAACTCATCATTTGAGCTACCTGAACACTCCCTGCCTTCTCTTCCTCAAAGTGTAAAGGGCATGGCTTACGTTTTTTCACTTTTTGGAGAGCTCTTTCAACTTCAAGTCAAACTCTGGTCATACAGAAATTACGGATTACGATTATGTAAAGCTCTCAGGAATCCATGATACAACGGGTCTGCTAAGTGAATATTGTAAAGTGAGTAAATACCCTACCCTAATATTTGGGGTCCCTGCTAGCAACAAACTCATAATAACTAGTAATGATATCAGAAACATCTAGCTCGATTTAGATGTAATTGATCTATCTGAAGGAAGTCATGAAGTTTTAAATCGTCATAATATTTTGAAACCATTTAGAAACTTCCCTGAGTTAAGTGACATCTAATCAAGTGAATTACTTAGTGTGAAGTACCTGCATGATAACAACATATTCAAAGAAATCATTGGTACATAGTGGGCAAATGAAGTTTGTTGATCAAACATTTGTGCTATGAGGAAAGAACTGATGGAGAGGAACTGTATTCTTACAGGTTGAGAAATAAAATATCCAAATGCCCCAAGACACCCAAACCACAGATCGTACTACTCAAATACTACCTCTTTACAGAGTAAAAAGAGTAATTTTAAGTAGTCTGAGTATTCAAAATCCCAGGCACTGTACAAATTGAAAATCATCAATAATAAAGAGCTATATATCCAAACATATGTCTTTAATCAGTGTAACTCCACAGAAGATAGTGAAAGAGATTCTATCTCTTTACAACCTCCCTATCAGCCAAAGATCAGATAGAAACTGTAAAACTGAACTTTTGCTCTGTTCATGGAATATTGCAGGCATTGAGGCACATCAGAATACGTGGATCAACTCTTTGTTTTCCTATATGGTGCCCAGGTGGTGTGTTTGCAAGACTTTTAGAAGTATTCTTCTTTTAAATGTACCCAGTTTCACAGATCTTGACAAGCTAGCAAAAAACACAAAACATATGGAAAGCACATAATTAAGTCAATCTCAAAATCCCTATTAGCAGTTCATTTGAAAAGTTGCAATGAGGTTTAACTCCTCCTGTTACAATCTAACTCCCACCAAGGTTTTAAAGAAATAATGTAAGCTACCACTCTATCCTTGACGAATTAGAGCAAATATAGGAAACTTAGACAAATACAAACATTATATTAGCAGGTGATTTCAATTACAATCTACTACTACCCTATACAAGATTGGTGGAGAAGTGTGGCTCACTGGTTAGAGGAGGCATACCCTGAAGCAGAGGTCAGACCCGGGACCAGGGTTCAATTCCCGACGCGGCAGGGTCTTGAGCCCAATTGTCCACGGACTCGATAATTCTCGCTTCGGTGCCCACTCTAATCACGGGTTCACACTCTGCAACTCTGGGCATTAGCTTGCTTAATCTCCACAACGGCCCCCCGCGGCGGGATGCCCGTCTTTCAACTTGGGTATACCCAGTACGGGTTATCTCACAGGGAAAAAGCCAGGACGGGTTCCCAAGGCAAGCGCCGAGATTCCCTAGGGTAAGTCGAGCGCTATATAAGAACACACATACATACATACAGTCTGATGGTTCTCTCAATACAGAGTACATCATCAAACCATTACAGGCTATTAGACAACCTGCTACTCTTATTTTTTTCAATCTCTTTTTGAACTAGGATTTAGGTCGCCTAATGGCAGGCTTAAGAATGACTGTCTAGCCAAACCGACTTTTTGCACGGGTAAATTTAAATCTATGATAGATCAAATTTTTTTGCATTTAGCCCATTATAATTTGTGCAACAATTCTGAAATAATCTGTGGACAAGAAAGTAATTATAATACACAGGAATGTTTTTTCATTATACTCATGCCCAACATATGAACTTAAGATAAGATATGAACAACTTATCTCCATCAACAATGCGAAACAATTGTAAATTAAGTAACACAGTGAGTCAATTAGAAAAATCAAGATTTTATAATCCTTAGAGTTTTGAGTTCCATTTTTGTAGCCCAAGCTTGACTCTTGAGTGTCTTTATTCCAAGGTAAACTGCAATCCATGTCACAGATCAATATTAACCCCTTCCATGCCGATGACGGCCGGGAGCCGTCATGGCATACAGTGCTCATGTGCTGATGACGGCTCCTGGCCGTGATCGGAATGTGCCGCACAGGCGCAGAATCGCGGCCGCGCCCAAGGGGTTAAGGGGATATCTATTAATATTGCTCACTAAAATAAATTTACAAAATCTCTACATTCTCTGCAAAAGAACTCTCCATCAAGTGAAGAAGTCAGGCAAACAAAACCACTGAAACAAACTTTTAATGGAATTGAGAATAACCATCAAGAAAATGCTTGCCTAAAACTACAAAAAGCTATCAATTCAGGAAACACCAGAAATGTTGGTCCTTGATCGGATTTGGAACTTGTGTGCATAAAATGTTTATTGACTATTCATTCATTCATTCATTCATTATTCTTTATTTCGGTTAAACAACCTTAAAAGAATGCAGTACAATACAATTTTAAAACATTACAATACAATATACATGTCTACCCAGTACCGGATTAAGATTAAAAGGAAACTAGCAGCAAGGTCCTTCGCAGTTAGATTAACACACATGTTCGAAGAGCACTTGATAGATGACAATTCATTAAGTTTAAAATAATACTATAAAAACAGCACAACGTCAAACGCTAAGATCAGGCCAGTTTCTATTATCATTATTCTAGTTTAAGTCACTCGATTTAAAGTGCAATATAAATCTAAATCAAATCCAATTACATGCACCACTTAATAGTAGTATTATCAGTCCAGGTACATTTATAGTTACATGTTGCACACACGTTCCAATGGGCATTACATATATACAATTAGTTCAGGTGCGATAGAGTACAAATCAAGATGCATTTCAGCTGCTAGACTACAATCATGCCGACTGTCTGCTTACATTTTATAGCCATTTCTCTTCCTGACTATCGCTACGGATAGGAGGAAGCGGCTCAAACTAAATACTATTGGGCGTGCAGTATCTCCTTTAAACACTCTTTCGCCGTCTTTAATGTGGCGAAGACCCAAAAGTTGGCATATGGGTTTTAACCATTTTTTCCTTGCCTGTAGATAAGCGGGGCATATAAATAGCACATGGGGCTCATCTTTCCTCAGGCCCATTTGACATAATTCGCATAAATCAGATCCAATACCACCTCTTGGTCCTTTGTTGCAGTGCCATTTCGAAGTCCTAGATTTAATTTGAAGGGCACTATAGCGAAATTTTAAATATAACGATTTGGCCATAGGTGGGTAGATTTCATCCATAAAGGATTCTAATTTCATGTCCATTTTTAGTTCAAAGAACCTGAGGGTCAAAGTCCCCAGGTTGGAATTTCCCAAGACAGAATCTTTGATATATTCCCAATACCTATTCTTAAGCAGGTTCTTAGAATTGTTGGTAATCGAATCCGGGTCTGATCAAAAGCTACTTAACCCCATCTTTATAAACCACTTTTCAATGTAGGCCAACCATGCTAAACATGTGGAATTTTTTATTACCATAATCTCTTTTAACGCCTCTCTATAGTCCGCTAGCTCATCAGTGGACAAAAGACGAACCCAGTATAACAATGGGCGCAATGCAGCGTGGTCATCTGATCGGCGGAAATTAAGATCCCATAGAACCAGGGTGAGGGGAGTGAAGGCAGGTACACCTAAAAGCTGTCTGATGAATTTATTTTCCTGAACTAAGAACGTGCCTTTCGAAACATGTCCCCAAAGTTCTGCACCATAAAGGGAGGCAGATTGTGATTTGACTTTGAACAAACTAATTGCTGGAGAGACTGATTTATAATAGCTATTTTTGTGTTTCCTTAAAATTGGAGCTTGATTCTGGACTAGTCTGATCTTTGAGGTTTCTAGTTGGGATTTCCAAGATATTTTACTGTCTAAAGTGATACCCAGGTACTTAAAACTTTGGACTTCTTCAATTTTTTCATTATTTATAGTGAACATTTTATTAAAACCTTTGTGTGGGTTGATTGTCATGACCTTGGTTTTGGACAAATTAATTTCAAGCTTCTTGTCCTGACAATACAACCTAAATTTGTTAAGAAGGTTCTGATGTCCTTTGGGGGTTTGGGAAATTAAAATAGGGTCATCCGCAAATAATAATGCCGGAACAGCTTGACCACACAACTTGGGAGAGTCATGCTTGCAGCCCAAGAGGGTGTCAGGGATGTCATTAACATAAAGGGAAAATAAGGTAGGCAGCACAATATGCCCCAACCTGTTATCGGATAATGCATATCCTTGTAGAAGACCCCTCACTCACCAACCTGGTTGGTGACATGCTTCATCATCAGGGTCCCACCCCATAGGCCGAATGCCTACAGGGTGTGCTGCGACACCTGACTACAGTGGAGCTGGTTAGTATTTTCTTTTATGTGTGCATAACTATCAAAAGTGTGTTTAAAAAGGGCCAAAACTACTCACTACAAGTATTTATTCTTGAGTGCTTGAACCCTTGTTAAAAATGGAGTGGCACCTGTGCCTAATTAGGTAGGCTTTGGTGTCATAAGTAGTGTATTAAAAATAGCGAAGTGTGCTATGTGAAATTTACAAAACTATTGATTAAAAAGGTCTACATGTTTCAACCCTGGTATATATTCATAGGTTTTCGTCAGGACCGTGTTATTTTGAACTGGGTGGTCCGCACACGCTAAGGCGCGTCCTGCCCTAGTCCAAATCAGAGACCGCAAATTGCGATCCCGTGTAAAAGAGTGCGTTTTTCCTTGCTCTGGAAAAAAACGCTTAGTTGCGGCACTACCGCTTCATGGGCACCGGCGTTTCCAAGACGGCAAGAGTCCGTCTCTTGCGACTTCTGATCATTGAGCGGAAAACCTACTTGGTTCCTGCTGGAGGTGCCCCGAGGAATTCCATTTTTAACAAGGGTTCAAGCACTCAAGAATAAATACTTGTAGTGAGTAGTTTTGGCCCTTTTTAAACACACTTTTGATAGTTATGCACACATAAAAGAAAATACTAACCAGCTCCACTGTATTCAGGTGTCGCAGCACACCCTGTAGGCATTCGGCCTATGGGGTGGGACCCCGATGTTGAAGCATGTCACCAGCCAGGTTGGTGAGTGAGGGGTCTTCTACAAGGATATGCATTATCCGATAACAGGTTGGGGCATATTGTGCTGACTATAGCACTCAAGCCTAGATCCAGAGAAACATTTCTCTGCCTACGAGGGGATACTCCTCTATTGTTTTTGTAATCTATTTCGGGAACCAGGAGTTTCCCACCTCACATAGTACTTGTAAAATTTCCCTCACTCTCTCTTTTGTTATTAAAAAAAAAAATAAGGTAGGCGCCATAACACATCCTTGCCTAACTCCTTTCACTATATCTATTTTCTCACTCAACTCCCCATTGGGCCCCCATCTGACTCTTGCAAAATTATTTTCGTGCAGTCTGATCAGTTTTTGGAGAATGTTCCCAGGGACACCCATATCATTTAGCGTTCTCCAAAGTTTCCCCCTTGGAACAAGATCAAAAGCTGCTCGTGTGCTGATGACAGCTCCCGACCGTCATGACCTCACCCGTGATCGGAATGTGCAGCACAGGCGCAGAATCGCGGCCGCGCCCAAGGGGTTAAGGGGATATCTATTAATATTGCTCACTAAAATAAATTTACGGAATCTCTACATTCTCTGCAAAAGAACTCTCCATCAAGTGAAGAAGACAGGCAAACAAAACCACTGAAACAAACTTTTAATGGAATTGAGAATAACCATCAAGAAAATGCTTGCCTAAAGCTACAAAAAGCTATCAATTCAGGAAACACCAGAAATGTTGGTCCTTGATCGGATTTGGAACTTGTGTGCATAAAATGTTTATTGACTATTACATCTCAATTGGTACCTCAGATAAACAGGCTATATTTAAATAATATTGTTACTCCAACTATTATTGGAACATATCCAGATAGTAATCTCTGTATTTCTCAAGCAGAAATCACACATTTAATTAAAAAGAGCCATCCTCCTACAGCTCTGAACGGGATTCCAAAGCAATAATAAAACAATCTAATCTTGTGGAGTACCTTGCTATATCGCGTATTTAGAAAAAGTGATAACAGGGCAGATTTTACCATCTTGGAATGGCTCAGTAATTGAAAAGAATATTAAAATGGGGACTGAAATCGACCCTAAAACCTATAACACTTCTTAGCGCTGAGGAAAAGCTATTTGCTACATTCATATTAAGAAAATTATCAACTTGGGCTAATCATCATAATCGGATTAAGCAAACTATGCTTCAAACTGGATGCTCCACTATTGACACTTTGTCGCTCTGACTCTTGATAAAGAAGTCGAGTAGCAAAACAGTAATAGCCTGTGTGTGTATTATATCAACAGCTCCATAGCCTTTGATAATGATATTCGAGTTGAGATGTGGAAAAAATGATTAATCTGGGGACATTTCATTCATTCATTTTGATAACTTTATTTCGGTCATTGACCATAAAAGTGCAGATAAAATACATACAAGCACGATGATAAAATCCATAAATACAATTGGTTAAAAAGTTATTAAACATGAAATCTCTTTATTAGTAGTTTGTAGTGGGTAGTTCCCCTTCGTTTTAAGTCAATCCACCTCCTAGAGCACACTAAACCTATTCCAATGGGGTTGAAGGAGGTGTGTACGGTTATGTGGAAACAAGTCCTCCCCAAATGTTGGCCTATACTGCGTTCTGCTTGCGGTGGGGGGATTCCCCTGTTACAGTGAGTCCCGTTGGAGTGGGTTAATCTCCATTTAGGGGTAGGGTGGAAGAATGATAAATGTAATGGACATATTTGGGAGTTTGACCTGCAATAGGGGGCATTACAGATGAAATCCACAGCAGAAGTATCCCTAAAATGTATTATTACATCGTCTCCTGACACTGTTTTAGGTCCCCTCCCTATCCAGTCTATTCTTCTTACTGCCATTATTTCCGCTGAGACATTTGGAGGTAGGGGTCTGTTTGTGCTTAACCATTGAATGCACTTATTTTTAAGGTCCATATCTTTTTCTCTTTTCCCATCACTTAGGACTGGGACTGCTGTAAGGGCTACCACATATGGTTGTGCTTCCGGGGGTAGGTTAATTGTTGGTAGCTGGCAGAAAGGGGCTTTGGGTAGAACATTCCTAGCTTGGAATACTAGTTTTACTTTCATTTTTACCCCCCTTTGGCTTTGGATGAGTTTTGTCCAAATTGGCAGTGGAATTTCCCACGGTCACTTGGGTTTGGCCATGTGTATTACTATTAGGTGGAAGGGATGGTGTGATATGTGTAGACTCAGTGTGGGTTATTGGAGTTACTGGGTTTTTAGTCTGTTTTAAGGTGTTTTTTTGTAGAGCGACCCTATCACTGGACATACTATTAGGTCTGCCACCACAGTCAGAGTCAGATAAGGATGCAGGGTTTCCTAATGGATTTACTTGGTTTGGTGTTCCTGCCCCCTTATTATTTAAGATAGAGGATAATCTATCTAGCTTTGACACCAGCGGTTTAATGTGGGTAACAATAGTCCGCTCCAGGCATGCTTGCAAATCAGCCACCAAGTTAGTGACCCAGCACGGAATTCCTAGATTCGGATGGGGCGTATTGGGAATTGGGGTCACCAGGTTATGATTAGTCAAGTTCTTTTTGCCCGATTTTTTGGGGGGCTCTCTTTCTTTCTCCTGGGGCGTGGTTTACCTACTGGAGCAGTTTTCCTGAGGAGGGGAGGGGTCGAAGCAATAGGTGAATCCTCTACAACTACAGCAGTCTCTATGGATACCTGTGCACAAGGCAATTGTACATAAGATGATTTTAAATAGGAGTTTTGGTCCGGAATATCAGTTGCAATAACTGAGCATTCTCCAACCTGACTTTGCAATAATAGAGTGGGTGTGGTTGGTAACCTTCTCTCAGTGTTTTCGATTGCTGTCACCACAACCCCAATAGTTTTTTGGAGCATCTTATCGATTGCAGTTAAGCTAGGAAGGGGCTGTGGTACTGCCGCTTGCAGTCTAGTGTTTGGTTGTGTAGCAGCAGGAGTTTGTATTTTTTTCACCGCTTAACTTCTTCTTAGGGAATCAGTAGTACTGGGTGGGAATAAAATAAAACAGCAAGAGCCCAATCAAGTAAGCAAGCTCCCTCAAGGTTGCACGGTAGGGTACTGTTGTAGTACGTTTTAGCCCGAAGGATTTGAATCCGAATAACAGTACCTTTTGTGAATTGTCCGCACCTAGAGGTAGACCTTGGCAGATGAAAGGGGGGTGGCCCGTCCCGTCCTCTTCCGTTCACTGATGGCCACAGACGGCCCGCCCTTAGCCCGGCGCTGCCCGCGCGCGTATCACGACACGGGGCTCTCGCTGGACTAGGAGCACCTCCGGGGGCGGGACAGGGCGTGCGCGACTTCCGCTTGCGAGGGCCGCTGGGGGATGTAGTCCCCGTTCCTCCGTGCCGCGATGACCAGCGGCGGCAGGTGTCAGGAACGCTGGAAGGCTGGCCAGAGCAGGGAAACTGCACGGGAAGGCTGCGGCACTCCTCTGCTCCCCGTGCGCCGCCCAGGTCAGTAGAGATGTGTCCCCCGCTCCCCCGGGGCTCTCGCTGGACTAAGAGCACCTCCGGGGGCGGGACAGGGCGTGCGTGACTTCCGCTTGCGAGGGCCGCTGGGGGATGTAGTCCCCGTTCCTCCGTGCGGCGATGACCAGCGGCAGAGGCGGCAGGTGTCAGGAACGCTGGAAGGCTGGCCAGAGCAGGGAAACTGCGCCGGAAGGCTGCGGCGCTCCTCTGCTCCCCGTGCGCCGCCCAGGTCAGTAGAGATGTGTCCCCCGCTCCCCCGGGGCTCTCGCTGGACTAAGAGCACCTCCGGGGGCGGGACAGGGCGTGCGCGACTTCCGCTTGCGAGGGCCGCTGGGGGATGTAGTCCCCGTTCCTCCGTGCCGCGATGACCAGCGGCAGAGGCGGCAGGTGTAAGGAACGCTGGAAGGCTGGCCAGAGCAGGGAAACTGCGCGGGAAGGCTGCGGCGCTCCTCTGCTCCCCGTGCGCCGTCCCAATTTATAATTGAATTTTACTTTATTAGCTTTACATCAACACCATGCTAGAACATCTATTCAAAACAGCATTTTGCTCAAGATATACACCTTCAATGGTTTGAAACAGGGATGCATCTTTGTACCGTGTCTGTTTTTATTATTCATTTCTGATTTGGATGATTAGTTGGATGCTTTAGAAGGCTTTCCTCCTAAATTAACATAGCAACAAATCACTCACTTGGCTTATGCTGAAGATTTGTTTATTTTGTCCTGAACACCATGCAGCTTACAGCAGCAATTGTCTTGGCAGAATGAATGTAATACTTTGAATGGATTAACAGTAAAGGCAACAAAAACTGCAAAAAGGAATGTTGGATTTTAGGGGAACCAACTATGGACTGAGTACACACATTTAATTACCTTGGAATGACTATCGACAAAATCTCCTGGTCTGATCACATTCTTATGAGGTGGTAGAGATCTAGGATAACTAACTGAGTTAAACAATGTGCTTACATTTATGGTGGAAAAGCCATCGGTACATCAATTACAGCCCCCATTTCGAATCTGATTTAATCTCTTTTGTATGCATCTACGGCTCTGGAATTGTACTTGAACTAAATACAATCTACAGATAAAATGTAAGATCTTTATTAAATTCATGCAACTCGATGCCACTTAGTAAAATCAGGTCTAATTTAATTAAAAATCGCTAGTTACACATCATACCATTGAAACAATTGTTTTTGAGACTGTAAGAAGGCTAAACTAGATAGGTTAAACACTTTATCTCAAAATAGTTGCTGTTAATACTATCACATTTATATCACTTAAATACACATAGAACCAAAATTATTCAAGAATAAAAGCTCTTGCCATAGGATATGCTCATTACAATGAGAAGAGTGGAGCGTAAAAGTTAGAATAAGGAGCCCCTTGGTGGTTAATTGCCATGGTGAGGACTTGTCAAAACACTCAGTAAATAAACATGCATAACAGAGGTAGACACCCCCTCAGCAGTAAGATAAGAATAGCTAGCCTCGAATTTGCTGTAAAAAAAGAAAAATCTCATATAAGAGACTTAGGCTTCAGTACATTCCACTGTTACAATCTGAAGGTTCTTTTAAAAACCATACCACAGACTGAAGGGGTTGCAGGTTATGCGGTTACAAACTCGAGTCTTTGGATCACATCATGTGTCTTTGTTAGACCTATGAAGTTGTATCTGAGAACTTTATTTATTATAACATACACAAGAACAGAGAAAGAAGCAATAAAGACTTGTTTTACTTTGGAAACTAACTCTTAATAGACTTGTGAAATTTCTTGATCGGGCTTATACAAATTGTGTATTTATCTGCCAAGAAATGATGAACATGAATCAAGGGATGGTTACAATGTATATAATGTTTTAATGATCGTGGTTTAAGATGATAATTTTTATTTTATTCTGATATATTTTTATTTATTTATTTAAATAAAGTAAGAATTTACCATTACCACCATCACCCTGCCATCCAAGACCAACAAAGCTCTGGCCACCTTATTCTAGATGACTGCATGGCTGCGGGCCTATATCGCCATCTGATCCACCCAGCCTTCAATCCATTAATCTTTAAGTCCACTGCCAGCGCTTCTGTCCATTTGGCCTTCTTCTCCAGTATTTTCCAAACAAGTGCCAATGCAATGATTGATTTATCCAGCTAAGGGGGAGGAACACTGCCCTACTGCTTTTAAGCAGTGTCACTAAAGAAAAAATAACAACCATTGGCATAGCCAATAGGTCTCGCTTTGGGACCTTATAAGAATTTAGTTATGCATCACAATATCCTTGGTGCAACAACATCAGCTGTTGCATGGCTAAACACTTATAAGGTCTCAAATGGGAGACCTATTGGTTATGCCAATGCTTGTTACTGTATATTGAACGAAAAAACAAGCGTTGTTGTCCTCATCTCTAAATAAGATATACAGTGTCCGACGTGACAGACTATCAAATCCCGATGTTGACATTAAGTGCTAGTGTCAAAAACCGGATACCATAGGCTCAAATTGAGCACTTTCATTATCCTGAAACTGTGATATCTGCAGCGCATACATTAACTGAAAAAATCATCAAGTTAACATATGAAATGTTTACAGCACGCCTCGGAGCCACAGTAAGGCAATTAAGGCTGTCGGTTTCAAGTGTTGTTGTCTACAGTTCATGTGCGAATTCAGAGGTTTTTTTCGAGTTCACTTATACACTGTGGGCTGCGCAATTTTGGGAAACACGGATTTGTCTGCACAGTGATCAGAAGAGGATCAAGATACCACACTAGGCAATAATATCGGAGGTATTTTTGCAGCCCCAGCAAAGTGACATTTTAACACATTGGACCATATTTGCTGTTTGTCGAAGCAATGCAGCATCCTCCATGGTGGCAGGGTTCATAGGCAGTCAAAATGCGGCCACATAGTACTGCCTAATGGAAACCAGAGTTGTGATTTACAGGTGGTGGCACAGAACAGAGCTGCGCATTTATGTTCAAGACTTGCACGTTCTAGCTCTTACACTTAACAAGGAATGTCGCCGAGCTAGAGCCTCAGCTGCAAAGTTCACAACTCAGAAACCAGAAGAGCCAACACTGCTCCTTGTTTCGAAATATTGATGAATGCTTTATTGTTTGCGCTTCAAATGGTCCTATGCCTCAAAGCCAGCATTAGCAAAGCAAAAAGGTCTTTCATTTCGGTTGTATTGGCTTGGTCAATGGTTTTATTGACCAAGGATCCTTGATGCTGGGCAGTATGGCTAAAGAAGAATGAAAAAACAAGCACTCGTGCTTGTGCTGCCAAGCGCCTTGCGGCCGCGAAAGAACATATGGCCTCTGCGCGCCTGCAACGCTCGGTAAACAAGTGGGAGGGGTGAGGGGGGGGGGGGAAGTGCGAGAGCACGTGTTTCCCTTGCGGGAGCGAGCAGCACCAGGAGGGTTAATTGCTAACACATGGCACCAAAGCTCGCTCCCGCAAGGGAATCGTCAAACATGCACGCGTTGCCATTCAAAGCAATGCAACGTGTGCAGGTTTTTGCCCAAAAAGCTGTGCCGATGACTAAAGGTCTTTTTCCTATGCAGCGCATGCGTGCTGCGAAGGCGAGACCTAAAAATTATAATAACTAAGCTAATATCATTTTATTTTTTCCTTGTTGCTGCAGCTTTGCGGGCGGGATGGGCGGGCTGCTCTCCTGACAGAGGATGGGAGGATTTGTTTGCACTTGCTAAAGTGCGCATGAATGTTTGGCTGGTCCTTTGGGGCTGGACAAACATTCATGTGCACTTTGCATGTTCTCCATGCAGGCTGCATTACAACCTGCATGGGAAACATGCCCAGCCTCCCATTCTCTGGCTGAGCGCTGATCTTTGGCGTTCAGACCATTCAGAACACTGAAATGCAGCGTTGTGATTTGCTATCAGGAGGCTGGAAGCTGGGTGCTTCCTGCCCTGGAAGAGGACCGAGAGGAGGCGGCAGTGGGCGACAGCAGCTGACAGGCAAGTATTTTTTTATTTATTTCATTCCCTACACACACAACCCTGTGGCCTGCCCCCGCCTTCAAAATACCAGCCGCTACTGGATTAATCCACCTTCTTCAACTTGCAGAGTATAGTGTCCAGAGTCATTTTTTTTACCTCTCTTTGGCTTGATATTATATTTCCACTTAACATATCCTCCTCGCTCTCTTTTGGAAACCCCTTCTTCTGCACAGCCTAGAATACACTCTGCCTGTGGCTCTTGCTGTGATGCTATGACGTGGCAACCACCCATGGAAAAGACCTCTAGGAGTGTAGCAGGTAGTGAGTACTAGACATTGACTAACGACATTAACTAAAGGAAGAAACCATCCCACAGATATATATGGGTTCTAAGGTGGGTCATTGTTCCAAATTACAGCCACAATCAAGGTGTGGGTCAGGCTAAAGTTTTCTCAGGTCTTTAAACAAAAGCTATTGATGCAAAGAACAATTACAATAGAAACTGCAGGCACTGTCATATAGATGAAGCAAACTTGATCATGCAGGACAGAAAAAATAATTTTGGTTGTTTTTAAGTATTTTATATCGTTACAAACATTTCACATGTATCAGTTTTTGAGTTGCTCTCGATTCCTCAACCTCATAATTACTTACAAAAATATAGATTTGCAGATTTCGTGTCTTTTACCTGTGGTTGATGTTTTTATTGTTGTAGTGTTGCCTAATTATTGGTGTTCAACTCATTCTATCTTTATACCTTACATGATGTTCTCCCAAAACACTTGACATGTTGTAACTGTCTGCCAGGTAATGATCACTGTCTTCATTGGACAAGACCGAGATTCTGACATCAACCAAATTATTAAGAGATTTCCTTCTTTTTCCTTGTGTGGGTTGCCACTAACAATGTGTCACTGACTAAGGCGAAGCACAGGTTCGCCAGTAAGCTACCCGCAAAGAAAATCAAATCAAGTCAGGTGTTTGTTAAGCATGACTATTCACCTGTAAGAGTCTCAAGGTGCTGTTGGTGTGTGTGGGGAGGGTTCTCAGGTTCCAGTCAATCAAGAAGGGGGTCTGTCGAAGAGCCAGGTTTTGAGGTTTCTTGCGAAGATGGGGAGCGATGTTATCTGTCTGAGATGGAGTGGAAGGTCGCTCCAGGCACTGGCCGCGTGGAAGGAGAAAGAACGGCCTCCCGATCTGGTCTTTCTGGTGCGGGGGACCACGGGCGTAGGAGAGCTGGGCTGATCGTAGGGTCCTTTGGGGTGCGTGGAATTTGAGTCGGCTGTTCAGGTGTGCTGGTCCGGTGTCGTGGGGGGCCTTGTGAGCGTGGGTTAGCCTCTTGAAGGGGACTCTAGCTTCGATGGGGAGCCAGTGGAGTGTGCACAGCTGCTGGGAGATGTGGCAGTGGCTTGGCAGGTTGAGGACCAGTCTTGCGGCGGCATTTTGGATGTTCTGTATATAACAAATGTACGTGAGGTGCCAGGGACGACTAACTGCTGCTCTACACTGTCCCACAGCGTTAACGGAGGAAATTGCGATGCCAGCTGTTTATCGGTCTGTGCTAGCACAAGAAATTGTTAAATGAAACCATCATGCCTAAGAATTAGCTACCTCAAGGTTTGCTCCGCTAACATATGGCAATCCTTCGATGTCATTCCAGTGGCATCTGCAGGTGGCAGCCTAGAGATTACTTTGAAAACAACCCCACAGATACAAATGAAACGTTGTTGCAGGGTGTAGTTGTGCTCCGTTTTAACAGCACCCACACCCTGAGAATTATTTCTCTCCTCAGCACTGTACCTTAGTGATGCACTTTGACTTTCAGCACCTGCAGACAGTCCACCCCTTCATCCTCAGTCAACACCACTATATGAAGTTCATGAACAGATGTGATACCTGTCATGTCTCCCTCGTAAGGCAAAGTCTGTAAGATCTCCTTCCGGTTCAAGCAGTGGATATCAGCACAGATATAGCTCTGGCTGACATAACAGGAGCTTACATGCTCCTCCTGTTTCAATTTAAGGACGCTTGAAATCAAAACCAAATAAACAAGGTCAAACCGCAAATCTAAACAAAACTACGAAATGAAAACCAAGGATGAAAGAAAATATACAAATCTGAAGCAAAGTAAACCTAGGAAATAAAAAGATCAAGCTAACAATTAAAACTGTTGATTTAACATTTGAAAAAAAGTCATAAGGCTCTTTATTAAACCTTGAGTCGGTTAAAATTAAAAAACATAAAAATGTATAAAAGAATAACAAAATGTAAACAAACATTCGAAAACAAAGAGTTAACGCCAATATGCATGTGGACTAATCCACATCTGTGAAATGCTGTTGACTGATACAAAAGCTGATGTAATACCCGTCAGCCAATGCCTAAAGCCAGCTGAACCAGAGTAGCCAATGGCTGAAAGGGCTGCCCTAAAGCCTCCTTTTGCATCTGTATGGATGGATGTAAACATCTGTGGAGTATGAAATGAGATGGCATGTCCTCTCACAAACAGCTAAAGTTGTATGTGAGAACTATAATAAGCAAGGTAGTGCTTATTAGCAAAAAGGAATTTTTACAGGAGGTCTTGGACAAGAGAAATTGTGAGCTAACCAGCGCCAAAAGATGCATTTGAAGGTACATCAATGATAGTGTATTGGTATGTTCACAAAACCAGCCTCATGTTGGCCCAAAAAACAGTTGACAGTGCCCTTTTAGGCCAGACCTCCCACAATGCCCGATAGTCCGACATCAAAGCTGATGGGCCCTGAATCTGTGGGCTTCTGGGGCTGGTTGTCTTTGTACCAGGGGCTGGTCCATTAAAGAATAGGTGTGCTGGTTTTGTAAAGTTAATGTTCCATTCAGATCTGCCCTTTGGGGTAAGCTCGTCCTAAAAGCTCGTTAGAAAGTGAAACACCGTGTCAGAAGACTACTCGAATGAAGGTTACATTTTGAAATGAAGATTTGGAAATTGAAGGTCTACCTTAACCACTAATGAACGGCCATTGTTACCAGCCTCTGAGAATGCTTCATGCTGGTTTGCCAAGTTCAACCACAACTAGAATGGACTTTTAATCATTCTATTTACACTCACCTGAAATACTGTGTAGTAGTAACAGTACAGTCTGTGAGGCTGAAGCAGCTCCCGCGCGAGTGACTGTCCTGCCATGGCAATATTCCGAGCTTCTTCATCGTGTTCCTGGAAATGTTAAAATAAAGAGATGTAAAGTCATTTGTTTAGCTGGCGGCAGATCACTTGAAGGATGCAGATCTCAAGAAATATAGTCCTCCACACCTCAGCCTGCTGGTCGCTAATCAGGGTGTCATGGTGAGAAGCAAGCGAAAAGCATGCCCGAGGTTTAACTAAGTGAGGGGGCATGCAACATAGCGTTAAGACCTATCCCAAATCTAAACATAAGGATATAATTAAAATCGGACATTTGATCTCTGTTTTGAAATAGACCGGCATCTTGAAAGTATGGCATTTCAATGCTAAGATGTTTGCATCTTCCAGACGCCTCCGCTCATCCCAACTCCTGCTTGCACACATCCCACACATACATAAAACCAGATCTAACAGTCGAGCTTTCTCGTACATCGCTGTTAAAGCGTGGATGACCTCCCGCTACATGTAAGAGCCTCCTCCTCACTTCCTGAGTTCTGCAAGAAGCTGATGACTTGGCTTTTTGAGTAGTCCCACCAGGGCCTAGGTTTGGCTTGACTCACACCAGCTCAGCATCAAGATACCCTTCTGGGTTATAGGAAGCTCTATAAACCTGCATAACACCTTTTGTTTTCAAAAGAACTACAGAAACAGTGAATGTTTCTGTAGTTCTTCTATAGATTTTATTCAGTGTTCACAAAAAATAAAATAATCAATCACCATTCACGCTACTGCAGTTGGTTATCAATTGCAGGACATATTATGTGCTTGAAAACGATTTCAATACCACAATTCCTGCATTTTTTATAATATTCATGCGTGTATTCTATTGCAGCGTGCACCGGAGAGATGTCGCCTGACAATTCAGAAAAATAAAACATGAAAAGGGGGAGCAGGAAGGAACGCTTTTAAGCACCACAAAATAAAAATTACTAGCACCGCTTGGCCGCAAAAGTTACGAAAATAAATGCTTGGAATTAAATGAAACCACCGGTAATGACCCTGTACACATGCATACATTGGTATTTTAGCTTGCTAGTGTCGTCATTACAAAGGGGGACCTATCACATGCAAACCATCCTTCGTCCTCCTCCAATAGGGACCGTCCCACACAAATAGGCAGCCCACTTCCCATCTCAGCAGCATTAAGAGCAACCAGAGGCCGGTTTTAGTTCATTCAAGCATTCCACTACTGCATTTTGTTTTATGATCTACAAACAACTTTGAGAACGAGACGTTTAATAAGTACCCCGTCAAGTGACGTGACAGGCAAGATTTGAAAATATTTTTGGGCACAGCAAATGTAAGGCAGGTATGGCCTTTAGAAGTGGGATGTCAGTTGTGAACAATTCAGCGTTTGTTGTTGAGCCTCCCACGTCACGTGTTTAGAGGCGTTTACCCACGTTCACCTTCACAATCTATTTCAGCAAACACAACCCTCCGCCTCGATACAATTTAGATGCGGGTGTTTTTGCTTGAGCAGTTTAACAATACTGAAATTAAGCCAAACGTCAAAGATTAGTATTACATTTCAAGAGCTTGACTCAGGGACAATATTGCCAGTTGATTTTTTTTTTTTTTTAACAAAATAACAAAGGCGTTGTTACCCTGGGCGACTATCTGCCCTGCAAACTATTTTAATTTCTAATAGCAGGTTTGAAATTAAGCTGCCACCAAGGCAGAACAAAGGATACATCTGTGAAGATCTCGCACGCGTATTGTGTTACAGGAGCTCGATGGCTTCAGGTTTTGTCTAGCACTACCACAAACAATTCCTTGCATAACCTGCTTTCTAACATTCCTACCTGCAACAAACCCAGGAACTATTGTTTAAAAGTCCTGCACTGATGCACCGACACTAAAATGTTCAGAGACTTTATTTTTTGTAAAATATTAAAACACAATATTTAGTACACCCCCTCCTTCATACTGTGAGGAAGGAGGAAGAGCTAAATCTGATGCTTTTCCGGTAGTTTGCAAAGTTGCATCTTTGAGAAGCTGATCAAATGCATATCTTGTGTAAGCCATTGATTCTTTGGCCAATTCTGCAGGGTGTAAATACCCACATAAGTACCCCCGCCTCTTTATCTGCATTCAAAGTGCATGCCGAACAACTACAGGAAAAAAAGGAGATCTTTCCTACCCTACCATCCAACCCTTATGCAGGGCGAAGGGTACAACGTTAGGCCAACTTGACTTATATTTACCACAGTACAGCCCACTGATGTTGGGTCCCAGAGAGTGGGAGAGAGTTTATTTAAAGGGAACCATTTGTGTTCTCCCTTAGAAGTACACTAACCACAAAAAGACATCCAGGCCCCTATATCTCTAGCCCTACTTCTGGGCTTCTCACACCTTATTGTGTAGGCAACTCCTCACCAAAAGTGCATACTAATCAACTGGCCACTCTACTCTTCCAGTATTCTGGATTTACAGAGGTGTGCAAGAAAAAAAATTATCGGAATGGCCTCACACCCCCCCCTGAGTGTCATGATCGGCCATCCCACGTTCGGCAAAGAATCCTCTAATGATGAATGGCCCTTGTTTAGGGCTGTAAATCTGTCATTAGATGGAGACTAGGGGGAAAACAAGCATTGGCATAGCCAATAGGTCTTGCTTTTGGGACCTTATAAGTATTTAGTTATGCAGCACAATATCCTTGGTGCAACAACACCAACTGTTGCATGGCTAAAAGCGAGACCTATTGGCTATGCCAATGCTTGTTCATCATTGTGGCTCTGAAACAGTAAAAGCTTTCAGGAAGGGCATTTACTTTCCTTGGCCGGAGACCTATTGGTTAGGCCAATGCTTGTTCATCATTGTGGCTCTGAAAACAGTAAAAGATTTCAGAAAGGGGCACTTACTTTCCTTGGCCGGCCCCATTCCAAGGAATCAGCCTCTATAATCGATATTAAAAGACTTCGGTATCTCGGTCACGTTTCTGCACTAAAACTTGCCTTTCCAAACAAGAACTTGTCTGCGTTTGTTGCTTACGAGGAGACAGGACAGCGGTTTTCCCTGAAGGACGATCGCCCCTGGTGTCACCCGGGCCTGTGAGCGGGATTCACGGTGTTAAACGCCTCCTCCCTACCAAAATAATGGCTGATGAAAGAGGCCGTCAGAATTGATCAGAGACTGTGTCGCAGTCCGAACCATTACTCCAGTGATTGGATCAGAAGAGACACGGGTTGCAGACAACAGCGCGAGAACAGAGCGAAAGGGGAAGGGAGGAATGATAGCGAGGAGATACCAGTGGGAGACCTTGGAAGAGAGGAGAAGGTAATCAAACTGAGATGAGGTAGAATTTAAGCGAACTATAGGAGACAGGAGACGAGCTCCAGGAGACAGGAGGAGATCTATTTCGGAATTAAACGAGGAGCAGGACCCTAATGCGGGTCCCCAAGACCTCGATTATTCAGGGCTTCTCCACCCTGGAGCTGCTGGTCACTCCAAACAGGCGACAGAAGAGAGTGGAGCGGAGGTTTGAAAGAAGAGAAGAAGGGAGAATTGAATGCGCACGGGGGCGATAAAAAACATGAAAAGGGAGGAGAAGGAGTCACCACAGCCGAAAACATGAAAAGAGACGAGAAGGGGGTAACCATAGCCGAAAGCATGAAAAGGGAAGAGAAGGAGTAACCACAGATTAAGCGAAGGGAGAAAAGGATGAATGGATGGGGTAGGAGTGGAGGAAAAGAAGAGAAAGAGCAGGAAAATGCTAGACCAAACAGAGAGAACACGAGAGGGAAGGAGACGGTAGGTAAGAAAGAGAAAAGGGAAGCAAAGACATAATAAAGGCGGAGGGGGTAATAGAGTGGAACAAGTGAGTGAGAAGCGGAGATCAACAGATAATATAATCGCAAAGGAGATAAAATAGAATGATGAAAAATATAGGATAAAGAAAGAAGGGCAGATAAAAAAGTGCAGCAGTTGCGTGAAAGAAGGGACAAAAGATGGAAACGGAAGAAAGAAGATTGGTGCGAGGAGGGAAAGAGGGACATGTGGGGCTAAAGAAAAGTCAGATGTGATAGAGAAAGAGCAGGGAGCGAGACATTAGATAGAAATGTGCGATGGTAGGAAGAGAATGGGCAAAGACATCAGTCAATATAAAGAGAAGGACATGTGCATACACAGGGCTAGACAGAGCTTGCCACACACTGAAGAGTGCACTCGTGCATATAGACGCATTCTAGATGGGAGCCAGAGAGACGCGCACACAGACTGACATCCATAGCGAAAGAGACACACAGACAAGCACATAGAAACTTGCAGAAGTACAGGTGCAGACAAAGTAGGACAGAAACACACGCTAACAGCCATCAACTTAAAGCTAACACCTAGGAAGACATACCAGAATGGGTGCAAGCTAGAAAGTGACAGAGTTACAAGACACAGAGGAGCATACAGGGAATGACACCAATTGGAATATTAGCATGCTGTACAATTTGACACACATAGATACATCATGGCGTCACACGCTGGGATATAAACAGAGAAAGTGGCTGGCACATAGACACCAGCATACACAGACAATACGTAAACGGCGCACACACATACGCACATAGTATACATGCACACACAGAGTACGAACACACGGAGTACTCACACCACGCGCGCACACAGGCAGAGACCAGAATCACGCTCAGAACACGTACGGGCAGAGCTGTGGCAGCGAACCACCTGTGTGAGGAAGAAGGGAGGGTGTGAGAGAGGAGAGAGCACAGCAAGGACACTTGTCAGACTCGAGAGGCTGAGCTCACAGGCTGGCAGGCACAGAACTCCTTCGCCCGCCTGCTGCAAGTGGCAGTAAACCTGGCACCCAACTTCTGCAGCCCACTAAGAGGGCACCATGGACCGCCTAAGTGCCCACCCGCGGAGGTGCTTCCAGTGCACCCTGTACCACGTCACCACGGGCACGGAGAGGGCAGCCAGGCCGGATTGCTGAGAGCTCCGAGGGATGAACGGAAGACGGGCCGGCACCTCTGGGAGAGGAGTAGGAGGAAGAGAGCTGCAGCCCGGGCGAGGAAGGGTCTGTGTCTGCAGGGATTGGCGCAAGGAAGGTTCTGCACTTCAGAGGTGCGAGGAAGGGTCTGCTCCTCTTGGAGAGGAGTGAGGAGGAGGGCTGCACCCCAGAGGAGTGAGGACGGGTCTGCACCTTTAGGTAGCGGAGTGAGGACGGGTCTGCTCTTCAAAGGTGTGAGAAAAGTGCTGCCCCTCAAATGAGTGAAGAATGGTCTGCACTCAGAGGGAGAGAGCAGAGGACTGGTCTGCACCTCAGAAGAGAGAGGAACGGTCTGCACCCCCATAGAGGGGCGTGAAGACGGGCCGGCTCCTCTGGGGGAGGAGTGGGAAGGAAGAGGAAGACTGAGCCTCAGAGGGAGCGGGAGCTGAAAGTGAAAGTTATCGCAATCCACTTAATTACCTGAGACAGGGAAAAAAAGACAGATGGCGGCTGCGCGCGTGCGCAAGCTTCAGCCACCAAAATGCCTGTGGTAGCACTTTGAAAAACCCTTACTAAAAGTCGATCAATCAGCGCATGCACTGCTCTAGGCTCGACCTAAAAAGGAAAGGAGTCCAATAAAAATCCCTACTGCCTCCAGCCAAAACTTCCTAATCTTTATTTTTTGATAGGGGCGGAGGGGTGGGGGTGAGGGGGCGGCGTGTTGTGATGCCCTCCCGATCATTGCACACCAGTGTGAATCCAGAATACTGGATGAGTAGAGTGGCCAGTTAGTTGGTATGCACTTTCGGTGAGGAAATGCCCACACATAAGGTGTGAGAAGCTCAGAGGTACAATTTGACTTCTAGCCTTGAAAAACCCCTACAGGAGCGAGAATCAAAACATAGTCTTATCCACTGATCCCCTCTGCAAGCCGTTAGCAGCACTGTCTGGGACAATTTACCAGCTAATGATCAGGCATCACTATTACCATTTCCAGCCACTTATGGTTTCCACTTGCTGAACCTTATGAAACGTTCAATGTAACTAACAATTATCTAAATCAGGCTCCCTTTCAACAAAGCAAACAATGTAACACACACTGGCCAACTACCAGCTGAGCTTCTAGATGTAGTCTGTTGCGGCTGGCATCTGGCCTCCGGTATCAATGTCCAAGGCACCTTTGCCGAACTTATCTCCAAAACCAACTTCACCACCCAAATCAAAACTGAAGGTACAAACCATCATCTGCACAAGCAGGAGAACACTTCTACTACAGCTTCTAACTACTCCATATGTCATACAAATAATAGTTCAGTAAAACAGCCACATCTAATGTTGTGGGTATTGTGCTTCAGTATCAGTACAGTACTAGCAAGTTAGAAGGTTGTCTTCTTGTACAATGAACACAGAAGGTATAGGGGGCCATTTCGTGAATCTATCACATACAATGGAATAGATAGCTCTACATCCTCCTCCCAAAGGTCTACACCTATTGACACCTATTGACCCCAAATGCATCTGTGCCTTGGTACTGCAAAATACAAGAAGATCAGTATTTGAAACAGTTGATCACCAAACATCTTACACAATCTAAAAAAACGGAATAGTTATTGGTGGAACGGTACTGAAATGGTTCAGCGCATATCGTATGGATCCACTCAGAAAAGAAAAAAAATATTAATTCGCTTTGAGCTTCCTCCCATGCCGTATGGTGTTCAGGGCTCTTTTCTGGCACCCTTAGTCTTCTATCTTTTGTTCTTGATGTTCCTATTGGGGGTCACCAATCAACATTATGCCGATGGCACTACCATTTTCCTTATGTAGGACACTCCTTAATCCATCTCCATGGTTGGAATGGTGTTGCAAGCCATACATATTCTCATAGAACAGAAATTCCTTAAATTCAATTCTTCAAAAATCCTTAGATTCTATTTTTCAAAGCCAAAGATTTGGTTTATTCTTCCCAAACATCAATTATAACAGCGGACCTATCTGGCTTAAAACCATTAAGAATACTAGCATTGCTCTGAAATTTACCCATCAATTCCAAATTGCCTGTTTTCTTCACAGATGATCATTACATTCTATTAGATACTTATCTTGTTTACTGTCTAGGTGAACTTGGCTATGTTAAACTGACATGACCCTAGGCAGGACTGTTCTCACACCAGCCATCAACTTCTCTCACTAACATAGGTATCTCCTGATTTAATACTAACCTGCTATTAATTTAAAACTATTACAGCAATGCATATTTTTTATGACTACCAGTAAGCTGATAATAACCCAATTAATACACATCAGGTTCCTTCTGCTCCTGTCATTGTACACACTCACACTCTGTATGGCGTTTCTGAATCTGCTTCTCTAAATGTTTTACGTGCGATTGCAAAACATATTTATAGCACTCTGTAACTGTTACCCGCAATGCTTCTTGTAACCGTATAATTGCAAATTATCAGTTCTGATCTCCTAAAGAGTTTTCACCATCAGCTTATGTTTTTACAAGCACGTTGTACAGCTTTCTGAAACATGGCTGGGTGGTTCTGTGCTACATAAAGCAATAAAAAACAAAGGGGGCATCCTGCGTCACTTATGTAAAACCCATATCCCCCAGAACACAGGATACTCATGCCCTGTACCAGGAACTGGCACTCACCTTGGCCCATTTTATTTTTTCAAGTAGGTCACTGAGGTTTCTTTTAAAAGGAACATAGTGTGTCCATGGCTGCAAAGCAGCATAAAAGTGTTCATAGTATGGAGAGTTCTGCTTCAACACAAGACTGTCACCCAGCATGAGGTATGGAAATCTGTAAGCCGCAACAGTGCCATCCACATTTATTTGGTATTTGTACTGCAGAGAAGGATATAAGAAAAGAATGCAATTTTTCCTTTCTTTCTTTACAAGGAAAGCTCAAAGTTACACAGCATAAAAATGACTAATTACCGTGCACCAAACAAGCCTTGCCCTCAACCATATGGGCATTTGTTCCAACATGTACATTTAAAACTCAAACATATGTAGGACATGAATTGCAGCTATTCGTTGAATCAGTGTCCTTTTTAGCATACATTATGGGACATGGGTTCATATATGAATATCCAGACACCTCTGCTCAACCGGACTCTCACTGGCATGTGCCCCCTGCATACTCAAAAGCAGATCAGGAGGTTGTGCCTTCAAGTATATCGCTCCGAAAGGGATGATCAACCTCTCACTACTCATCAGAGCCTCCTCATCTCTTCTTGAATTCTGTAAAAAGCTGAAGACCTGTCTCTTCAAGTAAGGCACCAGGGGCTATTTCTCTAGAAATAGAACTCTAGCGTGGAATCTGCTTAATCTGAGAACTTAGGAGTTAATAATACAGTGAAAAGTTGGACCACCTTAAATAATAAACAATAGAAGTAAAAGATTTGGTCAATGTTTAAAATATGTTAAGGCACCATGGAGTTTTTGCAATATGTTGCACTTCACGGGTAGGCACAATAATCTCCTATAAGATTTTTTAATGTCTTTGAGTTCTTTTAGTTTCATCTGAATATCAGCCACTTTACACTTCCGACAATGAAAATTTGTGATCCAATCAACAATGTGCTTTATACTCAGAGACTCCATCTAGCAAGTTATAGCAAATGTCCAGAACATCTCCCATGATGTAAACATTCTAGCCCTCTGTGGGCCCTATCTGTCAAAGCACCTTTCGTAGTATCCTCGACTAACAAATAGCTGGCACATTTTAAATATGCATGCATGTGACATTTCTCAGTTTGCAGCCTGCCTATATTTTCCATACAAATCGGATCCGTATTTTTTTCCATACAGATTGTACGGAAAAAAATACGGATCCGATTTGTATGGAAAATAAAAATCCAGGATCAGAATCGGCCCCCTAATGTTACCTCTAATATCAGTGGTAATATCAGTGGCCACCGGAGGAGGCGACGGTCCACAACTGTTTAGAAAATTAAATAACGTGTATACACATAAAATACAAAATGGAATTGAATTTTTTTTAATGCTTTGTAAATATGAAGGGTTTTGTAATTAGAGGGTAAAAATTAAGTTTTCTTTTTCAAACAAGTGCAGCAAACAATCTAGTATGGATGACTGGAAGCCTCAATGGAAGCACTGGTATTCACAAACAAAAAGAAAGCAGGCACTAGGAGCAAAAAAACGAAAGTGATATGCTGGAGTCTATTATACTGCTTTATCTTTAAAAAATAAAACCACATTTTAAACAGCTCCAACCTTCCCATTAAAATGTAAATGTTGAATTTTAGTGTGTTACTTAAATAAAATGTCATAGTTTGTGTATTTGTTTGATGTAATACTTGTTTCAACAGTTGTCAATTGTTTTGGGGTTCACATACTTTAAATGACTTTGATATGTTACATTCCTGGAAGCTCACACCCATATCCATTCCATGAAAAATACACTCAATTTGTCCCTTTATGGCCTCTTTGTAGTTGGCAGGTTGCATGAAAAGCTGCCTGAAGACACTTTCAATTCACATTGCACTACACGGAAACAAATTCAAAAGTGCAGTGGTTTACCTTGAAGAAGTCAAAGAATCCCATTAGTGGTGCCTTTCCCAGCTCGGCCTCCTTCTCCCGGAAAAAGAAATACCCAGTTATCCCGGCATCCAGTAGTTCTGGGTACTTTTTGGAAAGTTGGATTAGCTGCAGACGTTCCTCTCGACTGTCTCTACCTCTGAAAAATGCCTGTTCAGATTTATTGTTCCAGGAAGGACCTGACAGAAGTAAAGAACACTTGATAAAAAGAAACATTTGCATTTGCTCATCAGTACACTTTTATGAATACAGCTACCTTTGTTACTTCAGCAGTCAGTGAAAAATACAACCAATTTATTTACCAGGAAGCGGATGGTAAAAGAGGAGATCGAGTGTGCTCCTATCTCACTAGATTTAGTGGCAGGTGCTGAATGCCTGGGCTTCCGCTGCAACTGGTCATCTCAGCATTGCAACGCAGGGATGCGGATCTACAGACCACCTGGCACATAGAGTAATTTTATTAGGACCCTCCATGAATGCATTACATCGCTAGCTCTTCAATGTAAACACCTTCTGATATTGGGGGAACTGAACTTGCATATGGACAAGCCATCGGATCCTCAGGTGGCTGCCCTGCTGTAAACAATGTCAGCTTGTAAGCTAATGCCCTTTATTAAGGAGCAAACAAATAAGAGGAGTCATATATTAGACCACATCTACTGCAATACGAAATTGGACACAGATCCTCTGATCCCTTTAACCGGGTCGGATCATTTCCTAGTCCTGTTTCGGATATCAACCATAGGGAAGTGTGTTCCTTCAGGGACGAAAGCGGCGAAATACAATTTAAGAGCTCCTAATAGGATATCGTTACCATCCCTACAGAGGGCACTCGCTTCATCTGTCCCAACACTGTCAGACAATCCTGCAGGGGATGCCTGTGCCATAGACTCCTGGTTAAGGACTAACATTGACGCGGTCGCGCCTATGACCTTGCGTACCTCTAGAGGAATCTGTCACTCAGCCCCCTGGTTCATTGAATCATTAAGAGTCAGTAAAAGGAAATCTTGAAAGTAAGTGGCATAACCATTATCTCTTGGAGGATAGGGCAGCCTTAAAAGCACATTATAAAATGGTGAAAGTGGCCAAGAAACTATTGGCATGTCACTAAAAATAGGAACAAGGATATCTTTGGGATCGTAAAGTCTTTTACGGCTCCTAAGGCAATTAGTAAAGTAGCCCTCCTGCCAGCAGACTGGACTAACCTGGTGGCCCAGTCCTTCCATGCTAAAATAGTAACAATTCAGCAGTCCTTCTCCGAGTCTTCCAGAGAGAATAGGCCCTCGCTTAGTACGGAAGTGGAAACAATTAGGCCCCTCCCTCCTTGGAACTCACAAGGTCCTCAGCTATTACACTTTCCGGCCATTGAAATTGGAGATTCATTTTCTTATCTGATGAGCCTGAAATCTGGTTCACCAGTAGATGCGTGCCCAGCAAAGCTTTTACCTGCCCTTGCTTCCACCATAAACCAACCAATCAATAAGGTGTTGAATTCATCTGGGGCAGCTGGCATTGTGCCGCCTCTCTGGAAGCAGGCAAAACTCCTGCCCCTCTTAAAGAAACCAAGTGCTGACTCTCACATATCCACAAATTACAGGCCTATCTCCCTCCTTCCGGCATTCTCCAAAGTGCTGGAGAGGCATGTCAACGAAGTATTCATGGAGTATGATGAAAATCGCAATCTTTTGCACCCCACTAAGTCAGGTTTTAAGGCTTGCCCTGCTGGAGGTGACTGAACATCTGAAGGAGAAGCTGGATCGGGTGGTAGAGTGATCCTCATACTGTTGGACCTGTCGTCAGCGTTTGACACTGTGCCACATAGGAGGCTCCTCGATAGACTGGAGAATATGGGATCGAAGGTAAGGCTCTAGCCCGTATAGCATCTTACTTGGAGGACAGAGAACAGGTCATCTGGACTCCCCCTTTCTCATCGCCCAGGCCCAGTTTACAGGTGGGAGTCCCTCAGGGCTCTTGTCTTAGCCCAACGCTTTTTAACTTGTATATGTACCCCTTAGCAGCACTGATGGAGGCCTATGGTGCCAAAATAATTTCATATGCTGATGACACGCAGCTGATTTTCTCTTGTATCAAATCCACTAAGTTTGACAGGGGCGTGATTAGATCTTGCCTTACAGAGGTCTTCAGGAGGCAGGAGGAGAACCAGCTTAAGTGCATTTCTGACAAATCAGAATAATTTTTTTTCGGTTTGCCCGCAGTGCACGACTGGAGCCAATGATTGCCAGAAGAATTCCCCCCCCCCTCCCCTCCCCTGCCCCAGCGTGGCTCAATCCACAGTGAATAATTTGGGAATCTATATTGACAATGCCCTTTACATGCGTTAGCAAGTTCAGGCCGTGGTAGGACTTGCTTTAGACTACTTTGGATGTTGAGAAAATTTCTCCCGCTCCTCCCACTGGATTCTAGGAGGATTGTGGTCCAGGCACTGATCACTTCCAGACTGGACTATGGGAACATTCTCTACCTGGGCCTGCCTGATTTTCTCCTGCAGCCCCTTCAGGTGGTGCAAAATTCAGCAGCTAGGGCAATTCTCCATCTAAAACCTAGGTCCCACATGTTAATGTTAATGTTAATGTTACTGGATTTCTAAAGCGCATAGCTGCCCGTGAACGTCCCAGCGCTGAACCATTACAGATGGAATGAAGAGGGAGGGAAGCTCACGGGAACAGCCATGTCTTCAGAGATTTTCGAAATGCCAGCAGGTTGGGTTGTGCACGAATGTCAGAGGGAAGGGAATTCCACAATTTGGACGCGTTGTACGAAAAACAACGACCTCCTGAGCGTGCTCTATTGATCTTGGGTACTCGAGTGAGGTGGGCATTAGAAGATCGAAGGGGTCTGGAGGTGGTGTAAGGAGTGACCAGATCTTTAAGTATAGAGGGGGCTTTTCCGTTAAGAATTTTGTGCGTAAGGCAGAGCGCCTTGAACTGCACTCTTTCTATGACGGGTAGCCAGTGCAGTGCTCGGATAGCTGGTTTAGCCGAGCAGTGGGTCTTAGTATTGGTCAAAATCCTGGCGGCGGCGTTTTGTACTACCTGTAATTCAGTTGTAACTTTCTGTGACACGCCCAGGTACAGTGCGTTGCCGTAATCCAACCTTGACAAAATAAGACCTTGGATCAAAAGTTTTCTTGATTGAGGAGGGAGCAGTGGTAGGATTTTTCGGGTAGAGCGCAAGAGACCAAAACAAACTCCAGCCGTTTTTCTTGCTTGGGTTTGCATGGTGAGGTTTTTATCTAGCCATAGACCGAGGCTTTTAATCTCGGGCTTGGGAGTTGGAGGTTTACCCATGCAGGGGGGCCAAAGAGAGTCTGGGTGGAAATGGGCCTGATTCCCCATCACCATGATCTCGGTCTTGTCGCTGTTGAGCTTCAAGTGAGATCTATCCATCCAGCTGACTATGTCTCTCAAGCAGGAGTAGAGGTCTATGGTGGGATTTTCCTGCTGGGTGAGAGAAACCACCAGCTGCGTGTCATCTGTGTACGTCAGGAGTTTTATCCCATGTGGGGTGACTATCTTTTCCAGGGGGGACATATATACGTTGAAGAGCGTAGGGCTCAAAGAAGAACCCTGAGGCACTCCACAACGTATAGGGGTCTCTTTAGATCTATAATTGCCCTCTATAACCTGGAATTAGCGCTCCTGAAGAAACGATTTCAGCCAAGACAGGGCAGTGCCTGTGATCCCAAGATCGCTAAGTCGCTGGACCAGGATCTGGTGGTTGACCATGTCGAAGGCCGCGCTCAGGTCCAGGAGGATCACTGTCACTGATCCTCCTGTGTCCATGATCTTCCTGGCTTCCTCGACCACCGTCACCATCGCGGTTTCAGTGCCCTGGCCCGGGCGAAAACCTGTCTGTGAGGATTTAAGTAAATCGTTAGTTTCGAGATAGTTAGACAGCTGGGAGTTGATGAATTTTTCTGTAATCTTGCTAGTGCATGGAAGGAGGGAGATCGGTCTAAAGTTGGAGAGGTTGAAGGGGTCTAAGTTAGGGTTTTTAAGTAAGGCCCTAACCTTCGCCTGACATCTCATCACCTGACACCTCATCTTAAAGCACTTCACAGGCTCCCGGCGAGGGAGCGTATAAAATTTAAGGCCATGGTAACTTTTTTAAAGCTCTCCATGGCAAGGGGGCTAGTTACCTCAGGAGATGTGTCTATTGGTACGCACCTACAAAAACACTTATATCAACCTCTGCCCTGTATGTATGTGTCCCAAAGGTGCGCCTGGCACGCAGGGGTGATAAATCCATAGCCTCTTGGGGGCACAAGCATGGAATAAACTTCAGTTGGCCCTTAGACTTTCCATGGATTTGACTAATTTCAAGGTAAGAGGAGATTAAAATCAAAATGGTCCTCACTTCCATGCTTCTCTTCATATTCTGCTAAAAGAAGGTTTGGCAATCTTAATGAGGGCAAATCTACAATTTAGGAAAGAAGCTGTAGAAAGGTTCATGAGGATAGGTGGTTTGGCAATTTACAATTCTTTTGAGACATAAGAACACTTGTATTCCAATGTTAAGCTTGCCAAAAGTGACCTCATCATTAAAGGGGTGCTACATTCCCGATTACTTTGATATCATTACCATGTGAAATTATATCACATTTACATGTTTTAGGCCCTGTGTCTCATTTATTGATACACCAACATACCCATTGTGGATCTGGTACCTTTAGTGTGATAAATCTGGGTTTTAAATGTGACCCACAGGATCATTGTTCTTTTGTTTTACCAGATGAAATGATGTTAGGATTTTAGGGGAAGCAGAAGCCACAGCTATGGAGAAGACTGAAACGTATGTTGAGACACCACTAACTAAACTCTGATAGAAGGCTAACTTCGGAAATAGGCTTGTAGTGGAGGGGGCACACTACTTTCACACACCCAAACCCCTGAAGGGGGCACATCAAGCCCGGTTCTAGCAGGTGGGTCAGGCCCACCCAAACATGACCTTTGGCCCCCCCAGTCAGCAGAAGAGGCCATGAGAAAGCCAAACATGCTTTTTCACCTTGTTTACATTAATTATCAATCTGGGGTAAGGGTGTCACCTTTCCAAAAGAAATACCGGCTATTTGCTGTAGTTTTAAGAGTGTGCACAAGCATGGACAGGATACTAAATAGAACTATGAAAAAAATTCTATGTATACATTTGTACCATGACTTTTATGACTGTTTTTACTACATTTAATAGTCCAGACTCTTTGCAGCTCTAGAATCCATTTAAAGTGTTTTCCATGTATATTTGCGGTTTGAATTAGGTACAGATAAGGGGGTAACAATACTTGCTTTAGATGGTTTTGCAAATTTTTGTACCAGCTGGGACATTAAAATACAGGTGGCGTCAGTAAAAAAAAAAAAAACAATTAAATAAAATCGGTCAGGTGGCAACCCTGGTCAAGTGTAATTAAGGAACCTTTACAACACATTTTAAAATGCATTGTTTTTTATAAATACTGTCCTAAGCATGCACTGTAAAGGGGAAAAATGCTGATTTTGGGTGATTTTCTCTATTTTTACACTGGCTGAGACACTCAAATATTCATGTCGGAGAATGATAATGTGGCAACCGTACCTGGGCAGCTGCCACGTTTAGGTTGGCGCCAAGTGCGCCCCCGTGACCGTCGCTGCCTTGGCAGCGCGCCCTGACTTTTTGGACAGAGGGCATTTGAGCCCCTTATAGATAGCCAGTTGGCCCAGGGGACTATTAGGTTTGTAGGGCACAAGGCCCTAGTGTACTTTTTATAGGCGCTAGGAAATGTAATGTTTGTAGTGTGATTTATGCACCTTGATTTATGCTTATAGATGTGCTTTTATGCTTACTAGGTTTTACCTCTGTCTTATGTTTTCTACTGTGGTCTAGGTTTGATTTATTCCCTACTGCAGGTTATGTTACTAAGTTTAAGTCTATTTCCTAATGCAAGTAATGTTTAGGAGTTGTGGTCTACTAGATTTAGGCTTATGAGGTCGGTGCAGAATAGAGTTCTCGCCTTATGTTCTACTGTGCCTGTTCTTTGATGTAATTATGTACCCGAGGAGCTTGTATGCTCGATGGGACTGCAGAACGGGAGGGCTCCCTGATTAGTGCAGAAAGACTCTGGAGACGCCACGCCAGACCTGCCACTCACCCCTCTGAACACATGCGGACACTGGCCCTGTCCTCCGGTTGTTTCACGGCATAGATTACACCCCCTATGCTTTGGGAATTTTGGGGACCGACTGAACTTAACACCAAGGTCTCAACCCCCCTGCCTGACCTCAAGTTGGCAGCCTCAGTCAGTCTCTCCACGATGCTCTAACGCTCCCGGACAATAGAACTGGTCAGCGTCCTGAGCTTAACCACATCCCTCACCTGACCGTGATCCTGTTTTCCCTCCTGGACATGTACTCTGAACCCCCCCTCGACCGCAGAGACCCTGCTATTTGTCCGATGTCCGGTGGAGCTACCTGTTAGCTGAAGAGGAGATGGGTTGTGGATTCCCCCTCGGCCATCACCTACCCAGCCGGATTTTGGGCAGACTTTCCTTCGTCTCTCTGTTGTTTCCCCCTCCTACCCTTTCACCCCTTCCCCCCTCTACGCTCCCTTCTTCTCGCCCTCTACGCTACCTTCTTCTCGCCCTCTTCCCCTTTAATTGTTTTTCTGTTGAGACCTAGCCATTTGACCGATGCCCGGTGGACCTACCTGATAGCTGAAGAGAAGATGGACCGAGGATTCCCCCTCGGCCGTCACCTACCCAGCCGTACCTTGGACAAACTTTCCCTTTGTCTCTCCGCTGTATCTACACACTACCCCTTTTGCCCTCACCCCCTTTTCTTCTATGCTCCTAAAAAAAAAAATTCTGGTATCTTTTGTAAGTATTTTCCCCTCGTCTCTACGTCCTGTCTTCCTCCTGCCCCTTTACCCTATCCCCTTACCCTTCCTGCTCCATTCACCTTGTTCCCCTATGTTCTTTAAATGCTTTTGTTGATACTTAAGTAACTTTTAACAGATGTAATTTTGCAACATTATTGTCCCTCATGTAAAGCGCTCTGATTCCATCGGGTCCAGCCAGCGCTATATAATAACTCTTTAATTAAATTTGTTCCCATTTAGTACTTTTTCTCCCTTTGTCTACCTCTCTAGCTCCTAGCTCCTATCCGCTCTCACCTTGCCTGCTAGTCTGCCTAGCCACCTGTCCTTTGTGCCCTTTGACTAAGCACTCCTTCTCCCCTTGTTGGGGAAAGATCCAATATTTCTACTCTGGAGTCTCAGCGTACCCGCTGAGAGTCCACTGCGCCAAGGGAGCCACTCACAGTAGAGGTATGGTATGGCACCCCTTGCCAAATCACTCTCTCTCCCCTTTTTGGGGAAGGGTCCAGTATGTAGGCCTTGGAGTCTCAGAGACCCCTTTGAGAGAGTCCACTGCGTAAAGGGAGCCTCCCGCAACAGAGATAGGGAAGTGATACCACTTCCCCTGGGATCACAGCTTACTGGACTTTGGACGTTGCTTTGACTAGTCTACCGGTTTATGTCCCCGTCACCCTTCCCCTCCAAATTCCTTGCGTTGTCCTTCACCCTCCCCTCCTCTTTCTCGCCTTCATTACCTATCTACTCCCCCAGCTCCTTCCTCCCTCCCCTGAATCTTTCCCCTTGCTTGTTTTTCCCCTTTCGTATTTGTGCCTATTGTTATTCTTGACCTTACAAGTCACTATTTTGCCATGCTCTAATAACCGTGTAACCTTTGTAACGATGTAACCTGTAACTACGATCGGATGCTCATGTAAAGCGCTCTGATACCTCCAGGTCTAGCCAGCGCTATATAAAACCTTTAAAATAAATAATGTCCTATATCATAATGCAGCAGAAACTGGATATGAAGGAGCTAACGATGGAGGAAAAGACACTTAAATTGTGTTGGAATAGGAGTTTGAAGCGGGCAGGAAAAGACCGGCCATATGCACCGGAGATACCGCTGGGAATGTTGACTGCGCTACCCCATGGGGGCGATTGGTCCCAACTGTGGACGTGGGAGGAGCTGGGCTTGCAGATGGTGGGAGACCTCTATATTGATGGGATGTTGGTCCCGTATCAGACGTTACAGGAGCAATTTGGCTTACCAGACGGAACCTTCCTACTGCACGCGGCGGTGGTGGCAGCGATGCAGCAATATTGGGGAGGCGGGCTGACAGAGCCGGAGGTGACCGCGGCATGCCAGTATGTGGTAATGGCAGCGGGCACCGTTAAAGCCGTTAAAGCAGTGACTTGTCTCCATACCAGAATGTTGAATGAGGGACTGGCGCCCTTGCTGGAGCTAAAGTCGCGATGGGAGGTCAGTATAGGCAACCCCATACCGGTTACCATCTGGAGTCAAGTGTTGCGTCGGACCTGGAAGGGAACGAGGAACGCGCGATTTCAGCACGTGCATTTTTTCATTGTCCACAGGGCGTACTTGACCCCGGAGAGGTTGAGACGGCACTTCCAGGTGCTTGACGCAGTGTGCCCGCGGTGCGTGGTGCCGGAAGTAGATCTAGATCACCTACTGTGGGGATGCCCGAAGTTGGGGGAGTACTGGCCTGAAGTGGGGGAACTCCTGAATGCTGTCACGGACAGGGAGGTAGACTTTGATATGGCGGCGTGCCTGCTCCTGGTTCCCGCATACTAGGAAGACTAAAATAACGAGCAAATTTATTGATTTGGGGATCATGCTGGCACAACGTGAAATAACCTGGCATTGACATCCAAACTGGAAGTTTGGGCGTAGAATCGGCCGCAGAGTTCGCTTGGATGTTCGGGAGGAACAGGTGTTTTGTTCTGGCGGTTTTATGCTTTGTGTTCATTCATTACTGGGTCGTTGCCTGAGACTGATCGTTTACCGAACCGGGGGCTTGTGTCAGCAGGCCATTGCCTCTTCCTTAATGATTGGTAGACCCATATGTGCTGAGGTGTGGTCCCATTCCAGTTAGTCACACTGGGCCTGTACGAGTCTGTTATAATTGGGATTTCTCCAACAGACGGTGATCTAAGCTAAGCTCTTTCGCATCGCCTTGTTTTATTTTTCCCGGCGCCCCTTGGAGTTGGCAGCAGTATTTGTAATGTTGAACCCGCTTAACCTGGCTGCGGTGTCAGGAGTAGGGGAGAGTTACTGCAAGTACCCTTTCTTCTGACTCTTATGGCATGGGATGCATTGAAAAAGCTTTGGTCTAAAGGATCGTGGACTGGTGACGAGGATCTGCTGCTCATCAGAAGCCGCCCTTAGCTGCCAGGTGAGTAAATGTTACATTGTCTGGCTTTCTGTAGTGCAATGTTTTCCTTTGGCTCTGATGGTTGTCTTAGTTGGCACAGGCCCTTGGGCCGAACGACACAGTGAGTGTCAGGTCCCGCCACTTGCTCGCAATCTAGTGCGCTGAAGGCTGCTTTAATGAAAACATCCTGCACATTGTTAACACATTGCAGCACTTATCTCCCCCATCCTATTGACTAAATCCTATTAAAATACTAATATAATCAACTCTTGTCCCACATCCCTCAAAGTGGCCATCAAGGTGGGCTCCTATCCTAGACCCCCTAATTTTTTCCAATTATTACTCTGTGTGCAAGAGACGGTACCCCCAGAGTTCTGCATGCCCCTCTATTTGTACCAACTTGTGCTTCATTATTTCCAATATCTATCGACCCATCCTTTTTTAAACACATCCTTTAAACTACTTTGACTTCCAGATCACTCCTTTTGGACCCGTTGGCTAACATGCTCTTAAACTCCACCACCCTTAAGCTGGGCTGTCCACAGAGTGCCCCCCAGACAATCCCTCATGCCCCCCACAACTCTGTTAGCCGTTTCATTGTCACGCTTGTGACAACCTAATCTATTCTAGATGCGCCCTGAATTGTCCATCGCCCAATCGGTGCCCAGTGGCACCAATACATCTTGGATATTGGACAGAAAATGCCCAAAGGGAGACACGCCTCGTCATTGCTTCTCCATCAAGTGGTGCAGAATCTTGACTGTCTGTGAAACTTAAATATGCGCCGACAGTCCTTGTCACCCTACCACAGCTGTTGAATCTCTAGGACTGTCCCAGTCCTACTTCCACTGTTAATGCATCAGTGTTTCCCCATCCCATAGTCCGTATTAATTTTGATTTAAATCTAAATCCCTAGTGCAACCATTTTAAGCTTCATGGTGTACGATGAGGAGAGATGGGCCTGAGAGGCGAGAACTGGAGGACCTGGAAGGCACTCAAGTCAAAAAGCAAGGAGACCTTTAGTTCGTATGATTACTGAATATTGTGGTGTCTTCCCCCAGTCGGAGTGGCTACTGAGGGGATTTCCAGAGGAAGGAGATTTGTTTGTACAGAGACCTACACCCAGCTGCCTACACTTCTCCAGGCACAATGTCGTCACTAGGCGTAGAGGCAGAGCAGAGATATGAACCTATAATCTGCAGAGAAACACACACACACACACACACACACACACACATACATACACACATACATACATACACACACACATACAAACACACACAAACAAACCCAAACACATAAACACACACGCACATATATGCACATGCACGCATGCACACAAAGTCACTAAAAAAAAGGACAAATTAACACTAGGTATCAATTACATTAAACAATGTTCCATGTGTAGCGCTTAACACAAAAACGAATGAATAGCCCCTGACAACTATCCAACACTGCCAGCTCTTTCCTGTATACCCGACCATATTGTATAATGCTATTAAAACAAAGACTTTTTAGGTCGATCCTAAGCAGCGCATGTGCTGCTCTTCGAAGCACGCTGTATTCAGATATGGACTTGCTAAGATAAGCTTGCAGTTTTGTCCTATCGCTAAAGGTTGGTAGGTTGGGGAAGAAGTGTCTGGGGCGTCCTTTAAACAAGCATTTGCAATGCAATAGGACTCACTTTTGCGAGAGTTTAAGCTATTAGCATTGTAAATGACAATGCCGTTTATTTATGTTTTAAAAGCAAAAACATAAATAAAAGGCATTGCCATTTACAATGCCAATAGCTCTAACTTTAATAATGCGAGACCTATTGCATTGCAAATGCTTGTTTATTATGGCTTTTATTATAATTTCAGCGATGTCTTTTATTGTGATGTTAAAAGGGTTAATGTCATGTGTCATCACTTTGTAGTAAGATCGAAGGTCAAAGGTCATATGATGTCACTTCTTGTGATGTCATTAAGGTCAAGGATGTGTGATGTCATTTCTGCTACCCCTGGCATTTTGGTGAATCAATGTCCATGTGCATATCTAGGGCTTGAAGTCTACCTTCAGAATTGTTATAAATTTGGCCCACTCAAGAATATTGAACTACCACCAGTGCAACACAATCTTGAGTTTAGTAAGAGAAAAGGGTGAACTGAGACACCAGGGAGCTGAAACAGCGACATACCTACCCAGACTTCATGCATACAGTGTAAAATACAGAACGTTAATGTTATAAGTTTTTTTTTTAATGTTATGTTATAATAAGTTTATATAGCGCACGGCTACTCTAAAAGAGTGTCCCGGCGCTTTCCACAGGCAGCTCAGTGTAGAATAACATAACAGGAAAAACAAATACAAGAAAAAGAAACGCCCACCAGAAAAAACTAGAGATTAAAAAGCCAAGTCTTCAGGCTCTTCCTGAGCTGAAGCAGATTGGAGGTGCTGCGTAGCGCCAGTGGAAGCGTATTCCACAACTGGGGTGCCTTGAAGCTGAAAGAACGCCCCCCAGTGCGGGCCTTCCTCACACGCGGAACCACGGCAGTGAAGAGAGATTCGGACCGTAGTGAGCGGGCTGGGCGATAAAAGGCCAACCTCCGCTGCAGGTACCCAGCGCCTGAGCCAAACAATGCTTTGTGCATCAGCGTCAGGGAACGTGTGTTCAAACTTGTGAAAAAGTGCTCAGAGAACGTGAAATAAAATGCACTATATTAGATCTGTCAAAATTGAGAATTGCTATGAATGGAAAACCACAGTGATTTATGGATCGCAAGGACCCTCTCAAATTGATGAAGAAAACCAGAATACGAACTGTATAGGCCCCAGAACGCGAGTTTGAGACAATGATGGACGAGAGACAAACCCAACCATGGGGAACAAAGTTTAGGACATATAGCCACATGAGACTAAGTCGTAGCCAGTTCATTACATCCTTGGCCACTGGTATAAAGCGATTTTGCAGCCTCTGTGATTTCCGCATAATTATGGATTTGGGTCATTTGCCACATAATACATCATCAGCTGCATAATCTTAAGATTTTTTTTACATTCTTTTTATTAAAACACACATAAATAAATCACAAACACAAACCAGAAAATACACTGGGTTTCGATAGAGCATAATAATAGATGATGCCACACCCTTCAATTGCAAAAAATACAATACGGATATTGGCTTATAGGTTCAGGGAACCTCAGACACAGGTGAGTCTTCTAACACAGCGGGGGAGCACAGATATCCCCTCTATAAACATTTCAAGCCCCCCAAATCTTCCCCCACTTCCTGGGCCTCCCCCTGGCCACATACACTGCGCTCTCTCGAAACATACACCAGTCCAAATCTTCCATCCATCTCCCGATAGTAGGCGGTTGAGCAGCCCCCCATAGTTGAGCAATGTTACGCTTGGCAACAGCACATGCTAGCGTGGCCCAGACCCTCCCATGGGACGTAAGATCAGTCGGTTCCCAAACATTCAAGAGACACCGCCCTGCCTCCAACTCAAAACCAACTCCCCACACCTCGCGTATTTTATCATGGATCGCGGACCAATACTCACGGATAAGGGCACACTCCCACAACACATGCAGGAACGTCCCTGCCTCACCACAGCCCCTTCTGCACTCACCACTGGCAGCCAAACCCATGCGCACCAATCGTGGGCCAGTAACATAACATCGATGAAGAATCTTCAATTGCACCAGCCTGAGTCTCATCTGAATAGCAATGACTCTCGGCGAGGCCACCGCGTCCCTCCAATCCTCATCATCAAGGATCAGCCCATCAGCAGCCCATTGATCTCTAAGAGCCGCTAAAGGGTCCCCCATATGGTTAACCAGTTTTTTATAAACCAGGGAGATCGTTTTCGTAGGAAGATAACCATCAAGGATCCGATCTTCCAGCGGGGAGGCCTCAGGTCACCTCCAGGGGAATTTTAGCTAGCAACCCATGCCTGATCTGCATATAGCGGAACCGTTCACTTCCCTGCAATTGGTACCGCTCCTGCAAAATATCAAATGCTAGGATCCCATCTTTGCCCCACATATCACCTACTCGGGAGATCCCAATGAGGTCCCACTTATCGAAGCCTTTGGTGTTCCATAGGCTACCCAAGCATTCAGCATTCCATAGTGGCGTGGCCATAGTTATCTTCCCTTCCCAATTAAGGGAGCGAGTGGCATCGTGCTACACCTGGACTGCCACCACCGTAGGGCCCACCAAGGGAAAACACCCTGGTCTGGCATATAATGCCCTAGAGAACTCACCACCGGGTAGTTGGCCACGATCCATGGCGTATCCAGGGTCATGTGGCGAGCCATAGGTGGCATGGTTAATAGCCGCCAACTGAGACGCCCAATAATACTTCCGAATATTCGGCAAGCCAATCCCCCCGTCATACCAGGGCAACGTCAATTTAGCAAACGCGATTCGAGGCCTCCCCCCCCAGAGGAGGTTTCTCTGGGGGGGGAACCGGGTCCATGGAGTTCTGGAGTACGTAGAGAAAGCGGGGAAGTGCCATCATCCTAAATAGAACCGAACGCCCCAGCAAGGAGAGCGGAAGAGACTTCCACAGCTCAACAGTAATCTGTAGATTTTAAGACAAAATATTTTTATTTCTGGCTCAAACAGATCAAAAGTTACTAAACACAGCAGACCTTGTTGCTGTGCAGTGGGAGGCCCTTCACCAAGGTTGACTGGTCACCATTCTGTAGCTTATTGCTGTATTTGGGTGTTACACTCGTACTAGTAAGGTGAAACCTTTGCCCAGACAGTGCTAACACGTGTAAAAGTGCTAAATAATGACATACTACAAGCACAAAATGTGCTGCATCAAACAGCATAATTTGCCTTTAGTTGATGCATAATTTGTTCCTCCCCTGCCGCATAATTCCAATGGCCCTGGTTACATCCCGAAACTTAGAGACCTCGGTAAGGCAGCCCACCAGTTCACAGCTTAACTCACTCTCTAACGTCAAACGTCATGCAAATAAAGGGCCCACCACATTCTCCTGTACTGGGCACACCAGTGTGCGAGTCCAATGTATAGTAGATTTACGGATCAAGGTGGGGTGATGCTGTCCAGGATGAAGGACACAGAAGATGGCGGGGGAAGATGCTATATTAGCTAAGACTATTTAAAGTTGTTTCAAGTTAGCAAGGATACTGTAGCTGCAGTCAGGATAAAGAACAGTCACAACACCTGGAATGTCAGGGAGCAGAAAAGGAATTGAGAAATACACACAGCGACCTGGAATATCAGAGGTTTAAATAAAGCTAGATATGTTATAGAATATCTGAATAGTGAATAGACAAAATACAAATCAAAATGCTGCAAGAAACGACAGGGGGTTGGAAGACAGATTTGCTAGAGGGTGGCTCTCATAATTATGACTTTTTGAATAGAGAGGTCATAATCATGATAAATAAAGATGCCCAGTCTGTACATACAAACAGAGCGAGGGTACATTTCTCATAAAGCAGGGCAGTAACACTAGTCAACACATATGGCCATAGCATAGATGCCCCTTTTTTTTGCTACTATTTCCATGGGGTTTGATAAAGGAGTAGACAATCTGATCTGGTGGTGGGGGGGGGGGGGGTCTATTTCAACATTATACTAGACCCAATTACAGACCTTGTGTAACCCAACTGGTGCTCAGGTAAAGCGCTCTGATACCTTCGGGTCAAGTTCGCGCTAAATAAATCTCAGAGAAAGAAACAAAAAAAACACGCAGGTCAACATGTAGCACTAGGCCACATTAATTGACTTCCAAGATGCTAATCAGCACCTTCAGCCATCATGGACAAGGGAGCACCTGGGGCAATATTCCAGTAAAGGCGCTTTTAAACAGTTTGTGCCTGCTGCACCTTTAAAAGGTGAGCCCGTCGTAATCAATGAAAATGCGCCCTATTACCATTAATGAGCTGCCCCCATGGCAACCACGAACTCACGCTGCCCTGAGGCCAGCAAATTCGGTAAAAACCTGAGGGGCTGCTTTAAAACGGCTCTGTGTTTTCACAGTGCAGGTGGCAACCCGCCTGCACTTTGAAGTGGGATTAGAGATCCCCTTGCAGGCGGGTGTAGTCAGTGACTAAACCCGCCTGCAAGGGGGATGTCTGGAGGGGTCCTTGGACCCCCTTTACCCTCTGCAGAGGGCTGCTCGCAGGGGGTCCACTGTCAGTGCGCCTCCTGAAAGCTTTTTGTCTCTGCGCCCGCGCCTACAATACGGCGCAGGCTCAGAGGCAAAGGGATTCCTTCGTTTGCATAGGGCACACCTACATTAAAATGAGGAAACTGCCTCTGCAGATAGCGCTGGCGCTTTATGTGCACCAGCGCTATTGGTATTACAGAAGGGGCCGCACAAGCATCTGCAACCCCTTATGTAATACCAAAGTGCCGGTGGGAGGGGGGGGGGGGGGAGGAGGGAGGGGCGCAAGGCGGGCGCAAACACCTGATGCACCCCCAGGGCACTCTCTGTAATATGGCCCCTGGTTTCTTAAAAACTCAACCACTTGTAAATATACATAAATTACTTTACAGTAAATAATACAAACTCCAGAATTGACTTCGGTATGTTGTGGAAAGATGCAAACACATGGGGAAATCACTGGGATGAACTTTCCTGTATGCTCTCTGATGACTCATCAATTTCGCTCATGGTCACAGAATGGAGTGTGGTGGTTCTCCTCTGGGGTGCTGTTAGATGTGGCATTCAAGACCCAACTGTGTCATGCTATTAAAAAATATTTCAACAAATGCCGGATATGTGTCCAGCACAAGCACAATCACAATCTAGGAGACCTTTAAAGCGTATATTAGAGGCATTCGTATTAATAAAAAACAAATCAATACACACTAAACTGGAGGGACAAACGTGACACGATGCTGAAAAGAGAATATAAAGATAGGGAGGGGCAAGATCAGAGTTTGATACAAGCCTTGCATCTTGAGTGCTGCAAAGTGGTTGACACGCCAAACTATACGTGATATTGTAATTGATACTAACAAAATGATGTACAAAAAAGTAAATATACTAAAGGCCTCCATGGAATACTAAATACAACTCTACCACTGTGTCTAACCCTTGAACTTCACAAGCTTTGGTTTACTCTTCACAAGCGCAGTCAAACACCTGTGTGACACCACCTTCACTGTGTGTGGTTCTTTGGATGGCGAACAACATTTCCTAACTAGGTATTCCAGCCTTGAAAAAGCCCTAGGTCTCTGTGTCATCAAACTTGTAGTCTGTCAAACCCTCAAGTTGCTGTACAAGATATAAATGACAATTTAAACCACCAGACAAGTCCTCACGGTATGCAACCGTTAGCACGCAACTTTTACCACACATACTATTACAACGCACACCATTACAACGCAGGATCTTTTACAACGCATACCTTTACAACGCATGACATTACATCGCAGATACTATTACAACGCATGCCATTACAACTTAAGTATAGGTAAGTATATCACTTTATTTAACCTTTTTTTAAATTAACAAAATATTAAAAATTAATAAAATTAATTAATTAAAGTAATTTTATATATAGTTTGGGTTTTGAGGTACAGGGTTATTTTTAGGGTTCAGGGCTGGGTTTGGGTTTTGGGGTACAGGGGTATTTTTAGGGTTCAGGGCTGGGTTTGGGTTTTGGGGTACAGGGGTATTTTTAGGGTTCAGGGTTTGGTTTTGGGGTACAGGGGTATTTTTAGGGTTCAGGGTTGGTTTTGGGTTACAGGGGTATTTTTAGGGTTCAGGGCTGGGTTTGGGTTTTGGGGTACAGGGGTATTTTTAGGGTTCAGGGCTAGGTTTGGGTTATGGGGTACAGGGGTATTTTAAGGGTTCAACTTTATAAAAAATACTTAAATACATTTATTTTAGTAATTTTAATATTTATTAAAAAAGTATATATATATATATATATAATTTTAAAATTACAATGACATTAATTAAAAATGTATTTAATAAATAAAATCAATATGTATTAATTACATTTTTTATAACATTAATAGAATAATATTAAAAAATAATATACTTACCTATACTTATGTTGTAATGCCATGCGTTGTAATAGTATCTACGATGTAATGTCATGCGTTGTAAAGGTATTCGTTGTAAAAGATCCTGCGTTGTAAATATTGTGTTGTAATGGTATGCGTGGTAAAAGTATGCGTTTTAACGTCATACATCCGTCCTCACATTTGATATTTCTCGACTATTATAGTCAACGTTAGTAAAATTACGCAAGACATACCGCATACTTCAGTGGAAAGGAAAATGGTGTCACTATGGCCTTTGATTACAGGAGTGGGTATTCAGATGACAAAATGACAAACCAACTATTTACAGGAGGGGGGGGACAAGATGTGGGTATGGTGGAAACTAAACACACTGGAAGCCCTCTAGTATAGTGTTTTCTGCGGCCAATCATGACGCAGCATGAAAACAGTGTCAAGATTGGCCTGAGTGCTGGCAACTTGCATTCCCAGGCCGACTGGGAGCCTGTGCCTGCTCTCTTCAGCCACCGCACCAGAAGTGTCATCCCCTGGACCCCCCCTCACCCCTCAAATACTAGTCACGGTCCTGGAGGCGGGTCCAGTTGATTAAAATAAAATGATAATAAAACGGGTTTCAAAACTGTTTTATTTGAGGGTGGTGGTAGGGGCGGCAGCGCTCCTACAGCTTAATGGAGAGGCCACTGCTGCTGCACCCACCTCCAGATCTGTGGCCCCTGCTGGAGCTGCTCCAGCAGCGTGCACCTCCTCTGTAGCATGAATTGACATCTATGGCCAGCTTGCTCCACTTGCTCCTCAAGGGAGTCGCCTTCTGTCTTACTCCACTCCATCAGCGCAACAACATGCCCACCTCCTCTCATTGTTACCATCTTCGTCAGAGGTGAAGGAATGATCACCCACTACCAGATCCCACTGGTCTGGTCTTTCCTTTTGGTCTCTAAATTGATCATCTGGCCATCTATGTGGTATATGATCCTGCTTGACAGCATTCATGCGGCCAGTCACAACGGGCTGGTCACCTCAACCCTGCCTTGGGGACCACTGTTCAGTCAGAGGCAACACCTATTTGCAACTTCCTGAACAACACTGCCAGACGGTGAACATTTCTTCTTCTAAATACCATCCTAGGTGGAGAGGAGCCCACCACCCTGCATGATACTAGTGGGATACCCTACTACCTACCCCAACCTGTGGATAAATACAATCCTCACATGAAGTGTGGTAAGAAAGCTCATCCTTAGTTATCCTCTAAATGTCTGGAAATTGCTGGTGAGTTTATGTGCCACCCCAATATCTCTCACCCCAAGCAGAACTGTTTCTGAGACTTCTTCTTTTCCGTTCTTTGTTGTTTGTATGGGATTGGACAGGCCATCTGTGAACCACAACCAATACCCTTGTCTTAGAAGAGGTCACAAATACCTCCACCATCGCATTGGCTAATCAGATGGGCTCTCAATGACCTGTCCTAATGCAAAAGAGAATGACCCTGAATGTTGTCCTCTCTGCCAAAGGGGGAGCTTCTTAGTTAGTTGGGTCAGATTGTCGTATTTAAATGCTCAACACCTCACGCGGCATTCACAGACTACATCAAGAGTAAAGAAGACTACATGAAATTAAAAGTGTATTTAACATGAACAGTACTAATAAAATGTCTTGGCTATCAGGGATATTCGGAAATTGAGGGATGAAGACTTGTAAAATAACATTAAGTATAGAAAGAAAAAACTTATTTTCTGAATATTAGCAATAATTTGTGCTGTGATAACTATATATATATATATATTGGTTCAATTATGCATATGCACGAATGGAGCAGAGGTGGGACAGAAGGGTATGTGAGTAAATTGTCAGATTACATCTGTTTGAAATGTTTCTAATTGTTGAAATATTGAATGCTAGGTTAAGACTGCAGGGTCAAATGAATGGAATTGTGCTGGCTGTATACACTTACATAATAATTTGGATAAGTAAATGCTGCTGTTTATAAGTGCAAAATGCATAAAAAATAAATGTATTAAAAAAAACTATGCATATCCATTAGTCAACTCATCTACAAAAATGAAGGCTTTGCCTCTACTTATCAACTTGGTGTAGCCGGCAACGCTAAAACTTATGTAGAGAACAAGAAATGCCATGATGTTGGTTTTCATGTTGAAATGATTATACTGAAAGCTATTGATTTGCTGTGAGTTTTCCCCACATGGCGAAATAGGAGGAAATTCAGAATGTTTTTTTTAATCTGCCTAAACATACTACCATAGCCTTTGCATTATAGTACAATACCTGCATTTTAAGCGCACTTTCATCTTGTATTTCAATATTGTGCACTGCACATTTAACCAGGCTGTTCGAGTAAGCATATCCTCATTTTGAAGTTTGCATAGACAAGCGAGGACTACAACTTTAGTGATCAGCTTTCTACTGTACCACACTCCATCAAGTCTTGAAGGTCCTCACATATTATTCCCACACGAAGAGTTACGCCCCTGTTCCTCACTTGCTTTCTACAGGTTATAATATCATCACGTGTCCATGGGAAATTAAAGTGAATTAAGTATTATAAGCTCCAACGGCTCATTTAGCGAAGTGCTGGTCTGCACTTTGTGAATTCACACTTGGAATGTTTTTATTGTTTGCTGAATTATTGCCATTAAACTTGTATTGGACTTAAATGAGAAAGTGTTGATGTTACCCAGTTGGAGAGAATTGAGCTGTTATGTGCTCTAGAAGACAATCAAGCTCAAAACATTACGCCAGGCATTTTTTTGTGATCAGGAATGAGGGAATCAATAGGGAAAAAAAGTAAAAAACTTTCCAACATTGAACCGTCTATAAGTTTGTAGAATATTGTACGTCATCCCCAAGTTCATATACTCTATTCTTATTTACTGTTCATGGAGCAAAACTTTGCAACTCTTTCACGTTACGCTTCAGAACTTAGGATATAAACATGGTTAATTGCTAATAAACATGTTCCCTAGAGGAGGCTCAATGTAGCCATTTAGCTTTCTTTTACAATAAAAAAATCCTTTAAAAATCAACGCTGTTCCCTACAAATGTCCCTGTATACAAAAATGGAGTTACTGTCACAGGTCTCATGTAATTTCTATTATTTATACCTTGCTAAAACCCCAACAAGGGAATATATGACGTTCCAACGAATTCCGTTGCAACGCATGCCTTTACCACGCATGCGTTACAACGGAATTCGTTTACCACACATAACATTTACCACAATTACTAGTGTGGTGACGTCATACGTCGTTAAGAGAAAGCGGAAGTTTATTTTCCGTTTTCTCTTAAACGACGCTGAATCGCTGATACCCGACGTGACTTCAGGTGAGTTTCTTTTTTGGGGGGGGGAGACCCCCCCAAACCCCCCTTTTTTTACTTTTTACCTTTACCACATATACCTTTACTACAAACCTCGTAGTAAAGGTATGCGTGGTAAAGGCTTTCGTGTTAACCACGCATGCGTTGTACTGCATGCGTGGTTAACGATTTCGTTGCAAAGGCTTCGTTGTAATGGCCGTTTCCCCAACAAGGGTGCCCACTATCTAGGGAACCCTAACAGAGGTTGTCAGTGAGTTTTAGTTTTTAGCATCTTCCTAAAATTAAGTAGCTGTTCAACACATTCATCCTATCAGGCAATTCATTCCTCATCATGTCCACCATTTAGTTCCTTAGATTTAAAGATTTGAAATAGGCTTCAGCCCATGAACTGACTCCTGCTTGCTTTTCGTGCAAGTCAGCATGTCAATATAGAGATCTGTGAAGCAAGTTTAAAATGACAAAACACATGCACACCTTTATTGGAAGTCAGTGAAAGTTTTGAGCGATAGGTTAGTTAAATCCTACATGCAAAGTTTGCTAGTCATGATTTTGGCCACTGAGTTTTGCAGGAATTGTAAACATTGAATAAGATTCATGGATGAACCACAATACAAAGAATTAACACAGTCCATTCGGTCACCAATAAAAAGGTACATGCACGACTGTCCAGCTAAAAACAGAAAAAGATGCCTCAAGAGTATAACTTCATAGTTTTCGGCTTTGATCACTAGATTGATTTGAGGCTCCACAGTTGTGAGTCAAGAAAAAGAGTGTTTTGGTGCAGGGTGACCTATATTGGCTATTGAAATAATCTGGTTGTGTAACGGGGAGGACAGGCGGGTGGAGGGGCTTTCCCCCTGTGGTGCATGGTGGATAGCTGATTCTGCCTCCCCTCCTTCCCTCCAGAATGACTGGTTTACCAACCCAACTATATCATCGCAGGAGGAGGAATGTAGCGAAGGCGCCTTAAATTGGGCGTTCACCGAGGAAGAAAACACCCCCGAATGACGTCAGGACCATCGGACTGGTTAAGACCAAGGAAGTACAGAAGGAGCGGTGTGACGACACTCAGGAGGAGTTTGGAGACGGTGTGTGGATGCGAAAAGAAGACGACGGTGACGAGAGTCGAGAGAAGATCCGAGAGCGTGTTGGAAGCGGAGCCAAGCCAGGAGGCCAACGACCCGTGAAGCGCCGTGCCACACTCCCGAGGGAGGAGTGTGGCTTAGACAGGTACGGCAGCAATTCGCAGGCTGGGTAGGGAGGCGGGGTGACTCTCCTCTATAGCGCTGCGAACGTCTGGCTACTACCCTGTATGTTTGTATATAGCTTCACCCGTTTCCGATTTTTCCTGCATTCCCCAAACCACCCTCTCCTCACTTAACTCCTTCCTCACACCCAGTGTAAATCCCTGATTGTAAATGCACCTTGTCAGCGGTGCCCCCTTCACTCCCCGGTTCCCACTGGGCGACTCGACCAACAACTCGAGTCCTGAAGGTCTCTCCTCTGTCTTTTTGTCCTATGCCTGGCCGGTGGAGAGGAACCAAGGCGTCTGCCGAAAAGAAGCGCTGAGCAGGACCGAATCCCACCCCAGAGACGGAGGGACCCAGGGAGAGCCGTGCGCGAGCCGGTCTCTCCCTGGGTTGGTTCGCGCAAGGACGACTGGGCGCAGGACAGGTGGTGTTCTCCTTGATTAGGAGGAAAGTTATATAAGAGGTCCAGGGCAGGCGGGAAAGGAACGCGCTAGTGGGAGGTTGGGGAGGAAGGTTCTTTTGCCCTGTACCTGTATTCTGGGGGCCATGAACGATTTTGCGGCGGGCTGTGCAAATCATTTGGGAGGCGGGGAGAGAGGCTTTCCTTCGTTATGGAGTTCCTGGAGCGGCGTGTTTGGGTTTGGCCCGCCCCCATCGCAGGGCGGCCGTAGGCGTGGCACAGGCGGCCACGGCGTGTCTTTCTCAGTGGCCGGAGGATGACGAGGACGGAGCTGCGGCCCTGCCGGCTGTTCCCCCGGTGGTGGCTGCGGGTTTCCATGGTGCCGTGGCGCCCTCCCCTGAAGTGCCGGGCGCCCACCTGCAGGTATGTTTGGCCCACACTGGGGCTGCCGGCTTGCAAGGGGCGCCCGGCGGGAGGCGGGGTCGGTCTGTAGGGGGCCTTGTGCAGGGGTGGGAGTTTTTTCCGCCCCTTTCAAAGCTGGGCAGTCCTCCGTGTGTGACGGGGCTCCGCGGGGGAGGAGCCCCGACTTGTTGTGCCTCACCCATGTTTCTGGTATTACTCAGGTAGAGGGCAGGCGCCCTGTGCCCTGCTGGTTGTGCCCTAGGTGCTTCTTCGTACTTTTTGTTGGAGGGGCAGTGTTCCCCCCTGTCCCATGCCCTCTCCCCCCCCCCCCCGACTCCCCTCTCCCCTCTCTCCTTTGTCCATTGCTGCAGCAGGGGTAGGCTGCTTTCGGGTCTGTCTCCCTGTCCGGTCTGGGTGGGTCCTGGCGGGGGGTGCTCCCCTGGAGCTGGTTTGCTCTCCCGTGGCCTGTCCGCGCTGTCCATTCCCCCGGCCCCCGGGCTCCGGTTATGGGGCTTGCTGGGCCTTGTTCTGGTTTCCGGCAGGACAACTGTGCTGGTCTGGGTGGGGCGGGCTCTGGGGGGGGGGGGGGGGGGGGTTCTTGCGCCTTCCAGCCTGGTTGTTTTTCCAAGCATTGCGTGGGGGCCCAGTGCCTTGCAGGGTGGTCTGGCGGGCGGTTTGAGCGGTGGCCCATGGGTTGTGGGGGTTGTCTGTGGGCGTTACCCTTGGCTCCAGTGGGGTGTCACTCTCGCTGTTTCCTCGCAGTCTGGCTCGAGCGGCCCTCGTTTTCCCGGTTTCGGCTCCAGCTGGTCGGCTGGTGGCTGGTGAGAGGCTTGCGGACTGACCATACGGCTGTCTCATGTGGAGGGGGGGTACGGGAGAGTTATCTGGAGCGGATTACTCTTCTGCAGCGATGTGCGCAGTGCGCTATGATGGCATTACATGGCAATGTTTCGATGGGGGATGGTGAAGGGGCTCTGCATAGTGGTAGTACACAGTTTTCTTTTGCTTGATGGGGCGCTGCCAAGTGGCAGTGCGCAAGTTGCATTTTCTGGAGAAGCTTTATATTTGGATTTACAAGATGATGATTTGGAAGAAGGGGAATTGAGGGATAAAGATGCTGGGCTTTTGGCTGCACGGGCCCAGTGGGGTGGGCTGGGGCAACCCCCTGTTTCTCGTATTTTGCAGGAGTCACATGCGGACCATGCAGCGGTACGTGAGGCAGTGAGGAATAGACCATCTAAAGGGGATCATGTTGATTTTCAGCAGCAGTCGGCGTCGTTGCCAAGAGGTAAGGATGGATGGTCGGCCGTGTGGAAACCAAGGGAGAGTCTCCCTGTTAAGAGTACAAGATCAATTGGTACAGGTGATGGGGTTATTGGTGAGCGAGTCGCTCTGGCACCGAGGCTTGAGCGGCCGGTGGGTTTGAATGTTTCTAATATGCACCCTACGGGGAAGTTTCTACAGTTGGGGATGGGGTGGCTGTGCCAAAACCTGTTACGGAGGATAGTATCCTGCCACAAAGATTGCCCTGGTGATGGGGTGATTGGGGAGCGAGTCGCTCGAGCATCGCTGCTGGTGCGGCATGCGGAGGTGAATGCTCCTGTCAGCGACACATATGGAGCAGGTTGCGGAGGATAGTATCCTTCCCAAGACAGTGCCTTATTCTGGAGTTGGGATGCCTTTGGGTCTCATTTGTTTGAGAACACTAAATTTAGAGTCTGGAATGGCGGAGGATAGTATCCTTCCTAAGCGATTGGCAACAAGGGGAGAGTCTCCCTGCTCAGCGTGACAGATCTATTGGTACTGGGATGGGGTGATTGAGGAGCGAGTCGCTCGAGCACCGCTGCTGGTGCGGCAGTCGGAGGTGCATGCTAATGTTGCAGGGGATGTTTCCGCCAGTGGCTTGTGCGGACAGGGGACTCGGCGGCACCTACGAAGCAGGTGGCGGGGGATAGTATCCTTCCTAAGCGAATTGCCTTATTCTGGTGCCCGGATGCCTTTGGGGTCTCATTTATCGGAGAAAACTGAATCCAGGATCTGGGATGGTGAGTTTGTGGATGTGTTCGGGCTCCTGCATTGTGTTGGGCAGGCAACGGCAGGGTTTAAGGAAGATTTTGAATTGGCTTGGCGGCCGCGAGTTCCGAAGTCTATTGACAATTGGACCAAGGGAGGGGTAAAGGGGGCAGAGGACAGCCTTCGCATTTTGTTTCCTATGGCTAGGAATACCCCGATTTGGAGGTGGCCAAGACTTTGTCCTGGGGGTTTCCGGGTAGGTTTCCGGATTGGGTACCAGGGTCCTCGGTTGGGTCGGTGGTCTGATAATCAGAAGTCCGCCGCAGAGTGCCCCCAGGTTGTGCAGAGGATGTTGGAGTCTGAGCTTGCTGCGGGTGGGATCGCTGGTCCTTTTTCTTAGCTGTCCTTTCCCGGATCTGATAATTTTCCCCTCCGGGTGTTGTCACCAAAAAGGCGGCTGGGGAGTTCCGGCTCCTACACCATTTGTCCTGGCCGGAGGGTCCTCTATCAATGATTTCATCGACCAGGCAGTTTATAGCGTGTCCTATGCTTCGGTGGCTGACGCCCTGAGGCTGGTTTGCACTGTGGGCCCTGGTGCGCTGCTGACGGACAGTGACATTCGATTGGTTTTCGCCTTCTGCCCATTCATCCGTGGGAATTTTGGTCTCTTGGGTATGCACTTTGGGGACGTTTTCTATGTTGACAGGGTTTTGCCAATGGGCTGTTCGGTGTCCTGTGCCCTCTTCGGGACTTTCAGTATTTTTTCTGCAATAGCGCTTTCACTTTCATCAGTGGCCATGTTTTGGTATGTCATTGTTTGGATGCTTTCCTTTTCATTGATGCACGGTCTGGGCGGTGTCGGTTGGCCCTTGCGATTTTTCAGGCTACGACCATGGAGCTGGGTGCCCCGTTTGGGCCCGATGAGACCACGTGCACATGTACCATGTTGACCTTTTTGGGAATTGCAATCGATACCACGGTTGTGGTTGCGAGGCTGCCTGCTGGCACGGTGCGTGAAATCTCTGCTTTCATCGGGTTGGTGTTGGGTGAACGCAATTGGAGCTCCGTGCGCCTTACCGCACCTGTCCGTGCAGCTTTGGGGTATCGGGTTGCACATTTTTGCAGGCTTTCAACGGCATGTCCTTGTTTTTGCGGACGAGGACATTATCTGACAGGTGTCGCTCTTCACGGACGATTCTGGAGCCCACGGCTTCGGCATCTTTTGGGACGGGCGTTGGTGCGAGGCTGGCTAGCCTGTTCATTGGCGGGGGCAGGGGCGCAGCATGGCTTTTTTAGGACTGTTCCTTTTGCTGGCGGCTCTGTACAGCTGGGGGGAAGAGTTCCGGACCCGATCTGTGTTGTTCCGCGTGGACAATATGGCGATGGTTGACCTTGCTAACAGGCAGAGTGCACAGGTTTTTTGCGTGCGTTGACACTGTCGCGTGCTTTCATGTTGTGGTATTCGCAGCTGGATATTGTATTCACTACTCGATATGTTCAAGGGGTCACTCATTGCATTTCTGATGCTTTATCTCGCTTTAAGTGGTTGGAGTTCCGACGTTTGGCTCCTGGGGCAGATCTAGACCCGTTAACGATCCCGCAGTACGTATGGGACTTGGGGGATTGAGAGTCTTACAGTTGGTTGAGCATTCAGGGCTGACACCACCCGTCGGAGCTATTTCCAGGATTGGGGGGAATCATTGCAGTTCGGTGAGAACAATTTTTCGGTCTGGCATCGGTGGGTTTTTTGTCTGAGGAGCGTTTTTGCTGCATTTTGTTTTGCATTGGTGGACGGAGGCCTCTCCCTCACGGCAATTTTGAGTAAGCTGGCAGGGACCCCCTTTTTTATGGGCAGCTTCGGTGGGGGAGGGATCCTGCTGGGGGGGGGGGGGGGGTGCTGGTCATGCAGGTTTTGAAAGGTTTGGGTAGTTTGCAGGCCGGTGCCCGGAGGCTGCGGCAACCGGTGAATTTTGATTTGCTTCAACTGCTGTTAGCCCAGTTGGCTGTCTGCTGTTTTGACGCTTTTGAGTGCCGGAAGTTTCCTTTGGGTTTTGTGTGGTTATTTTTGGGGGCATCCTGTGCTTCTGAGTTGTTGGGTTTGTTCAACAGGGCGGGTATGATTAACAGGTGGAGTGGTGCTGGCACAAGACAGGGTTCGCCTCTGGTTGCGAATGTCTAAAACAGTTCAGTTGGGAGGGGTACGTGGGTTTTTTTCTTGAGGCGGAGCGGTTGTCCTTTCTTGTTGTCCTGTGGGGGAATGGGAGGCTTTCTGGGCGTCCCCCCATTTTTTCCACTGGGGGTAATTCTCTGTCCCGCTGATGGCAGTCTGATCGTTGTTTCGCAGTTGTTGGCTTTTCTGAGAAAGGTGCTGTTAGGTCTGGGGCGGGATCCTTTTCAATTTGGTGCTCATTCCTTTCGGATTGGGGCGGCGACGGAGGATGACAGGTTGGGGTGGGACTGGTCCCAGATTTGCTGAATTGGGAGATGCAGGTCGAGATGTGGTGCAAAGTATGTAAGACAATGACTCGCCTTTGTTTTCCTAACATTTGTTTTTCTCCTAGGTCTTTTAAAAAAAAAAAAAAAAAAAAAAAACCTGGGTGTGCACCATGGTGATCTGGACGGCGTTTGTGCCATGCTTCCAATGGACTGGGGCGAGGACTTCTTCAGCCATGGAAACGGCGCGGGCAAAATATTGAATTGTTCGATGAAACTGTTTTGTACAGACTTATGCATTTATTAGTTGGCTCACCCTCATTTGCAAATTTCTGAGAAACATTTCTTTTGCAGGGTTGGAGTCCACCTGTCGCAATTGGGTCTTTCTTTTATCTTTTGGAATTGCGTGATTTAATAGCTACAGCACTGGATGTGCAATTGTGGTGTTCCCCCCCCCCTTTTTTTTTGTCCTTTCCTTTGGGTGGGGGCAGGAAAACTCTAAAGGTTTTCCTGGGTGGCGGTTTCTAGTGGGGGGTGAGCAGCCTGGAGCGGGTTAGTCCATCCTCAAAGGGCAGTTAAAGGAAATGAGGGGGTATTTTTCAAGAGTTAGTTGTTTCTGGTTTGGGTTAGGTTAACTTGGTGGGGGGGGGGTTACTCCTAGGTAGGGATGCTTAGTCAAGCTGGAAGATTTGGATTTGATTAATTATTAAATAATGTGTTGGAAAGATGTTTGATGTACACACCTGTCTTAAATAAAGTGGCCTTTCTTGCTCTCAAAGAGGTGTGGACAGTGTTTTCTTGCGCGAGGAGGGACCCAGGGAGAGCCGTGCGCGAGCCGGTCTCTCCCTGGGTTTGTTCGCGCAAGGACGACTGGGCGCAGGACCGGTGGTGTTCTCCTTGATTAGGAGGAAAGTTATATAAGAGGTCCAGGGCAGGCGGGAAAGGAACGCGCTAGTGGGAGGTTGGGGAGGAAGGTTCTTTTGCCCCACCCACCCTTCCCCTTTTTTCTCTAGGTTTTTTCCCCATTTTGCAGTATTTTTCGGTACTGCTATGGCCTTCTGGCCATGCCACTTTAGGACAGGTGTCTTGTTCTTTTGTAGGCGGTTTCTAGTGGGGGGTGGGCAGCCTGGAGCGGGTTAGTCCATCCTCAAAGGGCAGTTAAAGGAAATGAGGGGGTATTTTTCAAGAGTTAGTTGTTTCTGGTTTGGGTTAGGTTAACTTGGTGGGGGGGGGTTACTCCTAGGTAGGGATGCTTAGTCAAGCTGGAAGATTTGGATTGTATTAATTATTAAATAATGTGTTGGAAAGATGTTTGATGTACACACCTGTCTTAAATAAAGTGGCCTTTCTTGCTCTCAAAGAGGTGTGGACAGTGTTTTCTTGCGCGATACCTCCTTGGGGAGAACCGCTATCACGGAGCCTAGTGACTTTGCTCGCAAAAGACTTACATCACAACAAAAGAAATCTATAACAAAAATATTACCATATCTCGCCAGAAAAAGTCTCCGGTCCCTTCATACACCCACGTCACAGCTACCTAGCCAATATTCCACTCACTCTAGGTGTTTGTTTATGTTTATTTAGAGGGAGAAGTCACTCTAGGTGCTACCTTTAGGCTTTCAGAACCTTTACAACACTATTCTCAACTTCAAAGAAGATTAGAGGCAGCATGGCTTCTCTTGGCCTCGCTCTGTGTAGTTAGATTCGCATTTTAAAACCTTAACTAAGGGGGGCGTGGCCAAGATGGCGAGGTGAGCGGACGCACTCTCCACGAGCTCCTCCGACCCCAGAGCTCTAGATCGTAGATTTCTGCAGATCTCCCCCCCTATCTATAACGGGGCTGTGTCGGACTTAATAGCGCAGCTGATGATCTAGCGTTGGACCTCCGCCCTGCACGGACTTCGCAGTCGGAGGCCTTTCAGGGGCGGCGGAGGCTGGAGGCGGCTGTGACGAGGCTTTGCTCGGAGTCCGGCCGGAGTGAGGCGGAGCACCGAAACCGGTAAAGAGTTGCAGCGGGGGTCCTGTGTCGTTCGGCGGCAAGAGGCAGACACCAGCGGAGTCCCAGGTCGGGCCCGGGCGCCGAGGGACGCCCGAGGATAGCCGGCGCCGGCGCTCCCCGCCGGGCAGAAACACTCACGCAAGGCCGAGGACGTGGCCTGCTGTCGGGGTGCCCCAAGCCCCCGCTACGGACCAGACTGCCGTCCAGCGGCCGTCGCTGCCGAGGGATGGGCGCCGGCGGAGTCCCGAGTCAGGAACAGGCACGGGGAGAAGCCCGGAGGCGGCCGACGGCGGTGCCGATACGCTAGGCGGGCGGGGAGCCATCACGCAAGCCCGGGGAAGCGGCCTGCTGACGGAGCGTCCCAGGCCCCAGCTGCAGACCAGGCGACAGGGGAGTGGCCAACACCAACGAGACCGGACGAACGCCGGTGGCACCCCGGGTCGGACCAGGGCACAGAGAATAGCCCTGAGGCTGACGGCAGCAGTGCCGACCTCGCCCCGGTCGCGGCCTATAGACCGGGCGTCCTGAGCCCTTGCCGCGAACCGGACTGCAGTGGTACAGCCGGCGGACCGGCGCATGTGCATGCAGAGAGCAGGGAGAGGCTGCCCCCCCCCCTATTGCTTACCCCAACGCCGAATAGAGAGGTGCGAGCACTTGGGGCCCAGAGACGGAGACTGGGACCGTGAACATCGGCACAGACCGCTACGCGAGGCCGGAGAAGGGGCCTAGCGCGAGCCCCCCGCACATCTTTCCGGCCAGCCGTTGTTCAGGACCACGCGCCCACCCCATCTGGGAACCCAGGACCCGTGGCAGCAGAGCCCCGAGAGGGCGGCAGTGAGTGGGGGCAGAGTTGCAGTGGAGCCGTGCCTTGGCTGGGACCTCCGGTTGTGTGGTGGGCCCAGTAGAGGAATTGGACTCTGCCGCGGCGCTGGGGGGCAAGGGTGAGCGATCGTCAGAGAGGGAGAGACCGCTGCCCCAGCGCGGATCCTCGCACAGGTGAGACTCACGAAGCGGGGTACGGAGCAGCCCCGGCCACAGAACTGGACTAGCCGGCATAGGGGCCCGCAGAGGAAAGCTTGCCTCGGGTGCCACCCCAGTGCACCGTGGAACTATCGCGACGGGCCCAGTCTACCTGTACGGACCGGGCCCGACCCTGCTGGATCCGACCTTACTGTTCTAAATCGCTGAGGCGGTGTGTCTGAGGGTGTGGAGCGCCTTGCCATCACTGGCGGACGACATCTACCGGTCGATGGGCAGGGCGAGGCCATCCACGCAAGCTTGAGACCTTGGAATCTCGCGCCACGATCATCGGAGGTGGTCGCGCACCGACCCGCTGAGCCGGGAGGCCTGGGGCCTGTGGTCGACGGGGGATCTGAAGATTACTGTGGCGGAGAGGGGGAGTGCATAGGTCGGATCCACCGCTGGTGGTGGACACTCGAGGCGCTGGACAATCGGAGTGACGACAGCCTTGACGAGTGCAGAGAAGGCGGAGGTGACCGGAGCTGGGGTGAGCTGATCGCTGGGATATACGTGAGGCTTGCTGCGGATCTGGGCGCTGTGCATATCCGGCCAGCTGGACGAGTGAGGTCCAGGGATTGTGTCCGCCCGGAGTGACTGTCTACCTGAGCGGCGCACCACCCGGTGTGCTAACCCGCTGGGCATATGGCTGGCAACAGAGGAAGCAAGAAGGGAGACCGGACTGTACCTGAAATGCTGAATAGAGGCCCGGCGAGGCAAGATAGGGGACAGCAATCATCGAGCCCCTCGAGCGGTTCCCAGGGGGCTGTGGGGGGGGGGGGGGGGGGGAAGAACCTCCTGGTGCCATCCTTTCCGCCTTATCTTTAGATGGAACGGGACTCTGCACCGGCTCCACTCTCTCCAGGACACCTGTGGGGTGCTTGGAATCACTGCGGCTGATGACGCTGCACCCACCCCTCGCCGAAGACGCACTACCAGAGACGGTTGGCAAACGATTCCAGCACGGCGATCCTCTGCATCCTCGGCACGACCGGACTCGCCCACCATCCAGGCGGACATGGCCAACGCGGTCCAAGAAGTGGCCAGAGACACGGCGTCTGGTGATGTTGCTCTGACGGCTTGAATGAACTCCGGGGGGAGATCGACACAGCTTTACTGGCTATGCAGGTTTGGGGGTCTGGGGGAGGGGGGGCGGCGAGTGGGGTGTGTAGTGGCTGGACGTCCACTTGAGTAACTTTCCACAGACTTGTCCACTGTGGACCGGACTGGGACAATGGGATCCTGGGAACGGTTGGCGGGGGGGGTGGAGGGGAAGGAAGTGGTTGGGGAGTGAGGGATGGAGGGGGGGGTCGGGGAGTTTTGGGTAGGGGTTTGGGAGTTGGTGGGGAGGGGGAGAGGGGAGGAAGGGGGGCTGGTTGTTTGCATGCAGGGACTGTTGGGGAGGAGAGGGGGAGGGGAAAGGGGCAGGGGCGGGAACCGTACAGTACTTTTGATGCACTTGTCTACTGGGATCCTGGTGTCCCGCCTGGCACTTCATCTGCCGGGTCTGGTGGACCCGGATCAGGCGGGGTTTGTCCCCGGGAGGCTAACGGTGGACAATACCAAGAGAGTGGTTCATATTCTAGAGAAGGCCTCCCGGATCCCCGGGGGAGAATGCTACTGGCTGTCGATGCGGAGAAGGCCTTCGATCGGGTACATTGGCCTTACTTGGAGAAGGTTCTATCGAAGGTGGGCATAGGAGAGAAATTTTGCACTCTAGTATTCAACTGCTACCGAATTCCATCTGCAGTGGTACGAGTGAATGGCTGTAGCTCTCAGAGATTTGCGATAGAGCGAGGCACCAGACAAGGGTGCCCATTGTCCCCGCTGCTCTTCGCACTCTATATGGAGCCCCTTGCCCAAAAGATACGCCAAAACCCCAATGCGACCGTCATACGGATGGGGAGATATATACACACACCGTCAGCCTCTACGCAGACGACATTATATTAACGCTGGTGGATCCAAGGAGGGCACTCCCTGCATGTATCGCTGAGCTAGAGGCTTTCGCTGCTGTGGGGGGCTTCAAGATGAATATGGGAAAGTCGGCGGCCCTTGATGTCTCACTGATTGCTGCCACAAGAACTGAATTACAGGACCTCTTCCCCATGCACTGGTCTAAAGACCCAGTGTCATACCTGGGCATACTGTTGGCACCCACCCTACCCTACCCACCAATTACGCAGCCTTGGGTAAGAAAATTAAGGAGGAGCTGAGCCGATGGAGCAAGGGGACACTGTTTTGGCTAGGCAGAATAGCCACAGTGAAGATGACTCTCCTGCCGCAGGTGCTCTACCTGTTCCGGGCTCTGCCGCTCCAGCCCCTGAAAGGATGGATCCAGCAGACTCAAGCGGACCTTGCACGCTTCATCTGGCAGGGCCGCAAACCCAGACTCAAGAGAGCCTTATCCACACTGGCCCCTGAGGCTGGGGGACTGGGCATACCGGACTTACGCAAGTACTTCCAGGCGGTACAACTGCGATATCTGGTGGAGTGGAGCAAGTGGGAGTCGGACAAGCACTGGCTTTTTCAGGATCAGGCGGTCGCAGGCCGGACTTTGCAGGAGGTGCCCTTCTTACGTAGGGCTCACCGTCCCCCCAACCTGTATGCGTCCTTCGTCACGCGAGTCCCGATGAGAGTGTAGGATGCTACTAACGTTGCACATGATCTCACTACCTTCCCCCTCGCCGTTCACGCCATTGGTAGGGAACCCAGATTTTCATCCCGGGATGGAACTTGGGGCCTTCGCGCACTGGCGGAATGCGGGATGCAGAACTCTGTTTCACATGTATACCCCGGACGACGTCATCCCGTTTCAAGATTTCAGGCGGGAATACCAAATGCCTGAGACGGAAAGGATGCGGTATGTGCAGGTGCGCCACTGGGCGCTCCAGCCGCAAGTGCACGAATCGGCGGACAGGAGGCTTCGGCCTTATGAGAAGTGGCTTGTGACGCGCACCTCGGACTCGAAACTTATTTCGGATCTATATAAGTTCTTGCAGCCTTCCTCCTCTCATATTTATAACCCGGGTAGGGAACGCTGGGAGAGGGAATTGGGGAGGGCCCTAAGTCACACAGAGTGGGACCACATTTCTTACCGGGCACGACACTCCGCGTACCACACGAGACTCACAGAAACGTTCACTAAGGTATCCACATATTGGTATTACACACCGGAAAGACTGCATGAAATGAACTGTAACATTGAGAACACTTGTTGGCTGGCTTGTGGGCAGATAGGCACACTTACACATGTTTTGTGGGACTGCCCCCTGTTGTGCCCCTATTGGAAAGAAGTCTTAGATGAGATTGATTCCCGTTTTGACATTGAGCTGCCTCGCTTCCCCGCGTATGTCCTGTTGGGCTTGCCCAACGGGTTGATGTACCCTCTGAAGTCTCGTAGGGGGAGGCAGATTGCAATTGCGCTGGGTTCTGCTGTTCAAAACATACTCATTCACTGGCGTACCACCACGCTCCCCTCCACCACGGGTTGGCTGCATAGATTGTGGCATGTCCTGGGAATGGAGAAGCTGTCGCTTATGGTGGCGGGAGAGGTAGAGCAGTTTCATGACCTGTGGCAGCCGTTTCACTCACTACTTGTAACGGAATTTAAAGAACTTACATGCCCCAGATATCTCCGATTATTGAGATTAACGTCACCAACGGATCCAGCTAACCAACGAGTCTAGAGTTACGGTCAGCTGGGAAGGGAGGGTGGCCTGAGGGAGGTGACATTGTAGGGCGAATTTCGTACTGTACGGGGGAAGTGCGGGAGGGGGTTCGAGGGGACGGGAAGGGAGGGGGGAGTTCTGGAAGGGGTTGTTTATTTTTGAAGTAGTTGTTGCTGCATGCGCACCAGGCACCACGCTCAAACGGACAATACGATTGCAAAACCTTTGCGCGCTGGTTGCGCTCCTGTATGGTTGTATCATTGCACTGATTCTTAGCGATGACTGTCTTTATTTATGTTAATAAAATGCTTTAAACCTAAAACCTTAACTAATAAATTACCGAGTTACACCTTGAGTATCCATCCTGCGGCGGCATACCATCAGGTGGCACCATGCAGCCAAGTTTTGACACTATTCTGCTACAGAAATGATTTGCGGAGCCTGTATAGGAACCACCCCTGTGTGCTGACATCAGCTGCTTATGAGGCTGTCTGCGCCTCCACATGGCACAAGTGGTGATGGTGCTAGTGCTCATTCCGATACTTACTCTGACGTAGAGGAGACTTTCGGGGAACCCTACGACGAGTTTGTTTTCGACCCTAAAGATTACTATGACTCTGACCAACTCTTTTTCCGAGTTTGACCCCTCTCCCTCCTCCAAGGATGCCATCCTTGACCCCCTGGGAGGAGAGATGTTTTCTCCTGTGAACATCTCACGCCCTAATAGCTCTAAATGGTCCCCCCAGGAACATGTTGGCAAGTTTATAACCAAATGGCTAAGAAACTCCTTGGAAACTGATGCAAGGAACATTATGCGAGCTGAGTGCCCGAGACCATCTATTGGGGATAAGGTCTGCCAGACCCCCAACCTTGACCCAGACCTCATTAAATTCCTTTTCAAACTGGGAAAGGACCCAAGAAAAGGGCTCGAAAGAGCATTTAAATCCTGCCAGGACCGTCTTCTAGACATGCTAGGCCCTCTCACCAAAATCCTTGATCTCGCTGAGGAATCCTATATTTCAGATACTCCCCTCGACACTGCGCTCATCAGGGGTTGGAGCCAGAGAGCTATCGTTCTCTTAGGGAATGCCAATTCAAGCCTTAACATGGAAAGGAGGAAAACTGTCCTAAACAGATTTAACCACAAACTCGGGGACCTTGCTGACAAGGAGCCTTCTTCCGAGCCCCAAGGCCTACTTTTCGAGCAAGACATGATTAAGTCTATTGGCAGATATGTTGCGCCTTTTACGGCTCTTGATAGGGCTCAAAGCAACCTGAAAAAAGTCTTCCCTTCTAATGTTTTTGGTCAGGCCGGAAGAAGGGGCCGTTCTTCCGGCCGTGCCAACTTCCGGCCCTATAACTCCGGCAGAGGAAGAGGTGGTGCAGGAAGAGGATACTACCTCTCTAACAAACAGTTCTACCCCCAACGAGGAGGTCGTGGTTCCCGAGGCAGAGGCTTCTCCTCCCGTGGAGCACCTAATACCAACACCTCAAGTAAGTGCTCTCATTTCTCCTTCCCCTCCAAAGGTCGGGGGAAGGCTCAAATTGTTTTACCATGTTTGGGAAAGTTATACTCAGGACCCGTGGGTCCTCCAAACTGTCCGCGGTTTCAAGATAGATTTCGTGGACATCCCTTACCAATCCACGACTCCAAGACCCTTGGACCTTCCCCCGGAACATCTAGCTATCGCCAAGGAGGAGGTCTCCTCTATGCTAAAAAAAGGGAGCTATTATCGAGGTTCCTTGGTCACAAAAGAATTCTGTAAGTACCCTCTTCTTGGTAGAGAAAAAGGACAAAGGCTGGAGACCAGTGATAAACTTACGGGAAGTAAACAAATACTTGGTTTATCGTCACTTCAAGATGGAGGGCATCCATCTTCTCAGGGACCTTCTCCTTCAAGGAGATTGGTTAGTCAAGCTAGACCTAAAGGATGCCTACTTTACTATCCCCATGGCCAAGGAACATCAATCCTTCCTCTAATTTATTTGGGACGGACACCTCTACCAGTTTCAGGCTCTCTCCTTCGGTCTCTCATCCGCCCCCTGGTGTTTCACCAAGGTCATGAGAGCCATCGTTTCGATTCTTAGAGCAAAAGGGGTTCGTTTAATTATCTACTTAGACGACATCCTCATCATGTCTCAAACCCAAGAACAAATTTTGGAAGACCTCAGGGTCTCCATGGAGTTGATAGAGAGTCTTGGTTTTATTATAAACAGAGAAAAATCCATCCTGACGCCCTCAAAATCCCTCGAATTTTTAGGATTCACCGTGAACACCTCAAGCTGTCTTCTCTCACTGCCGAAAAAGAAGATTGAGAAAATTCGAAAAGAAATCAGGTTCGTCCTGAAGCATCAATCTCTCTCCCTACGAGAATTAGCCAGACTCTTGGGTCTTCTTTCTTCTTCGATCCAAGCTATCTTTCCGGGTCCCCTAAACTATCGTGGTCTCCAGAGGGTGAAAGCCCAAGCCCTTCGTTCTGGTCTCTGGTATGGGGACATGATCTCTCTGGACCAACCAGCGAGACTGGAACTCTCTTGGTGGCTGGACAATTTGGATGCATGGAATGGAAGGGCTATCTTCGTTTCCACCCCAGACTTTGTCTTGGAATCAGATGCCAGTCTGCACGGCTGGGGTGCACGCCTCCTCGACCAAGACACCGGTGGAGTTTGGACCCTTTCGGAGTCCTCCCACCATATACATTTTTTAGAGCTGACCGCTGGGCTCTATGCCCTGATGAGTTTCAGACACTCTCTTCAAGGCAGATCTGTCCTTCTAAAAATGGACAACGTTTCTGCGGTCTCTTACATCAACCGTCTCGGTGGCACGAGGTCCGCAGACCTTTCGGATCTGGCCAAGAAATTATGGATGTTCTGTCTAGAACACAAGATTTCATTGAGAGCAGAATACCTTCCAGGGAAATCCAATCTTTCAGCGGACTGGAACTCGAGGTTCCTTCAAGATTTCAGCGACTGGAAACTCGATGCGACGATCTTCAATTCCCTGAACACTCTTTGGGGTCCCTTCGACGTGGGCCTTTTCGCAAGCAGATTGACCTTCCAACTCCCCCAGTATTTCAGCTGGATGCCAGACCCGGGTGCTCTAGCTGTGAACGCTTTCCTCTAGCCTTGGGCTCCCCTTCGCCCTTATGCCTTTCCCCCTTTTGCAATGATTCAGAGGGTTCTTCAGAAAGTGAGACAAGAACAATGCTCCCTTGTCCTGATAACTCCTTTCTGGCCGTCTCAAGCCTGGTTCCCCACTGCTCTGAAACTTTCTTGCGACGTTCCCTTCCTGATTCCCGCAATTCAGGGCCTCCTCCTAAACGCAGACGGAGAGGATCATCACCTGGTTCTTTCAGGGAGTTTGAACCTTCTTGCCTGGAAAGTGTCAGGCAATCTCACCAATTGTCTGGACTTTCGTCGTCTGCTCTCACTCTCCTCGGAGAGTCATGGGCACCTGGAACCCATTACAGATACAATAACATTTGGAAGAAATGGTCTAGTTGGTGCTTGGAGAGGAACTTGGATCCCGTGGAGGCTCCTATAGTCTGTATTGTTAATTTCCTTGTTGAAATCTATGATAATGGTCTCTCCTATAGATCAATTAATTGTTTTAGATCTGCAATTTCAGCCGGCCATGCTCTCGTCAATGGTAAAACGGTAGGTAAAAATGTCATTATCTGTAGAGTTCTTAAAAGTATTCGTCTTAAGAGACCCCCTCGTCCTAGATATCAATCCGTTTGGGATGTTAAACTTTTACTTGATCTTTTTTGTTCATGGCCTAACAATTCTCTCCTTAACAGGAAGTGTCTCTCAATTAAGCTTGCCTCTCTTTTATGTCTAGTTTCTTGTCGCAGAGTTTCTGATGTCAAAGCTCTGGACATCTCTAATAGATGTTACGACATGTTTGGTGTTAAGTTTGAAATATTTAGAAGAACCAAAACCATGTCTGATTCTATCTTTTACCCTCGTTGTGATTCCCATCCAAAACTATGTGTTGTTGATTGCATGAAGGAATACGATTCCAGAATGTCTAACCTTCGTCCTCCTGGTGCAAATCAACTTTTAGTTTATTATGTTAGTCCCTTTAAACCCATCTCATCCTGCTCTATCGCTAGGTGGGTTAAGATTGCTATGAACCTTGCTGGTATCGACCTGTCTAAGTTCCAAGCTCACTCTCTCAGGAGTGCTATGGCCAGCAAGTCATTCTGGTCTGGTGGTAAGTTGGATGCTATCCTTAAGTCCGCTGATTGGTCTAATGCCTATATTTTTGCTCATCATTATTGTAAACCAATTGAACATGTCTCTGATGCAGTTATTCAAGGCTACCAACATGCATAATGTAGCCTCCTGTCTTGTAATGAAATTGCGATTCTCCTATTAACATGACGAGAGAATCTGGATTTCATTAAAGACACGGAGGCTAACATTATCCCTCCCTTCCCTCCCGGAGGGTAATTCTGAATTGTTATTTAATCTGGTTTACAATTTATGCTTTCTTACTCTGATGTTCCTGTTCATGCTTCTTATGAAGACCCTTTTTGTCCTTCTCGTTGATTTACTCCTTTTTCCATTTCAGATAATTCTAATTGATGTATCTACATGGAATTCGAGATGGTCTCCAATTCTTCATTCAAGTTCAAGTTCTACTCCTGTGTTTCAACTTCTCCTGTCACTCGAGCCATTTTAAAAGAGGCTGATCTCCCTTGGCACCTGGCCTTTATGGATACTGTGATGTCACCCAATTCTTATTCTTACCTTTGTGATGTAGTGGCTGTGTTTGTGAGCTGCATTAAAGGATTAATGCATAATGTTAGCCTCCGTGTCTTTAATGAAATCCAGATTCTCTTGTCATGTTAATAGGAGAATCGCAATTACCGAGTTACACCTTGAGTGGAAATTTTAGTTTAAAATAAGCTTACCGAAGCACCATATTTTAGTATGTTTAATGGCATGCCTGTGACAGGTTGCAGCATGTTTTCCTTGCTACTGAGTGAATAAGTACGAGACCATGAGAATTTGGCTTTCATCTGTTTCAAAATAGAAGCATTGTACCAGAAAACGTAGTCCTCAGAACTTAGAAAATGTGGAATGATCAGTGGAAAAGATCTTGGTCGTGCATGGCAGTGAAAGACTATACAATTTTACAGCAAAAGTCATCAAGTGTACCTACATCTTACAATACATTTCTATTGAGGCACACCTTGGAAAAATCCAAATACCGAGTGAATACAGAAAAAGCCAGTTCGCAAATTACCAAACACACTCCAAATAACTGGAGCACTTCAGAGCAGCCAGCTTAACTTCAGGCCAGCTCTCGGTGCCCATTTATCTTTATAACCAAGTTCGACTGTGCTTAACCTTCTTGTACACAAAAACATCTTGTACAAAAATAAAAATAAAACCTTAAAATTTGGAATTATTTCTTGCATGCCAGAGGCCTGGGGCGAGGCGCACCTTTAGAGACGTAAGAAGAGGTGTCTAGGGTGGCTGAGCAAGTGTGCCCTATTACCAGCTCTTCAGCTACACGACTGAATCCGTGTTTATCTGACAGTGTTGCTGTCCTTACCATGTGTGGAATTAGCAATTGAAAGGTTACCCAAATAATCAAAATGCTGTATGACCTTTTTCCATGTTTATCACCAGATCTGAGTTGGCAGATACTTGAGAAGAGCAGTTAAGTAAATGAATTACCTGTATTTCCTTGAATGGAGAGCAGGTCGTTAGTGACACCTCGTAGGGTTTCATATGTGGAATGGGTTATATCATACGTTGGTAGAATGATATCTCTCGAGTCGGTGGAGCCACACCAGGAAATGATTGGCAAGGGACCTGGGGTATCATTCATCTTCCTGTTTTCAACTGGCCAATCTCCAACATTAATGTAAAATTCAAAATCCGGCAGTCGTACCTAGTGCATGCAAATTACAAAAAAGAAAGTTACTATAGGGAATGCCGTTATTTGTAAAATAGATGCATATGTGAACACGAGTTGATAGGAAAACAGCATCAGACAACTGGGCGATACGATGTAAATCCTATAAATGTTTCTAAATGTAGTGTATTTTGTAAATGTAGTGTATTTTGTAAAGCGCACAGCTGCCCCAACGGGGCGTCCCGGCGCTGTATAACGCTGTGGAACCCTTCCTGGCTCTCCCTGTGGGATGCCCCTCCTGGGCACCCCCAAGGTGAAGCCAGGCATTCCAGTGTTGTAGGGGCCATTGTGGAGATTAAGCAAGCTATTGCCCAGAGTTGCAGCGTGGGACCCCATGATTAGAGTAGGCACCGAGGCGAGAATTATCAAGTCCGCGGACATTGAGCCCAAGACCCTGCCGCGTCGGGACTTGAACCCTGGTCCCGGGACTGATCTTGACTTGAACCCTGGTCCCGGGACTGATCTCTGCTTCAGAGTCTGCCGCTCTAACCAGTGAGCCATACTTCTCCACGTGTTTCAAAGTGCAAAGTACTACTTTACAAAGGAGTTCGCACACCAATAAAAAGCAACATTAATTTCAGCTCAAATGATAAAATGCTACACACTGCAATATTAGGTTCCTGTGGCGTGCACTGTAAAACATTGACCATATCAGTGACTATGCACGAAGAAGGAAGGTTTTATGGAATTTCTTGGCAAACGGGGAATGAAAGACGAACACAGCAGGCATACACTATTGTTAACCATCATAGGTTTGCCTAACATTTAAAACATAACCACAACATTCAGGACCCTCATCTAAAATTGATGAATTTATAGACCCAAAAATCAAAATTCCCAAAAATTGAACAGATGAAAAACTGACCAAAATAATCAAGAAATGTATTACTTTAATAGTGCTGCCATGAGGCTTGTGTCTGTTAAAGTGAAGAGTTTCTTTTACTAACAGGCACATGTGAAATCATAACTCGGCGAGTAAATCAAACACTGCAGAACAGGGTTAAAAAAACACATCTAAGAAGACATGCCCTGCCATGGCCCTGCACTTTATCACAGTGGTTTCAAATAAAGTAGGCGAACAGTCCTTTGGTGACTGTCCTCCCCACAGGGCTAACAAAAGCAACGCTTGGCAGCCTCCCCAGTTTCCAAACATATCTGCAAGGGAGGCCACACTGACCTGCACATTTTCAATAATCAGCATAATTACCTAAGGCAGTGTTTCTTAACCTGTGGTCCGTGAACCCCTGGGGTTCCGCAAAGCCTACTCAGCCCCCCCACCCCCCCAAGTCCTTAGGAAACTAAATAATAACAGAATAAAGAGTATAGAAGTAAAAAAGCCAAATGTACAATTTATATTTTTAAAACATTCTGTAAATGTGAAGGAATGTGAAATTGAAGGCTGAAAATTAAGTCAGAATCCTCAGATAGATTCATGAGAAAAATGTGCAGTGCATCAAACAGAATATAGTGTGGACGATGAGTGGCATCATTTTTATTTAGAAATGCTCCAACCTACCCATTAAAATTTAGATTTTTTTTTATTGGTTTGTAAATAAAATAAAATATTTCCTAATTTGTATATTTGTTTCACGAACGCTTGTTTCTGTATTTTTCTGTACTGTGTTGTATCTCAGATTATCAAAATTGCTTAGGCTAGGGACCACATGCAGTAATTACTCAGTGGTGGTCCCTGGATTACATGAATGATTCAGTTGAGGCCCCCGGGTCCCAGTAATGAATAAGTGAGGGTCCACGGAAGTCAATGGTTAAGAATCGCTGACCATGGGGAACACCGTAAATAGCCATTGGTGAATCATGGGGAAGCTACTTCAGGACTAATACAACAGTTTCACTGTGCGGGGTACCTACCTCTAGTCTCTTCCCAGAAATGAGACAGGTTTCTAATAATTAGATGGTTACATTTTGTGAACAAAAAAAATGCAATACTACAAAGGATGGGCAAAGTTAGTTCAGCTCAAAAACGAACTTTAACTTGAGAATACCACTGTTTTATCAAACATATAAAGAGGTTTTACTGGTGGCAAACCTATAAAATGGGAGAAGTGAATATTCTAAGTATTAGCTTTGAGTTAAAACGGAATACTGGTACCTTTCTGGCCAATGACAACAAAATCTCATCAGAAAACATTTTGAAATCTGTGTACTTCCCCAAGGCTCGCCGATATATTTTGTTGTTCAGGACAGTGTAATGTACAATCGCGCCCCGCTTTTCAGCAAACCTCTTTTTGACTTCGGTCAGCATCCGCAGCAGGTCTATGCTGGGAAAAGGTGCAAAGTCCTTTGTAACTTGGGGTTCCTCGGTTGGACAAGAAAGAGTTGTCTGCCAGATCCGAGGATCATCTTCTGGGCAGTCACAGTACTCGTGATAAACAGGCCCTGAAAATAAAAATCCACATTAATACCTTTTACAGTATCATAAGTAGTAATAGAAACTTTCCAAATTCTACTTCATGTTCATTGTTTTTTTTATATTTCTTTTTATTAAAATTTTAAAACATAAACAATAAAGAAAAAAAGGCAATACAATCATTCAAATGGTGAAGCGTCCTGTGAGGGAGGAAAGCATACAATTTTGATACGATCAACAACAGTACGGGATGGGGGACAGCAAGGGGAATTGCAAGTCAGGAGGCATCTTAGCTGAAACAGCAGTAGGAATGTCGGGTCAGGGGGAAGGTGGGGTAGTCACTACATGTGCAAGGGAGGTGTACATATTTCACCTCGGTAGGAGTTCCACTGGCCCCAGACTTTCCCCCATTTTCGAGGCTTGCCACGTGCAACGTATACCGTCTTCTCTCTAAACATGTACCAGTCCATATTTTCCTTCCATGCCAGAGCAGTGGGCGGCCTCTGGGATCCCCATAATTGCGCATTCTCTCTCTTGGCAATCATATTCCCGAGGGTCACCCACTGGGTCTGCGCCTCAGCACAATCAGTCGGCTCCCAAACATTCAACAAGCATCTCCTAGCTTCAGGCAACAACGCAACACCCGTGACCTCTGCCATAACTTCATGCACTCGATTCCAGAAACGCACGACCGCCGGGCACTCCCAGAGTATGTGGAGAAAAGTGCCCAAGAAGCCGCACCCACGCCTACACATCCCGTCCGAGGAATATCCCATGCTCATGTTCATTGTTAAAACTAGCATCCCCATTTGTGAGCAATCTCTCATGAAAAAACCACTACAAACCATAACCTTAGAATCACAGTTGCATGTTTACTTTTTTCATAGTAAATGTCCTTGCAAGTATCCTCCTTCTGATTTTTCTTCTCCCAGCAATGTTCCTATAATTCAGTAGTTTCATACTGCAAGTGTGCCCTATACCACAAATGCAAATAGGTTTCTGGGGCCTCAGCAGTTGAATATTAATTTAATGCATTGCTGTCAAACTGGTGTTTATCCATAAAACAAATCCATCAACATACAACAATTTTGTACAATATAATGACAATAAATGTAAACATCTAAGAAAGAGACATCTTAGAAAGTTACTAATGCTAATAACGTGTAATAATAATTCCACAACTTGTCTTTGCATCGAGTACTCCCATGTACAAATGGTTCACACTGACAGAAACGTCTTCAAATTTCCAGGCTTAACATTACGTGTCTGGATGCGGACCATAAAGCCAATGATGCCTATAATAGGCCAATAATGCTCATCATTATACCAGAGGCACCACTGTTCCAAAACAGGACTCCAAAAAATCCAAGGTGCCATAATGCCCAAATGATGTCAAAAGATTACCATTACTATGCAAGAACCACTACTATGCCAGAAACGGACACAATTATGCCACATATGAACCTCGTAAAATAGGAAGCACATATTTTTGGTGTTCTTAAGACTAGGCATAGCTTCCAAGGAGCAACCCTGTTTATCAGAGAGAAACACAATCCAATACACACAGAGCAACACATACACAAATGTGCACACAGGCATACACACACAGATGCCTGCTCAGTGAGGATCGGAAGAGAATCTCTGTTCTGGATCCAGCCCCTGATCTCCTCAACTCCTAGCCTATTCATGAACCGAACTCATACACTTTCTCTCTAGCTTCTACGAGCTAGAATGGAGGCACATTTAGGTGCCTCCACTCTGGCTGCTGGTGGTACCATTCTTTCCGGGCCCAGTATTCACACTCATATGGCCTGGTTAAGATGCGGGCTGGAACGGCTCCGACCATTGGTCGGAGCCCTCTAGCCCCCATTGTAATCGGCTGGTTGGATTCCTTTCCGACTTTCCTACCGCCCCCCACAGTATGGGGCAGCCCAAACCAGCCATTGGCTTTCCCTGCACTGCGAGAGACTTCATTTACCCTGATCATGTGCACCCTCACCTAAAACCAGAAATGGACTTGTGTGCCAGGAAAGGTAGGCCAGAGCTTGGCTTGACAATACAGTTGTCTGCAAGATGAATTGCAACCAATTCTTTAAAATACCCAGAGTGGATTTTGCCATCACCCAGAGAAGTATTACTCTCTCACATCATGCTGTTGGCTGCATCATCCCCCCCCCTTCCATTAAATGTTTCCATTGTAATGTAGGAGTATCAAAGTTGCATCTGAAAAGAATGCTGAATCGTCACACTGTTTGTCACATTCAATTATCTCCTAATGAAGAGTCTGTGTACCATGTGAGGCAAGTCATAGTGTTTATTGTAAGTCCAGGGTTACACACATCAGCCATGCAATAATTACTCCTCTCCTGGTTTCTCTCAGCATCAGCTGCCTTTCTTCTCTTTATGCGATTTTTACACAGGACTCAACTAAACATTTCATTACAGATGATGCCACACACAATACATTGAAAGCTGAATGAAATAATTTTTTGCTGCTTTTTTACCAGTTTTGGCAAAAGCAATAGGGCATGCATTAAAGTTATTTACCTGCTTGCAACACATTTAAACTACATATGTTGAATGCGTGTGCGCTCATACGTTGGCACATTAAAGCCAGACCTACTGGCTTTGTCAATGCTTGTGTATTTATTTCTAGTAAACGTTGAGTGCCTAGACAGTGCCCAAGCTCACAGTAATGCAAAGGCAATCCTGCCTCTTCTTTACACGAGTAGGAATCCTTTTTGCCTGTTCTGCACATTAAAACTGAAAACAGTTATAATTAGTCTTAAATACACTTGTGCTGTAGGATACATGCATACTTTTGTAGCAAAATTAAATGCAATGATTACTTATATTTTTTATTAAACGTTTTATTGCAAGCACATGGCTGCCATCTTTCGATAGTAGTTTGGAAGTCTTGATTCTATTTTGTGGCATAATTTTAAAATAAAAATGTAATGTCTCACCTTTATTTTGCCTCTTTCTGCTCTTTTACCTTGGAACCTCAGGGAGACCCTCAAGGCCCCGCCATCCCTGCAGGTTATCCCACCTCCTGAGTGAGCCGGCATTGCTCCGACATACAGGGAGAAACATGCAGATCCCGGTTTGTGAGACCAATCATTTGGCAGTGGGCAGGGAAACAGGTGAAACTTCTGCTTCCAGCATCCGTGAGCATTTTGCCAGCTCCCGGTTGCTGGAAGTCGAGTGTTTGCTCTGACTTGGCGAGAGCTATCAAAGCTCCTGCCAATTCACAGCAAACAGCTATGTCACAGGGATGGGCACCCCAGGACATAGCTGGCACTGACCTTGGGGGTGGTGGTCCCCAAGGCCATTATTGCCTCCAGTAGAGGAGAGTGCAACCCTCCTCTTTTCACAGGTCTGTCCCAGGGAGTTGGTGGTCCCCGGGGCTGAGAACAGCCCAGGAGAGAGGGCCGCACGGCTTCCTGCCTTCTTTAAAAAACAAAAGAAAGCCCTGGGAAGCTGAGGGTCCACGAGCCCCTGCTCTATATTTAAGTTATACCCGGGAGGGGAGCATTTCATTTTAAGACCCATGGAGGTGCTGGTTCCCGGGACTAGGGGGGGAGGGGGTCTGCAAGGCCCCCCTAAAGCATTTCATATGTAGTCCCGGGGTGGTGGTGGTCCCCGTGAGTTTCCAACCGGCCCCCGCTTCTTAATATAATTAGCCCGTGCCCGTGGGAGGTGGTGGTCCCTGGGGTATTTTAAAGGACTTGGAGAGGGGGGACCGTGAGCTTCCCCTCCATTTTTTAACTAATCTCTGCATACCCCTGGGACTTAACACTCCCAAGGCCTACAATTAAAACAAGTGCGGGAGACCACAATTTTTTTTTTAAATTAACGGCAATATTAGCAAGTATTTCAGGAAAATCCCAGTGAATTAAAAAAATAAATGCTTTTATGGCATGGGGGGATTCCAAGGGAACCCCAAGACCAAGGCTTGGGGGTCAGGGTATTCCTGTACTGCCCCCTTTTTTGGTATTTTTTCTCCGATATTTTTTGTGGGACTGTGCTGAAGCCAGGTCCTAAGATGGCAGCCCAGGCTTTCTGGTTGAAGTGTTGGCAGCTAATCAGAGCTCTGCATTTCCCTGCACAAACTTGTTATTATTTGTGAAATAGCCGCAAAAGCAGATAAACAAATTTGGATTTCCTTAAATTTCTCAACAACTACTAAACTGGTTTATACCAAATAACAAGAAGCACAATCTGCAGATCAAAAGCTCAGCTTTCTGTCAAATTTGGTATAATTCCGACAAGTGGTTCAGGCTGTAGTTGTGTCTAAAGCTCTTATGGGAATTAACCTAGGAAACACTGTTCCTGGCCCTCATTTTTCTTGGCCCCCTTTGATGGAATACCCCAAAACGTTCCATGTGCAACAGGAATCACCAGCGCACAAATTTGGGAACATTTTGTGAAGATTCGTCAAACGGCGTCAAAGATATAGTCAAGTCAAAAAATGCTTTTCTTTTGGAAACATGGTCCTAATTATAACTACCTACTGGCGTCTGCCAGTAGGAAATATATATATCTACACACTCGCACACACACACAGTATTTATGATTTTCTTATTACATGAGGCTAACAAATTAAATATCTCTCTGAGCCAGATTTTTAAAGAATGCATATAACAAAATCGAGGAAAAATCATGACAAGAAATGAATTCTTCAAAAACTAAAGCATTCAAAAATAATTAGCATAAAATGAGGGCAAACAAAATGTACACACAAAGTGATTACACACACACTCGCCCTCACACGACTACCACCAAATATTCAGTCACAAAGTAGCGAAGGATGCACACCATACAGACAGAAAGGATCTGCAGGGTTCACAGTGAGAGATGCTGACGCCCTAACAGTAACAGTCAAAGATCTATTCACACCTCTTCGAACGGCCTCGGTCAAGTCTCCTCTACTCACGAATTAGGATTCAACATGAATGAATGAAGGAACAAATGAGAAGGCATATGGGTATTACTAGAGAGTCCCAGCGCACATGCCAGGGTAGTATAATGAACATCACACATCACTAACATCCCAGGGTTGACCACTCGTTTGGTCCTTACCCTCTAAATAGTCTCTTATTCGCTATGAAGGGCTAGCGGAAGGATAAGCTGTGCCAATCACAGAAGGTTAGGAGGGATGTATGAAACCCTATTTATCAAATCCTATTTCTGTTTTCAAGAGCCACGAGATAAGAGATAGCAAAGGTAGTTGCAGGAGTATAAAGGACAGCAATTGTTAACCCTGGCTAACCACTACTGAAGTCATTGCCTCTATCCCATTGTTAGCGGACATGCTGCATTCTGGCCCAACTAGAAAGAGATAATCCTACAGGGAATACACTGTGTGAATTGATCATCAGGCAGATTAGAACTGAAGCTGCATGATAGAGCCGCAGAATAGAGGAAACGGGAAACAGATGAAGACAGAACATGTGGTGACTGGAGTACACAGAAAGTGTGAAATCAATTACTGAGATGAGATGGAGACCCAGAGCTTGAGTACTTCATTAGCTTGTCCTATATCCTTGATGAGGAAGCAGACGGTGGTTTCTGTGAATGTTACGTCCATCAGACCTGGCTGCGCCCGCTCCTTCCTCCCGACAGACGCAGCCAAGTTTGCAGACAGGAACGCACCTTGATGAACGTTTGACTACAGGGATTCTTGAGCCCTTCCTCCAAGGGGCCCATATGACCAGATAGTGGGATACTTATGGGCCTGGTGCATTAAAGGTTAACAAAGGTCAACCTTGTTGTTATTAGTGGCAGAGGAGTCCGTAGTTGCTACATATGGATCTCATTTTTCCATCCTGAAGAATGCCACAGCGAGTCCCTTGCTCACTGCACCATCAGGATTCAAGCAAGCCGGGCCGACGACGGCTGAAATGCCAGAAACCGGTCCCCGGAAGCTTGTCTCCTTTCTGGTGAAGAATTGGCTTGGTAGTTTAGTCTGCCCTGTTCCCATGATGCACTGGGCCAGGGACAGACTGATTTGCATATAGCCAGGTTCTGAGCTGGGATGGTGCAGTGAGCTAAATAACGGTGATGGATCAAGCCCTGATCTTTGGACTGGGTAAGAGTGGTCTGCTTAATTCAGACACTCTGTTCATCACCACCCCCTTTTCTGAATCGACAGAGACGCATGAGCGATCAGGCAAAAACATGTTGACAGTACAAGTGGTGATGAGGTACTAAATCCCCTTGTCTCCATGTTTGGTTTTAACAGCAAGTTATATTTCTAGTAAATATAAAGGTCTGTTTAGGATGTCACATTGGTTTTTAGTTTGTTTAGATCACGGGCCCATTTGTAGGTATAAGTGCCTCCCTGATTCCAGGGTGTAGGCCCGGTCTCCATCAAACCAGGTTTTTGGAGAGCTTGGGGTGTCCTATGATGAAGCATGACACCTGCTGGTGTGCAAGGTCATCTCGTCATATTTTTGTGTATGTCCAGTAGTAGATTGTTTCGGGTAGAATCATAAGGATATATAATAAACAAAATACAGTCTTGGTGGCTTTGTTGTGTATCAGGCCCCCACCCCACCCCCAAAAGGTAGGGGCCCTAGGCCAGGGTCTACTTTACCCATGCCTTAAAACATCTCTGAAAACTGTTAAACAAGAAACAAGCATTCTTGCCAGGGTGCTTCCTTACCTGAAAGAAATGCAAGTGTGTGTAATTGCTTAATCTGCAAATGTAAAGGGCGATTGGCAGCCGATACTGGCTTTAACTGGTGGAATCAGTTGAAGCTTTGTAATGTCACAGATGTTCTCTTTTTTAGTGGTAGAGGAGTTACCAGCTAAGCTGTCAAGCATGTGCCTTCAAAGAAAAGTTATATAAAAAAAATTGCATTACATACAGTCTGGGTATTACTAAAATCTATATTTTGGAACAACCATTTTATCTTAAAACGTTCTATTCGTTTTGTAGCATTTTGTACACTGTGTATAATGCAACTTATAAATAATGACGTACATATTCACAGAGCATTTTGTCTCAGACTGAGACCTCGTACCACTACAAAAGGCACAAGTCTCTATTCTCCACTACACCAATCAAAATTTAAATCTGTGACTCTCTGGTTAAACACAGACCTCTGCAGTGCATTAACTAACGAAGGTTTCATAATGTACTATAGTGCAATTTTCCCTAATTACCAGAACTTTTTTTTAAATGTATTTCTTATTTAAGCTGCATGTTATTTTAAATGTCGATATCTGAAAGTGAAAGGCCAAACAAACATCCAGAATATTTCGTTTTTTAGCCACACCTTTGACCCCACCTCCACACTCTTTGGCCCCACCCCCATTGCATTCAGCATTACATTTCCCATACTTTTTGCAATGCACTTTGACCGCTGATCTCTCTTAGGCTGTAATGATAGACAACCTATTAGTGTAGTGTAAATAGGGCAGAACCAGTTTCACTCTGTTTACAAAACACTGATGAACTGTCAAAAATAATTTTTGCAGCGGGACTGTGGACTGTAATCTGTGTGGGAGGGATCAAGAGAATTTCGTCTCTCGTCAATGAGTACCAATGGGGCCCACCAGCACAAATTAACCACTGCCTTGATGAGACTCCATGAGTCAATGTTATCCTAACAATATACGTAGGTGGGGCAATGCCAACAGCATGGCCGGTTGAAACGTGCCTCATACCCGCTCTGTAAGCAGATCATAATCCAACTTCCATGGGAAGTCCGACGGCCCGAATTCTGGCATCATTAGGTGTGTGAAGTGCCCGTCCTGCGGCGGAGGTCGACTTTCCATCTCCGGAAGGCGTGAAGAGGTGTTTATTCCACCTTGAGTCCCCAGAGACGGCCGGCTCCGTAGAAATGCCCAACATGGCGGCGGGAGGCGTGGCTACCGGCCGGGAGACGAGGTCTGCGGCCTAGTGGAGCTCCGCGACCAGTGAGCTGCCGTCCTGATTGCCCGCTTGCTGACTCTGGCCGCCGTGGGCTGTACTGCGAGACCGCAAGGTACGGATGAGCCTTTGTGCCCGGCTGTGACAAACGGCGATCGCTGGCTCCACACACCTGCTCGACTGGGAGCCGGTGCTGCCGGAGGCCTGCCGCTGCTGTTCAGCCGGGGACTCGATTGCGGAGATGGTCCGACGAGGGGGCTTACCTGACCGGAGGTATTCCTGGGAGCAGAGAACTTGCGGCGGACTCCGGACTGGCGGTGACTGCGACCGGAGTCTTTCCCCGACTGACAAGGTACAGGCAGCAGTGGCGGATGACGGCGGAGAGGCCCTGGGTGCAGGCAGGGAGCAGCCGGATTATGACCTTGGCCTGGGGAGGTCGCGGAACCGGGGTATGTCGTAGTGGTATGACCCTGTGAGAACTGACCCCCCTTCCCCACGACCCAAGGAGCGGGGCTCTGGGCGCTGCCTACCCAATACCACTTAGTGGAGGACTTCAGTGGGCGTCTGCGAGGCACCGGCTCTCTGGTCAACACTGGACATCCCGGTGGGTGCTGCCCTGTGGAGACAGTATGGGCGGACGAGCTCTGTCCAGGCCCCGCAGAATGATGTGGCGAGCCTACTGTTGCTAGGATCCTTCAGCAGACTGCTCCCTGGGGAGGGGGAGCGCTGAGAGCTTGCCCGACGCTGCCTGGCAACACTGAAGACGGAGGTAGGTCCGGTAATAGGAACTGTGGGACGACGTACGCCTGACCCTCCGGGGCCCGCTGCGTTTGGCGGCTTGCCTGCCCCCCTCCAACGTGCCAGGGCACTGGGTTCACACCTGCCGTGCTCCTATGGTCTTTGTGCCCTCCGTCACCCCCATTCCGAGACCGGGGATAGAAGCCAGTCGGGCCTCAAATAAAGGGCCCAAACTCGCCCGGACCCCCCACGGGCCCGCGCGCGCCCTCCTGCTCTCCGGGGACGCGTGGTGCGCCTGAACTGAGTGTGGTAGCCCGACAGCACTACCATTCGGCGTGCGGGGCATTCTTGGAGAAGTTGGTGGTGCCCTGCCTGCTCGCCTGTGACACGCCATTGAGGACGCGGACTGCGGCGGTCTTCCGCGGAGTGGGGGGGGGGGACGTCAGCCCTGCAGCGCCATAATAACCATAGGGAAGGCCGGGAGCCCCGGAGGAGAGACGGTGGAACTCAGGGATCCAGACAGCGAGGATCTCGACTGCGGCCGTCGGGTGGACAGCCACCGCTGATTCCAGTCGCCGGGGGCGCGACATCTCCCACCACCTGCTGTGCCCGAGGGGCTGCGACTGCAACGAGAGGGGAGCACCCGGTTGGCATTCCAAGCCACGATGGGGAAGGAAGACCCGATTCTCAAACCTCCAAAGCAAGGCACCATGGAGAGGTACGCATTGACGGCCCAACCCCCTGCAGTGGACACAGCGGGAGCCCGCTCCGACACGGAACTGCTGATGGGGGCCATACAGGCGTCAAGAGAAGATATTCAGGCGTCCCGGAGCGTCCTGGAAACCAAAATAGGAGAAGTGGGCTCAGAGGTCACCCTCCTGCGCCAGGATTTTCGCAATCTGACAGAGAGAGTCACCACAGCGGAGAACAGACTAGGGGACGTCGAGGACACCATTCGGTCGCTGCGGACCGATGTCACTGAGCTCCGAGAATCTCACAAGCACCTGCAATGGCGGGTGGACGATGCCGAAAACAGGGCTTGCCGCAACAACCTCCGTTTTGTGGGATTAAGAGAGGGTATCGAAGGGGCCAACATGGAGGCATTCCTGCGGAACTGGCTATAGGAGACCTTCCCCGTGGCACAAGTCTCGCCATGCTTCATAATCGAGAGGGCTCATAGAGCGCTGTTGGTGAAACCCCTGGTGGGCGCGAGACCGAGGCCTGTCATAGCCCGCTTTTTGAACTTTGCCGACCGAGACCTGTTCCTAAGAGAAGCCAGGAAAATGGGGGAGATCAGGCTGGACAATGCTACTATAATGATCTTCCCGGATTATAGCCAAGAGGTGCAGAAACTGAGATGCTACTTTGACTCGGTAAAGGCGAAATTAAGAGACCTCCGACTCCAATACATGCTACTGTTCCCGGCAAAGTTGAAGGTTCATGTACAACGGAAAAACCTTTTTCTTCATGAGCCCAGAGGAGACGTGGCAATCGCTGGAAGAACGACCCCTGTTTCGGAAATCTGAAACTCAAGGACGTGGGGCTGACGGACATCTGCCGGCCTCGGCCGCAGACTGGGAACAACCGAAATCGCAGCGAACGAGTAATGCAAGGGGCGTCAAGAGAGTGAACACTACACCACTTCCAGCAAAACCTGCGACAACGAGACGGAAGAACAACTCTACTTCTATTGACATGGGACAGCTCTCGGGATCCCGATTCCAAGGCCTGGCTGGGAAGGACAGATCCGAGGGGGAGGAAGAACCCGGGGGGGAGCCCTCGGATGGCGAGGACGACAAGGAACATTCGATACACCCCCTAGTGATAGCCATCAATAAGATGGAGCAAGAGCCGACGACGGAGGTGGGGGCCTCACCCGGAGATGTACAAGACTCGCACTCCTGAGGGAATACAATCTCGAACTATGGAGAGGCGGCTTAGAGCGGAGAGACACGCAAGTTGACAAGTCCCAGTTTATTTTGTATTTGTCTATCCTACCGGATTGTACTGTATAGAGGACTCAGTTTCATTGCTTGCCAACTACTCTGGGTACGGCAGGGCACTGTGGGCAGTACAGCTAGAGTTTTAAGGATAGACTAGTTGAGGGTTTTTTCTTCTAGGGGGGGCGACAGACCCTTACCGCCCGAAAGTCCTGTAAGTAACTTGTAGTGCAGCTGGGATGGACGGGGGGGGACAGGGTGGGGAGGGGGAGGGCAGGGTCAGGGGTTGTTGAATAGTTCAGTTGGTGGGGTGGGGGGGGGGGGGGGGAGTTGGTTGGGGGGAGGGGAAGGCAGTCATGTACATGCAAATACACATTTCAGTGCTCCACGATACACTTCTACACCAGAGGCTGATCGTACCTTTCAATTTGTGGGTTTGAATGGAGGGTGACAACGACACACAACGTGGAGACCACAGGGGGTTCAGTGTCTTGACGTGGAATGTAAACAAGCTTGGTAACAAGATCAAGAGGGGGCTGGTGAACTCATACATTAAATGACAGAACACAGACATAATCCTCTGTTGCAGGAAACTCATCTCAAAGGGACTAACTGCGCCTTTTTAGCTAGGGGTAGGCACAAATTACTGGCACATGCGGGCTACACCACTGACTCGAGAGGGGTTGCCATCATTGTAAAGAAGACCACCCAGTTCTGCATTACCCGCTCATGGATAGATCCACTGGGGACCTATGTGGGGGTTAAGGGAACGTGGAATCGACGTACATACACGATTATTTCTGTATATTCCCCCCCCCCCCCCCCGAAGCTACAGGCGAACACCCTCAGGAGCCTAGCTGATATACTCCTAGACACAGCTGACACCATCCAAATACTAGGGGGAGACTTCAATGACGTCATGGATTTGGGGCAGGACCGGACAGGAACCACGCCCAGGGTGGGAGCCCGGACCCCCCTGTCCCAACTGATCGCCACTATAGGATTCACAGATGTTTGGAGATGGTTGCACCCCACTCAGAGGGCCTACTCCTATTATTCGGGCGCGCATAGGGTATTCGACTATGTATTTGTGTCTAGGCAATACTTGACCGTAGATGACACTGCGGAGAACAACGCAAGGGGGATTTCCGACCACTCCCCATTGCTGGCCAGGATGGGATTGGATCGGAGTACAGAAAGGGCTTCCTGGCGCCTGGCAGCATGGGACTTGCAAAACGCAGACGTCCTGAGAGGCTTGAGGGCAGATTTGATGCTATATATTGCAGAAAACGAGGGAACTGTCGATTCGAGTGTGACCTTCTGGGAAGCACTGAAGCCAGTGATGCGGGATAGGATACAAAACAGGCTAGCGGAGGAACGGAGAAAACTCCATTCTGAGGTAGCGGTAGTGGAGGCGGATATCCTGGAGCTAGAGAGGGACTACCAGGCGTCAAGGAATAATGAGACTTTCAGGAGACTACTTGACCGACAGAAACACTATAGAGAACTAGTGACTGGAGAGGCTAAAACTCAGGCCCTGGCCACCCTCCATCGCCTCTACGATGTGGGGGACAAGTCGGGCAAACTATTGGCATGGCTGAGCAAAAAGGAACGTGCAGCCCGATGGGTGGAACAAATTAGGGACTCTGATGGGACGATTGTCAGGTCTGACGTCCGAATTGCTGAGGCATTTGCCACGCACTATGAACTCTTCTACACGGCTAGGAATCTAGGGACTCGCGAAGATGCCCTACAGTATCTGGAGCAAGCGGACCTGCCAACCCTGTCTCCTGAGGCCCTTAAGGCACTGGAGTACGACATTACCTTAGCTGATATATCTGGCGCCATGGCCAGACTGCGCCCAGGCAAAACGCCGGGGCCCAATGGCTTCCCGGCTGAGTTTTTCAAACGCGCGGCGGACCTCCTGGTCCGCCATCTGAAGGGACTCTTCGAAGGCGCCCTGCAGGAAGAGGGTCTCCCCCCCGACTTTGCCGCGGCAACAATCATCCCAATCTATAAAGAGGGAAAACAGAGGGAAGATTGCGCGTCCTACCGCCCCATTTCTTTCCTTAACACGGAGGTGAAACTCCTGGCGACCATCCTGGCGCAACGCTTAAGATCAGTGATACCTGATCTTGTACACCTGGACCAGACGGGATTTCTCCCAGACAGGGCCACTAGATTGAACCTCCGGCGTTCCCACAACTGGCTACAGGAGGTGAAAGATAGGGAGGAACCCCATTGGTTTCTTTCCCTCGACGCCGAAAAGGCCTTCGATGCCGTTCACTGGCCGTTCCTCGAGGGTATATTGCAGAAGTTCGGCTTTGGACCGAAGTACCAGAAATGGGTACAGCTCCTGTACACAGGCCCTAGGGGCAGAGTCAGAGTGAATGGGAGGATGTTACGGGAGTTCCAGATCCAAAGGGGAACCCGACAGGGATGCCCCCCGTCCCCCCTCCTCTTTGCACTCACTATTGAAGCGCTGGCCGCTAGAATCCGACAAAATGTAGACATCAGAGGTTTGGGGAGGACTGAGATGGACTCCGCACAAGAGAAAATATCTTTATATGCGGATGATATCCTGTTGTATATTACAAGACCTGAGACGACCATGCCGGCACTGTTCCACGAATAAGAGCGATACGGTACCCATGAAGGATACCGAATCAATTGGCACAAATCGATCCTTTATGACCCCAGGGGGCAGGGCGACTGGGTGACACTCCCAGGGCAATTACTGACTACAGTGGAGGGCTTTCAATATCTCGGAGTCTATATAACCCTTGACAGAACACTATCGTTCCAACGTAACCTGGAGCGCATTATCTTGAACTCCATTGCAGATATGGACCGCTGGAGGCAGCTCCCACTCACACTTCTAGGCAGAGCGGCCATGTATAAGATGATTATCCTACCCAAGTACCTATATGCCCTACAGAATGAGTACTATCTGCTCCCAGGGACTGTGCTTTCCAGAATACATGCAGATCTGAGGGCTTTCCTCTGGCTGGGTAAGCAACTTAGAGTGGCGCTAACTGGTTGGAGTAGTGTGGCTCACTGGTTAGAGGCGGCAGACCCGGAAGCAGAGGTCGGCCCTGGACCAGGGTTCAATTCCCGATGCGGCAGGGTGTTGGGCCAATGTCAGCGGGCTCGATAAATCTCGCCTTCCGTGCCACTCTAACCATGGGTTCCACTCAGCAACTCTAGGCAATAGCTTGCTTAATCTCCACAAACGGCCCCATCAACGCCGGGGATGCCTGGCTTCACCTTGGGGGTGCCCAATAGGGACCATCTCACCGGGAAAGCCAGGACAGGTTCCCCAGCGTTATACAGCGCCAGGAAACCTACGGGTAGCAGTGCGCTTTACAAGCTCAAATACATTTACATTTACATTTACTCTACAGAGACACCAATACAGCGGGGGGATCTCCCTACCGAATCTGGAGGCCTACTATTGGGCAGAACATTTTGCCCCAATTAATGACTGCTGCACGCCCCAGCGGAGCACCCCACTTATGCCCTTGAAAGACACAAAATGTCATCGCGAAACTTACTGTACTATCTTTATGGGGGCACTTGACGGGAGCCGCTCCTCCCAGCAACGGTCATCACCCTACTCTCATGGAATAAAGCTACAAAATGCACGGGATGGGAGAAGACGCCCACATGGCAGACGCTGATTTGGCACTGCAGGTGGTTAACAGAACTAAACAAACTGAAAGGCTTTCAAAAATGAGATGATATAGGCATCTCCACCATAGGGGACGTGATCGCTAAGGGGGCACTGAAATCCTTTATGACATTAAAGACGGAATTTGGCTTACATCCCTCACAGTTTTTCAAATACGCGCAGCTGCGACATGCTTGGCAGGCTCAGAACATCCAACTGACCGGGCTTCCGGAGTATGCGCCATTAGAGGGACGTCTGCTACAGGAACAAATACAGGGGAAAGCAGTCTCACTCACATATTAAACTTTAACAAACAACATGCTTGGCGATCTGGCGAAACTTAGACGGACACAGGAAGCTGAGGTGGGAGTCATGGACGATCTAGACTGGGACATAGTATTAATGCATCCCAGGGATGTAGCAATTAAGTCCAGATTGCGCCTTATCCAATTTAATGTGCTCCACAGAACTTACTACGATAGGGTGCGACTCTATAGGATGGGGAAAACGGATGACAAGAGATGCCTTAGATGTACACTAGAGGACGGAGACTTTTACCACCTTATGTGGACATACGCCTCGATTCGCCACTACTGGACTCACATTTTCATGGAACTGAGTGAGGTCGTGGGGATCCCTCTCCAGCCGGAACCCAGACTGGCCCTGTTGGGTATGACTAATGACGTCGACCTCACGAGACCGCTACTAACCATTCTGGTGCTGGCTCTAGTGGTGGCGAAAAGAGACATAGCAAAATACTGGGGGTCTCCGGAACCGCCGGAACTAGAGGAATGGAGGAGAGGGCTGGACATGTACATGGCAGCCGAGAGAGTGACTTACAAGGCTAGGGGGTGCCCGAAGAAGTTCCGTAGGGTCTGGTCCAAATGGAGACACTATCATGGTTTGGATGGGGGGCTTTGAGGGATGTGTTTTATGTACCAAATTGCACAATTCCATGAGAACACACGGGAGGACTTTAACTAGGATGCTACGGGGTGATTATACGAAGCTGTTATTGGTGTCGAGTTGCCTTGCAACGAACTTTGACAGAAATGTACAACTCTGGGGGGGGGGGGGGATCTGGATATGTGTGCAGTTAATTACATGATTGCGATGTTGTGTTATGAAAAAATGCAAATAAAAATATTTATTAAAAAAAACAATATATGTAGGTTCATGTTTCAAGCAGTCGATATTGTGTCATACAACACATTAAAATGTAACGCTCATTGCACAACTTTAAAAAAAGGCACGTGACACCTCAATCCCAAATGTAATCAAACAGCTGACATCCAAAAAAATACAGGCATGCAGCATTTAATACATAAGCAAACGTACGTCTAGGAGAAGCACTATCCGAACGCAGTAATGCTTCTCACTGTGCCAAACATGATGTTTTATTATAATACAATGATAAATAGTCTTGAATTACCTTTCAAAATGTAAGGTGATTGGGCCACGTGTTGGTCACCATAGAGTACTTCAATAATCATGCCTTCGTTTACACTTCCATACATCCGATACCGCATAAGGAATGACCCATCATTCCGGTCTAAAGGGTCAGGCACATGAATTCTGATGTATTCTTTTGGTGAAATTGATTTGATGGATACTTTAAAGGTTTTCTGTCCTGTTCCTGAAAAGAAAAACAAACTGTTCATGTTAGGAAATAGGTTTCTACAGAGAGAGAGTGGTCCACAGGATAATCCAAGTCCATATCAGTTTTCACATAATTTTTGTAATGGAAACCCACTCAAAAAAACTCTGGACCTCTTGAGTTTTTGAACAGTAAAGTCTTAAAGGGGGTAATGAGTGTGTTTAGCATCAAATCTTAAAGTCCTTAGGCTCAATCCTTGTTTATATAGTCAGAGTCAGAAGTCCATATTGTGTAGAAAAGTTGCTCTTTATTTGTTTAGATAAAAACATGAACAGCCGACACGTGTTTCGCCCCTATGGCGATTTGCGCCAGGGCTTTTTCAAGGCTGTAAAAGATCAAAATTACATATATGAAAGTAAATGGTTTAAAAGAGATAACCTTCGACCCCAATACACGTGAGAAGGATTGAAAAGGAAACGCGAATGGTGCGAGATAGAAAGAGCTAGTATAGTTTCTGATTTGTGATCAGTGAAGAGGTAAGCCCCAGTGGTAAGTTAAGAACATAAAAGAAAGTGGATGCATGAGAGCAAGAACCATTAACCACTGTGATTTTGATACGTGAGTGTTTTGAGAATTTTGTATAAAATTCATAAGAGTGATAATTCAGGTTATTGACAGAAGAAGGAATTCAGGAAGATCAAACTTAAACAGTTATAAACCGAATGGTGTAGTTCCAAAAAGTGACCAAAATGACATGCCAGAGGGATGAAGAGCGAGAGGAAAGATTTTACAGTTACTACTGCATACCTATTTACAATATATTTTGTTCTTTACAGTTCTTCATCATTAGTGCTAGTTTCCAAAACAAAATCCGTTTTTTCAATCTGTTAATACAACATTTACATTTTTAGAAAATTTTCCACGCTATATTCATAAGATTGCATCTAAACATATTTCTTTAACTCATAATGATTCAGTTTTAAGGTACGATATATTACTGCAAACATCTCATTGCCTTATCTCCACAGTACTGGTCATGCAAGCCATTATTTGTATTCTCGGGTATTAACATATGTAATGCAGGTTAAATTCAGTCACAGTGCATAGCGATGTATCAAGTTAAGTCAGAGCGGTGAACTTGAGTGAGATAAGTCATCTTTTGTTATTGATTCAGAAGTTTATAGCACTTAGTCAAAAAGGAAGGGGACAATGTATTTTAAGTTTATAAATCAGCTGGTTATTCACTTGGAGAGGTGTATATAGTCTAGCATGGCGAATGCAATTTATGGTGTTAGTAAGCTATTGTGCTAGCAAGGTTTTAAAATACCAGAGTGTAATCTTTACACGGAAGAAAAATGGTCCGGTATTTATGCAAGGTGCGGTAGCACGACCACAGCGGGTTTTAGAGCTGTTGTGCTAGCAAGGTTTTACAATGCCGGCTTACGATCTTCGTGCAGAAGGAATAGTGGTCCAGTATTTGGGCAGGGTGCGGTGCAGTATCACGGACACAGCTAGGTTTTAACAAAAGGAAGGGTTGTCCATTGCGGCAAATTGTACCACTTACTTGTGAGGGTAAAATCCCTAAAGTGCTTTGTCGGCAGCCTGCTGGGTAATCCTTCCACTTTCGCGATCTGTGTGTTTGCTGGGTGCTGCCGCTTTTGAACCGGAAGGGAAGATAATGACCCGGAAGAAAGGGTCCGTGTTTTGGTGCAGGGGGAGTGTTTATTTACTTTATTCCTTGTACTTCGGAGGGGGAATCACAGGGTGTGTGGTCTAAATTGGGTAGACTCAGTGTTATTAAATAATTGATCATGTTACTTTATTCGTTTTTCATGTCTATGTTATATCGTCAGTTGACCCGGAGGTTGAAAGCATGCTGACGTATTTTTGGTCATAATCAAAAACGGACTTGTTTAGGCGTCGGATCGTATTTTTTAGCTACGCCATTTTAGAATGGTATTTTTTCGATCAATTCTTTGATTAATAGTAGCAATGGACAAAAACAAGTGTCCGTAAGACAACGTATTGTTACATCGATTGCAAAGGAGGGGAGTTTGAAAAAGGTAATGTTATGTTCTAATACTACCGGAGGAAGTGTACGAGATTTGCAACTGACTAGTCTACGACATTGTAGAACGGGAAAAGAGATAACCACACTCAAAGTCATCTGGATGTATGCCTCAATCAGTGTATATCGGTTATGTCAGCTAGACATCACATAGCTTCGTTCTTTCATTTATAGCTCTGATCAATCTATGACAAGATTGAGAAATGTATGGTTGACATAAAGTGAGAAGTAATGTCCACAGTTTAGTCAGTCTAATGCTTGCAGTATGTTTCTGTGGTATGTAAAGGACAGTTATTTGCATAAGTGGACAGTTCACAACCACAGCGTCCTTGTGTCATGATCTAATTCACAGGTAAAATTTACTCCAGCCAATGGTGCCATTCATATTCTTGATTTAGGCCCTTTTCCACTGTATCCATTTTTATAATTAGTGAGCTTTCTTCTCTTCGTAGGAGGCGGTCCACATCACCACCACGTTTCGGTATCTTTATTCTTTTAATGCCTACAAAGGAGAATGTGAGGTTATGTTCATGGTGTTGCAAATAATGTTCCACTAGTGATTGTCTCGTGTCTGTTTTATGGATATTCCGGTAATGTTCCTGAATGCGAATTTTAAGGGGTCTCCTTGAGCTACCAATATAATTTTTGCCACATGGACAGGTGATGAGGTATATCGTATTGGTGCTTTCGCAGTTGATGAAGTCTCTGATTTTATATCTGTGTCCATTTATGTTGACTTCTTTTGTCTTGGAGTTGCCAAGTTTGCCGATTGAGCAATTTGTACAGGTATAGAAGCCTGTGGTTTGTGGTGGGAATCCCTGGGTTTGTTCTTTACTTCAAAGAAAGAGGGACAAAGTTTGTCGCGTAAGTTCCTGCTTCTGGAGAAACCTAGTTGTGGCTTGTCTGTTAGAGAGTCTGATATGGTGGGGTTATCTCTCAGCAGATGCCAGTGTCTGTTTAGGATCTTTCGAATTGTGTATTGTCCACTGTGGTATTCAGTATTGAAGCGGATAATTGATTTTTTCTCTTTGGAGATGTTGTTGTGAAGTAAGGATTGTCTGTCAATTTTTGAGAATTTCTCTTGTGCTTTGGATAATGATTGTTCATTGTAGCCTCTTTGTTGAAGTCGTTGAGTAGCTTTGGTATTCTTTGGCTGCACTGCAGTTTAGACGGGCCCGTCTATATTCACCTCCTGGAATGTTAACGATTTTGTGTGATGGATGACTGCTGGAGGCATGGAGAATTGAGTTTGCAGATGTTGGTTTCCTGTGTATTTTTGTCTGTAGTTGCTGATCCGAGACATAGATAGTTAAATCCAAAAAGTCTATTTCTGTTCTTGAGATGTTGTATGTAATTTCAATTCCCCATCTATTGGGTACTAGAGATTTGATGAAGGTTCTCAATTTCTGTTCACTGCCCTGCCAAATTAGGAGAATATCATCTATGTAGTGACCCCACATAATTATGTTGTCGATGACATCATCAGGGCTTTCTTGCCAGAGCCAGTGTTCTTCAACTGCTCCCATCAGAAGGCAGGCGTAGGGTGGCGCAAATTTGGCCCCCATTGCGGTCCCTTGCAGTTGAGCATAGTACTTGCCATTGAAGAGGAAATAGTTGTTAAAGAGGCAGAATTCCAATAAGTCTAAGACCATTTTGTTTCGTGCAGTTAGATGGACTGATCTGGTCTGTAAGTATTTCCTTGTGCAGCTAGGCCATCGGAGTGTTTAATTGAGGTGTACAAACTGCAGATGTCAATTGTTGTGAGAAGGTAATCATCTTGCCATGATATATTTTCTAGCTTTTGTAAAACATCCTTGGTGTCTTTGAGGAAAGATGGTAGTGCTTTCATCAGAGGTTGTAGTTCTGCACCTATAAGTGCTCCTACGTTCGAACAGATGGAATCTATGCCTGCAATTATTGGTCGTCCTTTTGGTATTCTTCCCGGCTTGTGCACTTTAGGCAGCAGGTATAGTGTTGGTGTGATTGGGTTTTTAATAAAGTACAGATTTTTTTCTTCTGTACTCAGCAAACCTTTTTCATACCAGAGGTCCAATAGAGTAGTTAGTTTGTCTTGGATATGTTGGGTGGGGTTGTGATCCAACAATTGGTAGCATGTTTTGTCCTCCAGTTGTCTTTGGGCTTCCAATAGGTAATCTGAGGTGCTTAAGAGAACAACGTTGCCTCCTTTCTCTGCTTCTTTGATTGTTAAATTTTCATTACATCTCAGTTCCTTTAGTGCCGCTCTTTCTTTTGCAGAGGTATTGTTGGAGGTATATTTCTGTTTGGCTTTGTATTTCTGGAATTCCTTGTCTAGATCTTCAGATACTCTTTTTGAGAACATATCAATAGAGTTTCCTGCTGGCAGTGAGGGGGTAAACTTTGTTTTTTTCTTCAATATATACTTGGTTTTGAGTGGAAGATGTCAATACCCAAGTCTTCTGCCGTTGTCGTCAGTAGCTCTAGTTGGTCTGGATCAGTGTCTGTCGCGAGATGTAATAACAGGTTGCTGTTTTCAAGATCCTGTGCTGACATGTCACTTGTTTGTTGGCTAGTATAGATAGTATTTTGTCGTTTCGGATTGTCATTGAAGAAAGATTGAAGCTTGAGTTTCCTTGTGAATTTGAAAAGGTCAACCTTTGTTTTGACCAAGTCCCATTGTGCCGTTGGGCAAAACGATAGGCCTTTATTGAGAATTTTATTATGCGTCTCTGATAGGACCTCTGTTGACAAGTTCAAAACCAAGTTGTTTGTTAGGTTTTTATCAAGTGCTGTTCCTTCATCCTTGCTCTTGTTTGTACACCTGCTGTATTTGGTTTTGGTGTCCCTAGATTTGGTGGTCGTTGTCGATTCTCCTGTACATTCCCCAATCGATGTCGTTGCACTTCCTCCCGAAAATTTACCTGTGGGCGGGTATTACTTGTTATTGTTAGATCTTCCACTGATCCGGCCTCAGATGAGCTTGGAGTCTGAATCGGAGTATTTGTATTACTGTTGGTTGTTGTGGTGTTAATGTTATCATACTTTTGAGCAAATGTATAGACTCTTCCCTGTTGGTAATCATTTAGGTCGCGTCTAAATTTGCGGTTTTTCCTCTGTATGATATCTTCTTCATATTCATCCAGGAATTTGTTCAAGATGTCATAGTTCTTTGTAGTGATTTCTCCTCAGTTGGCCTCTTCAATTCGTTTGGATAGAGTGTCCACTTCTTTTTTATTTGTTTCATATTCCTCCTATGCAATATCTATGAGTTGCCTTATCATATTGTTGGATGCTGTGCGGAGATTTTCCTCCCATAGTTGTAATTTTTCTGGTGATGTAGTTTCTATTGGCGGGAAGATAAGAATGCGGAGACCTTGTGGAATAAGATTATGTTACAGATATTTTTTGAGCGATGCTCCTTCCCACCATTTTGAGGTCTCTTTCTTCGCCGCTCTTTCCAGTGCTTGGAAGGTACTTTTTGCTGACGTCAAGTTGGTTGTGCTAGGTGTTTTGCTAATTGCGGCTCCGGTTGGGTCAAAGGCTTCTGCTAGTCTGTTGTTGCGTCTATCCCGGCGATTGCCGTATGATGACATTGTGATCGTTATTTTAATCTTTTCTTTTTTGACCAAGTTGGTTTCTATTTTTTCAGCACTCTGGTTGCATACATTGATCTAGTAGGATATAGAACTTGGATGTCCATACGTTAGGTTTCTACAGAGAGAGAGTGGTCCACAGGAAAATCCAAGTCCATATCAGTTTTCACATAATTTTTGTAATGGAAACACACTCAAAAAAACTCTTTTTAAAATGATTACCAACAGGGAAGAGTCTATACATTTGCTCAAAAGTATGATAACATTAACACCACAACAACCAACAGTAATACGAATACTCCGATTCAGACTCCAAGCTCATCTGAGGCCGGATCAGTGGAAGATCTAACAATAACCAGTAATCCCCGCCCACAGGTAAATTTTCGGGAGGAAGTGCAACGACATCGATTGGGGAATGTACAGGAGAATCGACAACGACCACCAAATCTAGGGACACCAAAACCAAATACAGCAGGTGTACAAACAAGAGCAAGGATGAAGGAACATCACTTGATAAAAACCTAACAAACAACTTGGTTTTGAACTTGTCAACAGAGGTCCTATCAGAGACGCATAATAAAATTCTCAATAAAGGCCTATCGTTTTGCCCAATGGCACAATGGGACTTGGTCAAAACAAAGGTTGACCTTTTCAAATTCACAAGGAAACTCAAGCTTCAATCTTTCTTCAATGACAATCCGAAACGACAAAATACTATCTATACTAGCCAACAAACAAGTGACATGTCAGCACAGGATTTTGAAAACAGCAACCTGTTATTACATCTCGCGACAGACACTGATCCAGACCACCTAGAGCTACTGACGACAACGGCAGAAGACTTGGGTATTGACATCTTCCACTCGAAACCAAGTATTTTGAAGAAAGAAACAAAGTTTACCCCCTCACTGCCAGCAGGAAACTCTATTGATATGTTCTCAAAAAGAGTATCTGAAGATCTAGACAAGGAATTCCAGAAATACAAAGCCAAACAGAAATATACCTCCAACAATACCTCTGCAAAAGAAAGAGCGGCACTAAAGGAACTGAGATGTAATAAAAATTTAACAATCAAAGAAGCAGATAAAGGAGGCAACGTTGTTCTCTTAAACACCTCAGATTACCTATTGGAAGCCCAAAGACAACTGGAGGACAAAACATGCTACCAATTGTTGGATCACAACCCCACCCAACATATCCAAGACAAACTAACTACTCTATTGGACCTCTGGTATGAAAAAGGTTTGCTGAGTACAGAAGAAAGAAAATCTACTCTTTATTAAAAACCCAATCACACCAACACTATACCTGCTGCCTAAAGTGCACAAGCCGGGAAGAATACCAAAAGGACGACCAATAATTGCAGGCATAGATTCCATCTGTTCGAACTTAGGAGCACTTATAGGTGCAGAACTACAACCTCTGATGAAAGCACTACCATCTTTCCTCAAAGACACCAAGGATGTTTTACAAAAGCTAGAAAATATATCATGGCAAGATGATTACCTTCTCACAACAATTGACATCTGCAGTTTGTACACCTCAATTAAACACTCCGATGGCCTAGCTGCAGCAAGGAAATACTTACAGACCAGATCAGTCCATCTAACTGCACGAAACAAAATGGTCTTAGACTTATTGGAATTCTTCCTCTTTAACAACTACTTCCTCTTCAATGGCAAGTACTATGCTCAACTGCAAGGGACCGCAATGGGGGCCAAATTTGCGCCGCCCTACGCCTGCCTTCTGATGGGAGCAGTTGAAGAACACTGGCTCTGGCAAGAAAGCCCTGATGATGTCATCGACAACATAATTATGTGGGGTCGCTACATAGATGATATTCTCCTAATTTGGCAGGGCAGTGAACAGAAATTGAGAACCTTCATCAAATCTCTAGTACCCAATAGATGGGGAATTGAAATTACATACAACATCTCAAGAACAGAAATAGACTTTTTGGATTTAACTATCTATGTCTCGGATCAGCAACTACAGACAAAAATACACAGGAAACCAACATCTGCAAACTCAATTCTCCATGCCTCCAGCAGTCATCCATCACACACAATCGTTAACATTCCAGGAGGTGAATATAGACGGGCCCGTCTAAACTGCAGTGCAGCCAAAGAATACCAAAGCTACTCTGAGGAAGTAACTCAACGACTTCAACAAAGAGGCTACAATGAACAATCATTATCCAAAGCACAAGAGAAATTCTCAAAAATTGACAGACAATCATTACTTCACAACAACATCTCCAAAGAGAAAAAATCAATTATCCGCTTCAATACTGAATACCACAGTGGACAATACAAAATTCGAAAGATCCTAAACAGACACTGGCATCTGCTGAGAGATAACCCCACCTTATCAGACTCTCTAACAGATAAGCCACAACTAGATTTCTCCAGAAGCAGGAACTTACGCGACATACTTTGTCCCTCTTTCTTTGAAGTAAAGAACAAACCCAGGGATTTCCCACCACAAACCACAGGCTTCTATCCCTGTACAAATTGCTCAATCTGCAAACTTGGCAACTCCTAGACAAAAGAAGTCAACATAAATGGACACAGATATAAAATCAGAGACTTAATCAACTGCGAAAGCACCAATACGATATACCTCATCACCTGTCCGTGTGGCAAAAATTATATTGGTAGCTCAAGGAGACCCCTTAAAATTCGCATTCAGGATCATTACCGGAATATCCATTAAACAGACATGAGACAATCACTAGTGGAACATTATTTGCAACACCATGAACATAACCTCACATTCTCCTTTGTAGGCATTAAAAGAATAAAGATACCGAAACGTGGTGGTGATGTGGACCGCCTCCTACGAAGAGAAGAAAGCTCACTAATTATAAAAATGGATACAGTGGAAAAGGGCCTAAATCAAGAATATGAATGGCACCATTGGCTGGAGTAAATTTTACCTGTGAATTAGATCATGACACAAGGACGCTGTGGTTGTGAACTGTCCACTTATGCAAATAACTGTCCTTTACATACCACAGAAACATACTGCAAGCATTAGACTGACTAAACTGTGGACATTACTTCTCCCTTTATGTCAACCATACATTTCTTGATCTTGTCATAGATTGATCAGAGCTATAAATGAAAGAACGAAGCTATGTGATGTCTAGCTGACATAACCGATATACACTGATTGAGGCATTCAGCCAGATGACTTTGAGTGTGGTTATCTCTTTTCCCGTTCTACAATGTTGTAGACTAGTCAGTTGCAAATCTCGTACACTTCCTCCGGTAGTATTACAACATAACATTACCTTTTTCAAACTCCCCTCCTTTGCAATCGCTGTAACAATACGCTGCCTTACGGACACTTGTTTTTGTCCATTGCTACTATTAATCAAAGAATTGATCGAAAAAATACCATTCTAAAATGGCGTAGCTAAAAAATACGATCCGACGCCTAAACAAGTCCGTTTTTGATTATGACCAAAAATACGTCAGCATGCTTTCAACCTCCGGGTCAACTGACGATATAACATAGACATGAAAAACGAATAAAGTAACATGATCAATTATTTAATAACACTGAGTCTACACAATTTAGACCACACACCCTGTGATTCCCCCTCCGAAGTACAAGGAATAAAGTAAATAAACACTCCCCCTGCACCAAAACACAGACCCTTTCTTCCGGGTCATTATCTTCCCTTCCGGTTCAAAAGAGGCAGCACCCAGCAAACACACAGATCACGAAAGCGGAAGGATTACCCAGCAGGCTGCCGACGAAGCACTTTTGGGATTTTACCCTCACAAGTAAGTGGTACAATTTGCCGCAATGGACAACCCTTCCTTTTGTTAAAACCCCGCTGTGTCCGTGATACTGCACCGCACCCTGCCCAAATACTGGACCACTATTCCTTCCGCACGAAGATCGTAAGCAGGCATTGTAAAACCTTGCTAGCACAACAGCTCTTAAACCCGCTGTGGTCGTGCTACCGCACCTTGCATAAATACTGGACCATTTTTTCTTCCGTGTAAAGATTACACACTGGCATTTTAAAACCTTGCTAGCACAATAGCTTACTAACGCCATAAATTGCATTCGCCATGCCAGACTATATACACCTCTCCTAGTGAATAACCAGCTGATTATAAACTTAAAATACATTGTCCCCTTCCTTTTTGACTAAGTGCTATAAACTTCTGAATCAATAACAAAAGATGACTTATCTCACTCAAGTTCACCGCCCTGACTCAACTCGATACATCGCTATGCACTGTGACTGAATTTAACCTGCGTTACATATGTTAATACCCGAGAATACAAATAATGGCTTGCATGACCAGTACTGTGGAGATAAGGCAATGAGATGTTTGCAGTAATATATCGTACCTTAAAACTGAATCATTATGAGTTAAAGAAATATGTTTAGATGCAACCTTATGAATATAGCGTGGAAAATTTTCTAAAAATGTAAATGTTGTATTAACAGATTGAAAAGACGGATTTTGTTTTGGAAACTAGCACTAATGATGAAGAACTGTAAAGAAAAAAATATATTGTAAATAGGTATGCAGTAGTAACTGTAAAATCTTTCCTCTCGCTCTTCATCCCTCCGGCATGTCATTTTGGTCACTTTTTGGAACTACACCATTCGGTTTATAACTGTTTAAGTTTGATCTTCCTGAATTCCTTCTTCTGTCAATAACCTGAATTATCACTCTTATGAATTTTATACAAAATTCTCCAAACACTCACGTATCAAAATCACAGTGGTTAATGGTTCTTGCTCTCATGCATCCACTTTCTTTTATGCTCTTAATTTACCACTGGGGCTTACCTCTTCACTGATCACAAATCAGAAACTTTACTAGCTCTTTCTATCTCGCACCATTCGCGTTTCCTTTTCAATCCTTCTCACGTGTATTGGGGTCAAAGGTTATCTCTTTTAAACCATTTACTTTCATATATGTAATTTTGATTTTTTTACAGCCTTGAAAAAGCCCTGGCGCAAATCGCCATAGGGGCGAAACACGTGTCGGCTGTTCATGTTTTTATCTAAACAAATAAAGAGCAACTTTTCTACACAATATGGACTTCTGACTCTGACTATATAAACAAGGATTGAGCCTAAGGACTTTAAGATTTCATGTTAGGAAATAGCCATGGAGCAATTCTTTTCCGCCAAACAACCCCAAGGTATGCACCACAAATCTGATCCAAACATTTCTGCCATGTGGCAAACCTGATAGATGTTAAACACCTCCGTGCCAGAAAGAGAACGGACAGGCACAAATATTGGTGCTTAAAGACGCCTTTGATATTTCATAAGATCAAAGCAGCCTCCATGTACCCTCTCTCCCACTCTTGCAGGGTTCCAAAACTTGAACCTCTACTTTTAGTGTGCATGGGCTTTTTCAACATAGAATGGTACCAGCATTAAATTCCACACACAATATTCTTTCCAACGTCAGGCATGTACACGTCATATCCTAAGAAAAACGAGCATTGGTAAAGCCAATACGTCTTGCCTTTGGGACTTATTGGTTTGTCAATACCTTTTAGCCACAGTCTAGTAGCCTAGACCTAAAAAGTCTTTACAGGGTGTCTGGTGATTACTTCTGTGAAAAAACGATTGACAAATTAAATAGGAGTAAAATATAGACTGTTCGGCTTTAAGTTGCCTATTGATGTATTTGAGTGTTAAACTAGACAAGCCTTTGTCCAGACAATGTTACCATGTGAAAAGAGGACAAGATATTGAACGGATTCAATCACAATTATGCAGCATATTGGTCATTTTATTGGTGGATAATTTAGTAAACCCCACCGCATAATTTAGCCCACTCTTGTCGTATAATTGAGTGGCCCTGCCGATAAATTATATGTTAATGCTGACAGACTGGCTCAGCCAGTTAACGTTCGCCACTGAAATGTGCAGTGTTCTGCGGGTCACGAGTTCAAACTGCAGGAAGTTCAATTCAGCCTTACATTCTTCTGGTAGGTAGGTAAAGTGTGCGTCATTAACATGGGCAACAGTAACACCCGTTATTCACAGTGCTTAGAAACAGCGGAAGTAAGGTAAAAAGCACTGGGAGGGGAAGACTGCAAGCTACATACATTTGTGAAGTTGTGAGAGGATAGCATCATCTCCAAGTGTGCAAACTGCAGGATTACAACATTCACCAACATAAAGTATCTGAAAAAGTAACACTTTACTTTGCACCTTAGCAATTTGCCCCCCGTGTTTTTAAGTAGTTTAAATGCAAATTTAAAAGCCAAGGTGGAGCAAGGATTGCATCCAGCTTGAGACAAGGAAATAAAATGACAACTGTGCAAAGGTGCCAGGCAGCTGGCTGATAATTATGTGGTACCTTCTTCCAAAGTTCACGCCCCGGCTATAATAACCTAAGCGATATCTGAACACCGACTCCACAGTACCGTGTGCATGCCACATTTCTTGAACAATGCACTTGATTTAAAACAGCTCCTGAAACAATTTCTATGTGTCCCATGCTGCACGTCGAGGTCTGGGTTCTTCGTTACTTTCATGTACTTGTATACTTCAAATACGCGTTTAAATTCAAAAACAGCGTGCAATTAGTTTTTTGCACCTAGAGCACTTAGGGGGTCGACGTTAGTATGGAGCACTATGCAATGGAAGTGAATGTGAGTCTCTGAAGCGGGGAAGCTGGTCAGCCACTTTGAGTCTTGCAGGATTTACTCAAATGCAAAACTGCTTTTTCCCCTTCTAAAGTTAGCTAGTCTACTTATAAGGAAGGCTGTTCATTCTGCCTCACACACTAAGATTTCACGACATGGCTGCAATCATGCCAGACCTTCTCTCGATCTCACACTCATGATGTGTCTGTGTTTTATACAAAGACGTGCTCTCATGCTGTGGAATGCCTGCCTGCGCCCACAGGGGCGGCCTTATGCATGTGCAAGCTGTGCACCTGCACAGGGCCACCAAACCCCAGGGGCCACCACACCTATATATCCTTAATATATTAATCCTCCTCTGAGGATGGATACATATTGGCGTGGCGGCATTTGGCGGCCTCTGGCTCTGTTCCACTTCCAACACCCCCCCCCCCCTCGCCCCCCTAGCACCCCTCTTCATTGGCCTCCGCGCTCCACCCCGCACGGACCCCCTCTTCCGGGGCCCCCTACCTACGCTCCCTGCCCAGGGCCGCCATGAACCTAGAGCCGCCCCTGGCGCCCATCCAAGGAGCTGATACGGTGCAACAACAAAATGCAAACTTGCTACTGCCGTGCAATCCGCAATGAGTGCTCGTGAGGCGCCTTTCGTCATGTAGTAAATGTGTCGTCCGGTTGACTGTGAGAAGTGTACTGTGGGCAACGACGGAGACTAGTTCAAGTTAGATAAGACCCGAGACGACGTCTGACTAGCCGCATTCAAAAATAGAAATTCATAAATGCCTGAAGCAGATATCAGGAGTAAATATAAAGTAGGATCAAAAACAGACCTGGGGGTTAAGCAGCCTACAGCAAGTCTGGAAGGGTGTTATTCGGAGCTGGCAGGTGGGAAAACTATCGGGGACAGGCCCCTGTATCTGCTTTTTTTTTGCAGTTTTATGTAGCACGAACTCGATCCGAAAGTACTAGAGCACTTTCTAGGACCACCAACTACATTACGCATTCACGATTTGAAATGCATGGGAAGCTGTAGGGCGCATTTGTCTATTGAAGTACTAGTGATCATTTATCAGATGTTTAGTGTCATTGTAACAGTTTTGGTGGCTATGTGGGCGGTGTTAGGGAGATTGCAAGCAAAACAGAGGAACAGCCCCAACGTGGAAGCTGCAGAGTCTCCCAAGGATATCTATAGTAATCCCCCCCCCCCCCCCCCCCACAACTCCCTCCCCCACCCCAGGGAGCGGAAGGGAGTTATTCAAATGATAAAGATGTGCCATGGTTGGCAGCACTTTCTAAGGCATATGGTTTCCACGCTTTAAAAGTGTCGAGTAAACAGTGGACTCTCAAGTCAATTTATGCACGCGTGTTGCATTCGAATGCCCTCGCAGATGGGGAACCAGTAAATAGGGAGACGTGCACACACAGCAGGTCTTTGCACACGTTATGGGAACAATTGTAAATAAGACTGCTTGGGTCAGGCAAATTACTTGCACCTAGGATATGGCACATTAATAAACTTGTCCACGTGCTGTATTGGAATCCAGTCCCACTTTCTATTTACATACGTGCACATATGTGTACATGTAACTTTCTTTACAGTCTTTGCAAACCCATGCATAACAGGAACTACCCTTGAGGGTTTTAGCATACTTGTAGAGGTGTACAGACAAATGCCTGTACAGACCGTGTACTCTTTTTATAAACGAAGGCATGCGCTGTATCTCAAAGCCCTTCTACATACTATGCATATACATGCACAGAGCTGAAAATGCTATGTCGGAATGCGCTTGCACACTGCAAGCACATAAACATGTAACTAGGTGCAAATCCTGTAAAACCAGAGAGGTCCTGACCCACAACAGGAAAGCAGTCCAGTTGGCCTCCATGTCTGCAAATTGTCCACACCTTATTTCAAAAATCACAACCCAACCATTGAAAAGTCATACCACTGCAACCTTACATTAACTTATCCGATGTTGCTCATCTACTAATACCGCAACCAGGCGCATGAATTGACACAGTCCCTCCCACTAAAGAGCATGCCTCCCTCCTACTAATTTAACCTACCAAGTAGAAACTGAAGTAAATGTATGGAATGGTTTCCGTAAGAACACACAACCTGCAATAACCAACAACTATCATTGGAGAAAAACAGGTAACCTAGAGTTTAGTAACAGCGTGCTGTGTGGCATAAAGCGCTTTAATGCCTTGCCATGGGCAGTAAGTGCTATATAATGCAACAATAATACAATTTATAACCCTCCAGGCCCACATGAATGCTAATACCATAATACTCAGTGGTCAGGCAGGGTGCATAAGAATTCCCTTATACTGCGGGCCAGTCTTACACTTACATAAGACAAAACCAATATGGGTCCTGGTGGTTGACCAGTAGGGTACCAGTTCAAAGCACGAAACCACCCATCACCAACCACACAGGCATTGAACCCGGACCTCGGTGGTCATCACACATGACATGGAAACACTTCACGCATAGGATCAAAACAAAGATACACTTCCAACCACACATCCTACATGGAGATGCCTGCTAACAATGTAGACAAGTGCTTCAGTGCCCCACAATTACAGTAGCAAGTGGTATATATACACATGTAGCAATACAGTACAATACAGTGTCTGAGAGTCTTATGTGGCATTAACTCGAGTAATAGAAAATGCAATTTTTCGCTGCATGCCTTTTAAATTGTCAGATGGCTCTTCAGCATTCCTTGGTTTGCATTGGCTGTGGCTGAGGGTGCTGTATGCCCATCTATTGTTAGAGGACTTTCAACATTTACCAGCATAGTGTATGCTTCACTTCAGTATTTATAGGAAGCATTTCAGGCTTGCAAGATCCTTAAGACGTGTACCAGCAGATGGTCTGTTTGCCGATTTCCAGCAAGAATTTCTTAGCGACACGGAACAACAGCTTCAAATTGTTACTCCGGTTTTGCAGTAACCAGCCATGCTAGCCACGGAGAGAAGGATTCGCGAAGATGAACAATTTCATGATTCGCAAGCCTACCCTTAAGATTTTTCTAATGTTGCTCTTTTCACAGGATTCACAAAAGCATCCCAACGTATACAGAAAGTAATGAAAATTGTAGATTTCCATGTTTTTGCCTAACCTGAAATGATTTGCATGTCACTAGTGGACAATCCACCTGGTCACAGTTACTTTCGAATTATAAATGCACCTTAAAGTGAGAAAGTCTTTTCACACTCAATTTGCGTTCCTATGTTGATTTTTTTCCACCACCAAGTATTCAAATTTGGCGTGGAAAGCACTGAGAAGGTGGTGAACATCCACGATGCCCGGGTTTAGGGGTGTTCATAACCTTCCAAATGGCAGTCACTACCCCCTCCCCTTTTTACAAGCACCCATATTCTCATCTATAGCCTTAATTCAATTACTGCAGGAAATCTACCAGGGTAGTAGCAATTCCAAAGGTAGTGGTTGAAGATAATGCTTCAGACATTGTAAAGCATGAAACTTCAACTTTTGTCTCCCCCTGAGACTAGGTAAGAAAGCAACCATTAACCTCATAAGTGCTGCGCCCAGTCCAACGGCCAACGGCACCACTACCTCGGGAGTGCTGTCGTCGGCCGTTGGACGCTCCAGCTGCACCTGCGCAATGGAACGTTCAGCACTGGAGCTGGACGTTCCATAGTTGCTAAGGTGTTAAGTGGATTGATCACAAACGAACTCAAAGTTCATATATAACCAGCTTTAAATATAGGGAGCATTGCCCCGCTCGTTGCATAAAATGTCTTCATGTTTTGTGTGCTTATATTAAAATACTTCGTTTTTCATAAAAGCAGATATTTGACTGGGTAAGCAACTTATTTCAGTTACTGTTTGTACTTTGAGTCTTCCTTTAGTATGCCTCACAAGTACCTCTCCTTTGAAGAGACTTGGGGCCAGATGTAGGTAGACATTTACCGACCGGTAAATGGCTATTCTTGATGTAGGTGGCCTATTTTACCGAGTCGGTAAATTTACCGAATCAGTATTTTTACCGATTCGGTAATTTTGAAATGTAGGTGGGACTCTTTTGAGTCCCACAGGCCTTACCGAATCGGTGTTTTACCACCCAATCCAATTGGGTGGTAAAATACCGATTCCAGGTGTGCATGCACATGTGTGTATGCACACCTATGGCATGTGGCAGACGGACATGCCCTTAGGACATGTCTGTGTGCCACATGTCACACATGCCTTAAATCGGGGTGCTAGAGGGTGTTAAGTGACACCCCCTGCACCCTTGCAAAAATCGGTATTTACCGAATCGGTAAATACCGTTTCGGTAATGCCCATTGATTCCTATGGGCTTCAATGCCCATAGGGATCAATGGGCATTACAGAATCGGTATTTACCGATTCGGTAAATACCGATTCCTACAGAATCGGTAATTTAATTACCGATTTTCCCTACATCTCCCCCCTTCTATTTTACCGATTCATAAATACCGAATCGGTAAAATTCGGTATTTATGAATCGGTAAAATTAACTTACCTACATCTGGCCCTTGGTCGTCTCAACCTGTGCTACCACTGAGAGTCAAGTGCTGAAAGGGGTAGTAGTTCTTGGCCCAGTTACTCAGGATTCATATTAGGTTGGCCCCAGGACAGCAGGAGTAGAAGGCTACAGCCCACACAGTTGGGCCCAAGTTAAGCCCTGCTTGCCCTGTAGTTGTCTGTAAGGGGCTCCGACAATGTCCTTTAATAACAGCCTTGTCTTTAGCGTCGTATGCATGGATCGCACTTGATAAATCATGTCAACATAGCCCAGTTGTTTACCTGGAAAGCTCATGATATACCTCTATACAATTTCCACTCAATTCACATTTTCCCCATTTGTCGGACACCCTCCCCCTTCAGAACTTAAACTTATCTGCAATCATAGAACAGTGCGTATCATTATTCCATGCCTTTAGTTTGTGAAAGACCATTGCACTTTGATGCCTAGCTTGATGTTGTCTTGCTCCCATAAAAGAGAAGCTATCGAAGATCTTCTGCTATTTCTGGGAAGCCACTTCCCCCATAGATCCAGTACAAGTCGTTTTACATTGGGTTCTGTGGGAAACCCCGTTGGTTGTGGCGAGCAAAGCCACACATCCTTTCAAAAAGGCTCTAGTCAAGGGCACCAGCATTGTACATGTATGAAATTACGTAGTTGTCCACAGTCTTTGGTGCACCTATCTGTTCTGGCTCCACCTATCTTAGCAATATGTCCTCTCATGAGGTATGATCTATGAAGGATTTTCAACCGCACCAGTCTACACCGTACCCGAGCTGCCACCTCTCATGGTGGAGAGAAAGCCTACGCAATTCTTCATTCTATAGGTCTAACAAGTCCCCTGTCCATTATTTCACCCAGCTCCCCTAGTAGGTATGGTGAGGTGTTATGTTCTTCTATCTTAAAGATATTGCTTTCTGAGGAAGGGTTTCCAAAAGAATCCGGTCCTCCAATGGGGAGGAGTCTTCAATTTTCGTTCCTTTTGGGACAAGGCTGCAAAAGTTTGCCTGGGTATTTATATGTTAAGTGTATGCCAATTCACATTCCTTCTCAAGCGTCTCTAGGGTGGAAGATCCCTCCTCTTCCCAGGCATCTCCTAGTTGCTTATCCCAATTCTATTATATTTATGGAATCCTATGAGGCTACCAACCTTTTGTAGTAGTCCACTATCCCCCGGTGGTGTCTTTTGTCAGAACCCCTCTCTATCCCATGCCCTTGGCAGTTTTATCTCAGGCTCTCAAAATGGATTACATATGTGGGGGCAGAGCATTTCTGTGTCCTATGTAATGCTAAGGGTAACCCTAGGCTTCATTGCAGGTCTATCTATTCTGCAGAAGGGGACGTCCAGCGAGGAGCAGGCCCATTCTTTTACCACCACCATTTGAGAGGCCCAATAGTATTTTATAATATTGAGGGGGGCAATTCTACCACAATACCCCCTTGCCAGTTTTATGAGTGATATTTGAGGTAGTTTTCCAAGCCACAGGAGTAGCTGAACCTCACCCTCCTGCTTTCTGAAGAATTTCTACAGACCCAATAACAGGTTGTAAGGAAATACCTCTTTTTATATGGTCACCCCTCAAGTAATTCAACTAATGCTTCTGATTTATTGACTCAGAGTGCACCGAGACCTGCTAATAAGACTTCAGTGCCCTGACCCTAAAGTGTATGTCAAATGGCAGTACCTAATTGGATATAGCTAACATACCTATAAGGCCCTAGTATATGGTAGCCTGTTGCTCAGGGCATGTAAGTCTGATGGGTACCCCATGGCTTGCAGAACTGGTTGTGTCACCTAGGAGGCCCCTTAGTAAAACAAGTCCCCCTAGTCCTCTACTACAGACTGGTAGAGCGGGCATGCACTGCTAGTATGACTTTTCCATTGAAAGCAATGGTAAAGCCACTTCTTGCCCTGTACATATGTGTAAGTCGCCCCTCTGAGAGGCCTACCGAGTCCTAAGGCAGGGGGCGACATATGACACAGACAGAACATGTACTTTTCATGTCCTGGCAGTAAACACACCAAGCCACTGTTTATACTGTAGAAAGACTTGGCCACCCAATTGGAGGGTACAGGATGACACACTGACCTCTCAGCTGTGCCAACTCCTAAACGGTGCAGCAAAGTGGGCACTCCAAGGTATCAAACAACATGTTACATTAAGCCCGACTTGTATCTCAAGTCAAAATTAATGTAGCTTTGGCAAATCTGCCACTTTGTTGCCTTTAAAATCCTAGGCTTTCCCTGGCACACCTGGAGCCGGTGGCATGAGACAGCTTTCTGCCCTCCTGAAGAGACGTGCCAACGACTCTCAGGAAGGAGAGCAATGGGTGATTGCATGCTAAGGAAGGGCTACCTTTCTCCTGCAGAGAGCCATTTAGAAGAATAAATGACAATTGCAGAGGACCGATTAAAGTTTCTCCCAAAGGAGAAAATCACCCCACCCCTCCGGAATAAAAACGTAAATGATATGCTAGCGCCGGTTAGTAAAGCGCAGTATTGCCGTCAATGTGGTTTCGCAGCGCTGTACCCATGAATCCAATATAAATTTCGAAGGGAGATGGGTGTTAACTACAACACAACGACACAGTAAAAGACAAAATCTGATTTCCGCTTTCTATGCGCCCAGATGCTCTCCTGGGAGACTCTAGGCGGGGTTTGGGGCGGAGTTTCACCCCTGTGATTGGAAAGAGGCGGCTCAGCACAGATGCCTGTCCCGGCAGGGTTGTGTGCAGAAACACTACAAACTGGACAGCGCTTTAAGACAAGCGGCGTCCTACCAGCGCTATAAGACAAGCAGCGTCACAAAGGGGCGTGCGCGCGGCTCGGTACCTGAGGGCGAGCTCGTCAGGTTCTGTCCCGCGGGGCTCACGGCCTGGATGAAGAAGTACCTGACGGGCAGGACGATGTCCGCCCGCAGCCCTGGTCCCCACACCAGGCTCCTCTGCGGGCTGACGGGCCCCGCGGCGGAGAGGGCGGCCAGGAGGAGGCAGAGGCCGGCCAGGGACCGAAGCAGCGAGGAGAGGGGATGCCCCGACCTGGCCATCCTGCACTCGGCTGCAGAGACACGTGTCCCTCCCCAGACCCGCACTGAAAACCTCAAATTTGAGTTTTTAGTTAAAAGGAAGTTGCCGTCAAACTGTATTGTCTGTGATTGGTGCAGCGTGGGCCTATCCAGAGCTGGGAAGTGACCGCGCACCCCACCGCCCCATGGGCTCCTCCTTCATGGGTGGGTGGGGGGAGAGGAATGAAAGACCCCTACAGGCAGAGGCAAACCGGGCTGGTATCTATCCTTGCTTAGAACGCGACGCAAAAACCTCAGCAAAGATTGCTGCTTTCCTTTAGATACAAGCTTTGGCAAATGTATACGTCGATCTTTACTAACAACTGGTGCTCTGGTACCTTCAGGTCAAGTTCGCTCTATATAAAACTGCAATAAATAAATAATCATGGGCATTCGCAGACGCTGTCTGTGTGCAATGTGTAGTGCGTAGACACAAATGCGGTTAAGCACATTAAAGGTAGTCCTATGGACTTTGCCAGTGCTGGGAAAAGTAGCAAACAATTACAAACTACATTCTGTATGTAATGCATATAGGAGCTAAAACAACTGAAATGTAAATTCGTCTCTTGTGCAAACCTACCCCAGGTGGCTACCTGTTGCTCCCCAGACCTCGGGCCCCTTGCCCGCCATTCCCTAACCCTTCCACTGTCGCAAAAAAAATCAGGTCACAGAATTCTGTTGGTGGCAAAAGGCCGCTCCTTATTAGCACTGACGAAGCATAAAAACTGCCGAATCCCTTAGTCGACACATAAAACCAATTTGGACACCTTTTGAGAGAAATGACTGAAGTGCACAAGTTGTTCGTATATACTTTGAAGAAACATGAGAAAAAGACAATGAAGAGACTATGGGGCAGATTTACAAACCCCTTGTACCACCAGAACGTCACTTTTTGTGAAGTACTGGAGGCGCATTTCACTTCTCCATATTTACAAGGAGAGGAAAAGCCACCCTGCGTGACTTTTCCTCTCCTTGTAAATATGTCCCCTTCACACGGAGCACTTTGCGTGGAAGGGGCGTTCCATGGGTATTGCTGTGGGTGTTCCCACGCAACACCCATGGAATGAGACACATTTCCAGATTAACGAGGAATCGTACATCTGGAAATGTGTGTCAATGCTACGCCGTGGGAGGCGCAACGAGGAGAAATGTTTTAATTTCACCTAGTTTTAGGTTTCGCCTGGGGCCGGAGCTCCTAGCTCCGCCCAGGAGAAATCTTATGTCCCTACAGTGTGAAGCTTAGTCCCGCCCTCTGTTCCATTGGCTAGCTCCATAAATGGAGGCTAGCCATTGGAACAGAGATCTGTCCGTCATGGCCGGACCAGATCCGTGGGCGTTTCTGCAATTTTTTCCCTCTCCGCCCCTCTGTGCTCGTCATCTCGGCGGTGGGCGTGTTTTTTATGTTTCTTTTCTTCATTCCAGGCCGACCGCCGCCGGAAGAAGTCCAGGTGAGTGCCCGTTCCTGCCCCCCCTTCCCGCTGTCCGTGCGCCGTTCCCGCCCCCCCTCCCGCTGTCCGTGTGCCGTTCCCGCCCCCTCCCTCCGCTGTCCGTGCCTTTCCTGCCCCCCTGTAGTCTTTGCCTCTGCGACCCTTTGTCCCCCCTGGCACGCCTGGCCTTCTCAGGGCCCAGCCTGACTACCCACACGTCGAGATGTTAAAGATGGATTTTCGGGCATTATGCGCAGCATTGTGGCGGCCACAAAAAGCGCAAAGTGCACACACAGTTGAGCCGGCCCCTGCCCTGACGCCTTCAAGTCGAGAAGCTGAGGTTAAATCTTTGCGAAAAGCATGGAATCTGCTTGCAGCGGCGGTGGGGGCGAACGGAGGGAGGGGCTGGATTTATCACTTTGGTTTGGTGATCTGCTGGGTGGTGTGTGGCGAGTGGGAGGGACGGTGGCGCGCCCGCAGATTCCCCCTCTATCACACTCACCTTTTTAGATCATCGTCATGGTGTAAACAAACAAGCTAAACTCCCGGAGATTTACAGTGCCCGGCGTCCGTGACTTCCTCCGCCGCGCTGTGAGATATTTTTGTACAGGCAGGCTAAGCACTTTCCATTTTATACCTCAGCGGCTTTATAGCATCTTAAGGATTTTTTTTTAAAGTGCCAGCAAACACTCCCTGCGCTCCCCGTTGGAAGTGAGCACGACGCTGCTATCTGCATTGTGCAGCGGGAAACTTCCTGTGTGTATTGATCCCTTGCTGAGAGCACTGTCCGTCATGGGGCTGCTTTGTCTGGCAGTCACTTCCATTTGAATTTGACTGACTGAGGGAGCCTGGTTTATTTGTAAAGGACAACAAGGCTTTTCATTCATAATTCCGGCAGCGGGGACGGGTGCTAATGACAGAGCCCTGAATAATGAGGGCGCGGTATTCAAGGCAGGAAGGAGCGCGGCCGGGGGTTGCCAAATGCGGCAGCCAGAGACGAGACGGACTGCAGGGAGCGCAGGCGGCGCCGGCACTCAGGGATCCACATCTGCAGCACGCCCTGTGTGACCCTGGACACCCGGAGAAATCCGCAGCACGCCCTGTGTGACCCTGGGCACCCGGAGACAGCCACATCTGCAGCACGCCCTGTGTGACCCTGGGCACCCGGAGAGAACTGCATCAGCAGCACGCCCTGTGCGACCCTGGGCACCCGGGGAGAGCCGCATCTGCAGCACACCCTGTGTGACCCTGGGCACCCGGAGAGATCTGCAGCACGCCCTGTGTGACCCTGGACAACCGGAGAGAAGACCGCTGAGGATGGCACGCGCCTTACTGAGGTCAGACTGCCCATTTCACGTCCTAGAGAGAGGGGGCGAAAGGGAGAGGAGAAGTGGGAAAGTTTGAGATGTCGAAAATGAGGGAGAAAGGTGAACGAAAAGAGAGCGGGGGCCGAAAGAAGACAGGGAGAGAGGCAGTGAGGGACGGAGGCACAGAGGAGAGGAAGATAAGCTGAGCAGTGTAGGGGGGTGGGGAGGGGGGTGTAGAGAGGCTTGGAAACGGAGACAGGGTATGTTTGTGTTTCGGGTGAACACGCGCGTGAGCGCTTGAGTCACTAGTTGTCTTTTCCGAAATTAATTTTTCAGTTGTCTTTCTTAAATACGCTGATATTCCCTTTCCGTTTGTCTGTTATCTCGGCATTGCTTTATTTTTGTTTTTAAAATGCTTTTGTTGTTGCAGTGAATCATTTTCTGTTTGTGTCATTTAGGGTGGGTCAGATGGGGTTCTAAGCGCCTCCAGGTCAGATTTTCACTTGGGTCGGAGCCTTTGATTTACTGCTTCCTTTGTGGGGTTTTATTGGTGTTGTCGGCTGCGCCGTCTTTTTCTTGTAATTATAATTCGGGAGAAGTAAAGTGAGCACGACCCGAGTGCTGTGGAGTGGAGTGTGACGTCAAAGTTCAGGTCTGAAGGGCGGAGTCAAAGCTTTAACAGCAGCAATATTCAAAGTGCCGCCATAACTACTGGAGTGAAGTGCTGTGTCTTTGGGGTTGGAGGGTTGTGCGGCGATGTCCATTCAGTGCCGCCTGTAACCACCAGTGCAAAGCTCTGTGGAGGTCCCGGGTATATCCCTTCAAAGTGCCACCCGTACCTACCGCTGTGAAGTGCATTGGGCGGGGATAGTCATTGAAAGTGCAATGTAAAATGTAACGTGGAGAGGGTCTGGATGTTGAGTGTGACCTGAAGCTTGTATTCCCTGCATAGCAGACAAGTGGTGTCCAAAGTCTCGCTGCAAGAACTGTTTTTTGTTGCAGGTTTATAAAGCATGAACTCGACCTGAAGGTATCGGAGCGCTTTACATGAGCACCAGCTACATTACACAGTCAAGGACACATTCATTTTTTATAGCTACAGGGAGAGTGAGTGTTTTGCCCAGAATCACTGGACGCTGTGCCAACGCTGAGATTCCAACACGGTTCTTCAGATTCAAAGTCGACAGTTTTGGCCGTTAGGCCCCCCCCCCCCCCAAAAAAAAATGAAGAGGGGAAATAAATAAGTGAAAGTGGAGCTGATAAAAAAGTTGGGGCGGTTAATCCTTAAATGCATTCGGTAACCTATTAATAAATAGCAAAGTGCAGATGGGTGTGATCTCGAAATGCCACGGGAACGTTTAGGAGATTTTAGTCGAAAAAATGTCCTTTAAAGTGCAGTGGAAAGAAAGGGATTCCCTGCACTTCAGCTTCACACTATAAGCGTACCGCGTAATGTGTGCTAACGTGTTCATCCGAAGTGCAGCGGTGTTGTCTAGTATAGTATTTACGGTTGGAATGAGTTAAAGTGTAGGCGACATCTGTACACACAAAATGACCTGGGTATATGGATTTAAAGTCCAGTGATTGTGCACGAGCTTAAATTGAATTAGTGTGTGAATTTAAAGTGAAAATCAAATGAGTAATGTGCTTTGAACGTGCTGCAGGGTGTACGTTTAAATACGTTACTGAATCACGCGCAGCTGACATAGGTGCCCTTAAGCGCAGAAGGGTGTATTCGAGTAAAGTGCTATGAGAAGGGAGCCAGGTCCTCACCCAGAGGGACAGTGCGTCCATTTAAAGTGCAACAAATAATGTTTGAGGGTGCAGTATGTAAAGTGCAGCACGGGTGCATGATTTTCGAACGCAGCAGGCATCTCTTGTGCTCCGGTGATGTAGTAAAGTGCAATTGAGGAGTGCCGGAGGGGGTGTACAGTGCAGCGAGTGAGTACAAGAGTGTACTCCGCATTTAGAGTACGCTGAGCGCGTGCATTAATCGTGCAGCTAGCAGGGTTTCGTTTGCAGTGCAAGGGTCGTTGCTGACACGTCTCTGTAGGGCACATCAATTGTAGTAGTTGCAGGTCGTCGGAAGAGGATACATTGCGACGATTTTGGACTACCATATTTGAGGAAGCCTCATCTATTGTTTGTTTTTCAGGTGTGGTGTGAACCAAGATCTTCTCGTTCTAGTAATATCATATATTTCGCTCTTACTTATAGGGCGTTCAGGCAGCCCTCTTCACCCATTGGTCTGCTGTTGTGCCATTCACACTTCTCTTCTGCTCGCTGCTTTGAACCCCCTGTCCCAGTCCACTTCAGCCATTGGCTTACTGCATCCTGAGCGAGGGCAAAAGCAAACCCTGTCAAAATGAACACATCCACACACAAAGTAGCACCCCCTCAGGGGCCACTTTGACACTGTGTTTGTTTCGAGAAAAAATGCGTGTTTATATTTTTTTTAAATATTAGTGAAGGCCTGGCAACTTCCACAGCGGCGTTTTATGCAATCGATGGCAATACAGAACAACTATTAACCAAACCCAAAGCCTGGAACCCAACGCTAGATGGATTGGCTTTGCTAATGTTTGCTTTCCTATGTTGCCCATTTTTTGCGAAGCTCCAGTTACACAGAAGTCCGAGAGAGATACTCTGCGCAGTTTCTAACCATTTCTAAACCTCCAGGCTTGTCCTCAGTCTCCCTCTGTGTGCAGTGAGTCCCTCCTGGCTTGTCCTCAGTCTCCCTCTGTGTGCAGTGAGTCCCTCCAGGCCTGTCCTCAGTCTCCCTCTGTGTGCAGTGATTCTCTTCAGGCTTGTCCTCAGTCTCCCTCTGTGTGCAGTGAGTCCCTCCAGGCTTGTCTTCAGTCTCCCTCTCTGTGCAGTGAGTCCCTCAAGACTTGTCCTCAGTCTCGCTTTGTGTGCAGTGAGTCACCCCCATGCTTGTCCTCAGTCTCCCTCTCTGTGCAGTGAGTCCCTCAAGACTTGTCCTCAGTCTCCTTCTCTGTGCAGTGAGTCCCTCAAGACTTGTCCTCAGTCTCCCTCTGTGTGCAGTGAGTCCCCCCATGCTTGTCCTCAGTCTCCCTCTGTGTGCAGTGAGTCCCTCCAGGCCTGTCCTCAGTCTCCCTCTGTGTGCAGTGAGTCCCTTCAGGCCTGTCCCCAGTCTCCCTCCCTGTGCAGGGAGTCCCTCCAGGCCTGAAATGAGACTCCGCCTTTGTGCAGCTAGCTCATGCAAGTGGGTTCTAGCCTGCACCAAAACAACAGATACAACTTTGTTTTGTTTTTTCTTGCCTTCTGCCTTTTGATTGTGCCTGTTCCCGCCCCCCCTCCCGCTCTCCGTGTGCCCGTTCCTGCCCCCCCTCCCGCTGTCCGTGTCTCCGGCCCCACTTGTAAATGCTTGTTTTATTTTTGCAGTATATTTCCTTGGGAAAGCACATGTCTGTAGTTGCATTTGGGGAATGAATCTCTGAAACTGAGATCTGTTTTGAATTTGGGAAGTGCTTCTCTTAGAGACAGCAGCATAGTGTGGGCTATAAGAGCTGTGAGAGCTGTGTTGGCTGTGAGAGCTGTGTGGGCTGTGAGCTGTGAGCTGTGTGGGCTGTGAGAGCTGTGAGGGCCGTGTGGGCCGTGTGGGCTGTGAGAGCTGTGAGAGCTGTGTGGGCTGTGAGCTGTGTGGGCTGTGTGGGCTGTGAGAGCTGTGTGGGCTGTGAGAGCTGTGTGGGCTGTGAGAGCTGTGTGGGCTGTGAGGGCTGTGTGGGCTGTGAGAGCTGTGTGGGCTGTGAGAGCTGTGTGGGTGTGAGAGCTGTGTGGGCTGTGAGAGCTGCGTGGGCTGTGAGAGCTGCGTGGGCTGTGACAGCTGTGAGAGCTGTGTGGGCTGTGAGAGCTGTGTGGGCTGTGAGAGCTCTGTGGGCTGTGAGAGCTGTGTGGCCTGTGTGGGCTGTGTGGACTGTGTGGGCTGTGTGGACTGTGTGGGCTGTGTGGGCTGTGAGAGCTGTGTGGGCTGTGAGAGCTGTGTGGGCTGTGAGAGCTGTTGGCAATGTAAATAACAATGCCATTTATTTATAAGTAAAAAAAAAAAGAAATGTCATGAGCAATGCCAAAAGCTCTAACTTTTCCAAAGGCGAAACCATTGCATTGTAAATGCTTGTTTCCTCTTTCAAAGAGTGCTGCATTCTACAGCACACATTGGAAGAGGAAAATGCCTATAGAGATTGGTTTTGTGCAGGAAGGTGGCTCTTCCTGCACAAAAACAATCTCCCCATGACGCAAGCATCCTTGCAACATGGTGAAAGGATGCCTGTGCTGGCGCATGGCTGCAGTTTGTGCGCCATAGCAGGGGAGAGCACAGGAGTGTGACATATTGTAAATATGTTGCATTCCTGTGCTTCAGGAGTGGCGCAGCCAAAGGGCTTGCGTTGCCACGCTGCCTCACTTCCTTGTAGATGTGCCCCTTAGTTACTGCATCGTAAAAGCATGCAGAAGAGTGAAGACTAGGCAAAAATGCTTATTTGAATGTACTAAACTGCATTTCGTATATTTTAACGTGTAGTAGAAAAAGTGACAGCAATGACGCACGTATTATAAAGAGTTTATTAACTATCCTCCTTAAAATAACAATGTGTGCGAAGAATTAATAAAATTCAGATGACATTATGGGTGTATTTTAGGAGTTTCATATTTGAACTCCATGTTTTGCCTATTTGAAAATGAGCCCCACATGGAGAAAGAAAGAAAGGTGCCACATGATTGTAATAAATTCTATTTCTTGAAACTTCTACAGAATAATATCTGTACTAATGAGAATTAATAGAAACAAGATTTACTTTTCTGTGTTTTGAAATATTTGTATACAATGATGCTTTTAAAATGTAATGTAACATAGTTACAGGTGCAAATTGCAATAACACTAAAAATGCTTTATGAGTGCAAATTAATTTAAGGGAGGTATGTGAATTCCCAGATTCTAAATGTAATGCATAGTTCAATATTTAATATTCTGTCTTTCATGAACTAAATTAACTTTGGGCCTGCAATTCCCTTACTTTGATTAATTTCTTTCCCAGGGAAAGGCTTCTGAACCTACAATGTGAAAAGAAACTATGGGGCATATTTAAACAGAATGCCCCAAATTTATGCCAGCCCTGTAAATAGGTGGCAGCTTCAAAAAGCTATGGGGTTTGCGGTGGAACGCCCACTGCAACACCCATTGCTACGTGAATAGGGGCATTATTTACTAGGCAGTGTTAATCCACGTTAAGTGGCTTAACGCTGCCTTGTAAATAAAGTGACGGGGTTATTGCCGCCAGAATGTCAAAAACAAAATGGCATTCTGGTGGCGATAACCCCTTGTAATGTATGTTTCATATAGTGTTCCCATGCGCACACTAGGACTGCTTGCAACTTTCTTGTTACTTTAGGAACATCTGCTGTGAGAAACTGTCCTCTTGAACTCACTCATGTGCAATTGCAAAGGAATAATTGTTGAAAATAATATACACTAGATGGTTCAGCGGCTTACATGATGATCACCACCTTTCTGCCATGCCTTTTTCTGCAAGTGTAGTATATGCTTTACCATTCTCCCTTTGTTGCCTCTCTGTGTCCTTGCCATGAGGCATCCCTAGGACTACCTTTGTGACAACTTCATATCCTCCACGGGCCTACTGGCCACCCTTCAGAGTTTCTTGCTGCAAGCAAAATGGTGCTGGCCCCACTACTCTGCTGATGGGTTCGCGACCTTCCTACTTCCCGGGCCGGTCGACCCACTACGTACAGGCCAGTAGCTGGAGGGCCTCTGCGATGTTGAGGAGGAATATATCCATACCATGCCCTTGCAGAAATGCTTATAGATTTACTGAGCTTGCTCCTGGAAAACTTGGCCGCGCCATGGTTCTCAGTCTCTCTCCATTCAAACAAGTCTATGATTTCTGACCATAAAACGTCCACAGGTCAGACCATCCTGGCCACCTCCATCAAGTCCTTTTTAGGTTGACCCTAGGCAGCACACATGCGCCGTCTGCAAGACCTGTTGTAATCCTAAAAATGACTTTGATCCCACCTTCTGCTTACCATACGTTCACTCCAGTGTCGCTCTTCTTTCCTGCCTCCTAATTTGTTCGCACACCCGATACCTCACTTCCGTTTAAGGCTGAGGCGCACCGACAAGTACGGTTTTCTTACGCTTTCCTTCTTTAGCTGTTGTGTCGGAGAACTCTTTTTTTTATTGTTACTTTCCGCTCATCGCTGCTTGTTCTCATTAGCCCATCCTGCTTTTCATTTGCTTTCGCTGCTTGTTTTTATTAGCCTGTACCGCTTTTCATTTGCTTTGTCTATCCTATCATTGGCTGCGCATAGAGCCCATCCCGCTTTTTATTTGTTTTTGCCGCTTGTCATTTACACCTTTGCTGCCACTCAATCTCCCCCATGCTGCCTTGACCAGCCACCTCCCATCACCCCTCTCACAGCCAGCCTTTTCTCAACCTGAAGAGATCAGAACGCTTTTCATGACCACCAGTTGCATTACAGATGGACATATTCAATTTTCAGACACAGGGAGATAAAATAATTGACGCACAATCACGCTTGAGCCGATGCCAAGACTCAAACCTGGTTCCATAGCTTCAAGGTCGGCTGCTGTGGCCATTACCCCACATACGACTGCTGCACAGTGTTCTTTTTACTTTGCGCATGGGCTTAATCAAATGCTCGCGGCTGCCACTTCATTTGCTGTGGTGTTTGCTTCTGTGATTATTAAGCTTCTGTCGCCACTTAATCTCCTCATGCTGGCCCCCCATCCTTCCTACGACACTGCTTTTTTATTTTTTTGCAGCATTATATAGTGCAAACTCAACCCAAAGGGATCAAAGAACTTTACATGACCACCAGTTGCATTACAGACGGACACATTCAATTTTCAGGTACGAGGTGATTAAATAATTTGCGCACAACCACAGTATGCTTGAGCCAACGCCAAGACTCGCACCTGTTTCCTAGCTTCAAGGTTGACCGCTGTGCTCATTATGCCACATCCAATCGCTGCTCCCTCCTCTCCTGTGCCTCCCTCTTTCCTCCTCCACATGTAGTCACTCCTTGTAGGCATGCTTCGCTCATGATTTGCCAATGCTTTTTGTTCTTTGGCACACAACTGACACACACTAAACGTCTAAAAAGCGGTGATATAGTATTCTAAAGGAGGGTTGCTACAGGGGTTTCATCTTGCTCCCCTGTCCTCATGTAGCACCGGCCAGGTTGTTTTAAAGAGCCCAGCAGCGCTATAGATTCAGGTTTTTATTCGGGTTCAGTTCTCTCCATTGGGAAACATCCTTTAACACGAAACCATTACAACGCGGTATGGTTACATTGTGGTTTTAACAACCCAAGTGGTTACATCGACTTGCACTAGAGGGAACTCTAGACTAAAGAATAGTATGAATTACTGTTCCAACACCTTCCCTACTGTACGTAGACTGGAGTTGGAATAGTAATTCACACTATTCCTAAGTCCAGCGCCCTCCAGCGCAAGTCGATGTAACAACTTGCGTTTTCAAAACTGCGATGTAACATACTGTGTTGTGATGGTACGCGTTGTATCATCATACATCCCTCTCCATTCATCCCTCTACCTCTCCCCTTTACTTCTCTACCCATTTTACTCTCACTCCCGGTGTCTCCCTCCCTCTGGCTCCTACCATGTGTGCCTGTGACCTTCTATGTTCTTCCCAGAAGTATTTCCATTAAGTCTGTGGCCAAGAATGCAAACTACACCCAAATAACTCCTCACTCTCTCTTCTCCCTCTATGCTCCAACTCCATCAGCTCTCCCTTTCATCCATTCTTCTCTAGTCTCTTCCTTACAAACTTGCAACCTCCCTCTGTTTTCCACTCTCTCATAACCTTTTTTCCCTGCCCCATTCTTCTCTAACACACATATCTTGCTTCGGTATCACGCTCTCTCCTGTCATTCATTATCCCGACCCTTTACAGCAACTCCTTTCCTATTATTTTAAATCCTTTCTTTATTGCTGTCGTTTATTTTCTACCTCTCCTCCCTCATAACCTATTTCCCATTGTCTGGTTCTCCAGCGCTCTGAGGTCATACAAACGGCAATAGTGCTATGCAAATATGATCAATCCACTGCAAAGAAAACAAGCACTGGCGTTGCCAATAGGTCTCGCAGTAGGAAAGTTGGAGCTATTACAATTGCAAATAGCAATGCCGTTTATTTTTGTTTTCATTTTAAAAACATAAAGGGCTTTGTCATTTACAAAACCAATAGCTCCAACTTTCCTACTGCGAGACCTATTGTGCACTGCACAGTGTGGGTTAAAGTGGCACTGCGTGGGTGTGAGTGCCTTTGGGTGAGTGGCGTTGCATGTGTGATTGTTGTTGCGTGGGTGAGTGGCGTTGCGTGGGTGAGTGGCGTTGCGTGGGTGAGTGGCGTTGCGTGGGTGAGTGGCGTTGCGTGTGTGAGTTGCTTTGCGTGTGTGAGTGGCATTGCATGGGTGAGTGTGGCGTTGCGTGTGTGAGAGTGGGCTTGCATGGGTAAAAGTGGCACTGCGTGGGTGTGAGTGGCGTTGCGTGGGTGAGTGAGGTTGCGTGGGTGAGTGAGATTGCGTGGGTGAGTGGCGTTGCGTGTGTGAGTGGCGTTGCGTGTGTGAGTGGCGTTGCGTGTGTGAGTGGCATTGCATGTGTGAGTGGCGTTGCATGTGTGAGTGGCGTTGCATGTGTGAGTGGCGTTGCGTGTGTGAGTGGCGTTGCGTGTGTGAGTGGCGTTGCATGTGTGAGTGGCGTTGCATGTGTGAGTGGCGTTGCATGTGTGAGTGGCGTTGCATGTGTGAGTGGCGTTGCGTGGATGAGTGGGGTGTGTGGATGAGTGGGGTGTGTGGATGAGTTGCGTTGCGTGGATGAGTGGTGTTGGACCCACATCCCGTCGCCACAAACAATGTGTGATCCTCCCACCTCCAAAATGGTCACACGAGTTCAAGTATTGGAAAAAGGCTCTGCAAGTAAAATTAATGCACGCACGGAGACAAAGTGAAAAAAAAAATGAGTTTGAGTATTGGAAAAAGGCTCTGCAAGTAAAAATAAATGCACGCACGGAGACAAAGTGAAATAAAGAATGGCAGCCGAAGCAAATACAAACAAGCAGCAATTGGCCACGGCCTGCCTGCGAGGCTCAAAGTGTTAGAAGGCAGGTCTTGGGCAGAGGCAGAGTACTGACTTAGGAATGACTGTGAGGCGCATTGGTGTGAAGCACATCAAAGGGCTTCTCCTCCCCTAATTAGGTGAGGAGAAGCCGTTTCGGGAAACTGAAAGTACGGCCGGCCTGCGGCCGGCCATGAATAATTAGGGGAGGAGAAGCCCTTTGATGTGCTGGGCTGGCCCTGAATGCGCGTGCATGTTTAATCACGTGGTTCACGTGAACTGCATGAAAACCGCGGGGCTGAAAGCCCTTTGGTTTTACAATGTTTTCACCACTTGAATTCTCGCTCCGCTCGATGCGCTTGCGCACATCGATAGGTCGCGAGACCTAAAAACTAAAGTAAAAAACATTGTCATTTACATCGCCAATAGCTCTAACTTTCAGCAAATGTGAGCCCGTTTGCATTGAAATGCTTCTTCTCTTCTGTCAGCAGTGTTTGCCTGCCCAGAGTCATGAGGTTGTTACCCCACCCCCGCTGAACCCCTATGGGATCTGGTCAGCCCCTCGCTTCTAAGCCTTGCCCACCATTGGCAACAGTTGCGCCGATCTCATCCCTGGCTTGCCCAGCCAGACCAAGTTCATGTTCTGCAGCCATATCCCTTTGTATTGTTTCGGTTCTTTCACCCAATGCTGGGCCGTTTAAATGCACAAGTGCCCAACCAGACAAATTGTCCGCTTGCCAGTCGCAGTTCCTGAAAGCAGAGAGTAACGTTTGTGCCTTAGCGACTCTCTGACCTGTTGTAGGTCTTGAATGCCTTCGACGTCCACAGACCTAGTCTTTTAATTGTCTCCTTCCCTTGCCATGGTTTGCTGTTGGGGTAGCCGCACCTATGCAGAAGGAGTGGGTCCCGAAATGCCCCGGGTCCCAGACCTTTACCAATTTTAACAGACACAGAATATTATGTTCCTGCAGTTAAAGATTCCTTACAAAAGTTGAAAAAGGTTAAAGAAAAGCTACTTCAAAACCTAGATACTGCTAAATAAGGAGCTCAGGCCAACCAATATAGACGGCCAGTTCCAATCTATAAAGTAGATGATGATAAGTTCTGGTTGTCTTCCTTAAACCTACTACAATCTATTTGTTAGTCAACATTTTCTCAGAGACCTGGTGGCAGTGGCGGCTCCTTCGCTAAGGTGGAAAAGGATAATAACAAGAAGTTATCATTTTATTTTTCTTTGCGACTTACGCCAGGTCGGACGGGGTGGGGCTGGCTCACCGCAAAGGGAGCCGGAGTGGTTTGCACTCCTTCCCTACGTGCCCATTACTCTTTGACCGGCCCTCAAGGGCCAGTCAAACCGTCATGCGTACTTGGCATGTTCTCCATTGGGCTGTGTTGCACAGCACTGTGGAGAACACGCCCAGCCTCCCCAGGCACTGCCTGAGCAGCCAGACAGGCTTCTTAGACCAATCACAACGCTTCTCCTGCACAAGCAGCGTTGTGATTGGCCGGCAGAGTCAGGACGCCTGAGTGCTTCCGGTGCTTCTTCCAGCAGAGGAGAAAACAAAGGAGAGACGAGAGAGAGGTGTGTGGTGGAGGCAGCGGTGGCAAAGAAGGTAAGTTAATTGTTTTCTTTTTCATCCCTCCCCCCGCCCTACCACCCCTGTTCACAGACAGCCACCACCGCATTATGGTCCTTTTGAAATCTCTAAGAGAATACATTCTGTCATAGTACATTTAAAGTTTCCTCCCTCTGGAGGATTCATCCTTTCTCTCATGTGTCCCACATAAAACCTTATTTTTTTGGGGATGTCAATTTGTTAAAAGGAGACCTCCTCTTTTACTTCTAGATGGTTGACACGATTATGAAGTTCAAGAGATTTGCAACTCTCGATATTTCAAAGGAAATTGCAATACTTGATTTATTGAAAAGGTTATAATTCATGTGATCGATCCTGATCGATTCTGGGAGCCTGCAGATCAGGCCTATGCTCTCGATTGGTCAGACTATTCTATTTGAAGAACACTCATAAACCTGAAGCTCCTAGGAGGAGGCAGACTGTAAGGAATTTCTCTTGACCTTTTTTCCGCACGCGACTGCTGCAGCAGGTTACTGGTCCTGCTAGAATCTGCAGGGAATGCCAGGATTCCTTTTCTTCGACGAGGACCCAACAACTTCCTCCCCCAGCACCATCTTTTGCTTCTGTTGTGCACATCCGGTTTCCCAGTTGTGCACAAGATTCAGGGGAAATTTTCCAGCATGCTGGCTGCTGGTACATGCCACATGCAGGAAATTAACTTCAAAGATGCATTCGAGCATTTTTTAAAACACAATTCAAGCAGTACTTAATTTATGTTCCCAGTTTACACCGTATCTAATATTGTATGATTTTGTTTGCCATTTTCTTTTTTCCAAATCCAAGATGGCACAGCATATTTTCTTAGATGGGTGACTTTCTGTTTTTCCACTATAACAGGAGCTCTAATCGGTTTTCAAGTTGCGTTGTGTTGTGGATGAATTGTAATGATGATCACAAGTAGCCAGGAGGTATATACATGTAAGAGGTTTATTGATGATTTGTTACATGTTCCATAAAGGTCTTAGTAGGTCTTAAGAAGATCAAATGGAAGGTCCCACCAGGAGCTGCATGGTTGCTACTCAGCCCGCTCTCTTCAACTGTCATTCTCCACACACAACCAGGCACACTCACATTCTACTCTCTCTGGCACCAAGCATTCCAACATTCCACGCAGACATCACATTCATTCTGGCTGAGCAGCTAAGAAGGAGATGAATCAAGGTACAACACTTTGCAACTGTTTTGTGTATTATTGCTTTCTCACTGGTCGGCTTGGACTTCTCGTCTCTCCGATTCCAGCTTACTCTGTTGCTTGGCCTGGTTAATAGGAAGGTATTTTCTGGTCTAAAGTTTATTCTCCTTTCCTGGTTTCCTTGCCTGCGCCGGGTGTTCCGTGGTCAGCATTTGCTCAGGCCCTTCAAACTCCTTCGGTCCTCGTCACTCAAGGCGGGCTCCCACGCTGGCAGGTGTTCCAAAGGGCTAGTGTCCCCACAATGGCAGTAGACTGCAGGATTGCCCAATGTGGGCGAGTGCTGTAGCTGCAGGTCACAGCCAAGTACCAAAGAGATATGTGGCGAACTCCACAACGTCGGGGGCATGACAACCACAGATGCCGAACGCCTGCATACCGCTCTTTTTGAATAACCGAATCCCTGCCTCTCCCAACTCTGATTGGTCTGTTCAATTTGGGCCAATACCAATTGTGCTCATGGGATTTTGTGCACGCCGCACCGCTAACCAAGCTGCTGGTGCGGAGAGGCAGAAGTGGTTTTTCCAAGCCCGCCCCTCTCCCCTTCATTTGCACTTGAGGCAGCCTGCTCCGCTGCCTCACCCGTCGGGCATGTTAGCCATGGCACCTCGATTGTCCGACTGTGCCTCCTCTTTCAATAAGGACACTTCCTGGAAGGTTGTATAATTCACTAAATCACCAATAGCATGAGGTGAGAGAGTAATGGTCCTCTAGGTGAGAGCAAAGAACACCATTTGTATATTATGAAAGCATTAGTAACACTTAATTGTGTGGACAACTGTGCTGTCAAGCCAGTCCTAAAAAAGTACCCCGCAACAGACATGTTAGCTACCAAGCCTTAAGATAAGTAAGCTAAAAGGTACAGCACCAGTCCACGCACAGCAACAAAATATTCACACCCTTTAAGCTGAATGATGTGTAAGTTAGCATTTTAAGTTAGTGTTTTTCTTCTGAATTGCTTCAGTAACATTTTTAACTGCTGGTGTGCCTGAATCAGATGTCTATCACCATATTAGCTGAAGATGAAGCTACCATCCCTACACCAGGACCAGGACAAAAAGATTGGAAAATACCACCTCAAATCTCAGTCACTAACTAAAAGATGCAAACATATTTATGTAAATAAAATCATTGTGTAGAGAGGCCAAAATATGTAAGTTTGCTTCTATCAGCACCAGTGACTAAAAGTTGGCCAGACCGTTAGGTTGGTATGCGTCACGTCCAGGTGGCTTGTTGTTCAGCACTTTCCATTATACTTTGCTGCACCTTAAAATGGCATGCTGTAGGTTTAGGCCTGTTTTTGAATCTTGCATATGGTCTGGATACCACTTCTGGGATTTTCATCCCTCCTTAGATTCACTCTGAAAGAATCCTCTCTGCTCAGAGAATTTATACGTCATCATTTGGCACCCTGAATTCCTCTGCCTTTGACATCATCCATCACTCTACTTTGCTACAAAGACTGAATAACATAGGAATACATGTTACTGTTTTAGACTGGATTTCTTTCTGTCTTGCTGACCAATTATCCCTCATCTTCATCACTCAACAAGGTTCTATTATCGTCCCACTCTTCTTTAACGTGCACCTCTGACCCACCTCCCACACCTCACTCGGGCCCAGATATACAAAAGGCTTGCTTCAGGTTTGTGTTACTTTTCTAACACTAACCCAACACAAAGTGTTCAAGCGGGATTTGATAGTAACTCAAAGTTGCACAATGGTCTGCCCTGCTTTACTTTGTATAGAGGGCTTTCCATGGCTGGTACATGGGTATTCCCATGCAACCACCCATTGGTTTTTACACACATCTCTAGCTACAAAGAATTGCAGACAGGAATTTGCACCAAAAATCCTGGGCCTCCTTTAGACAGGCGTGATGAGGAGAAATGTTTTTATTTCTCCTCATTTTTCCCACTTTGAATGTGTGCTGTATTGAACAGAACTTATACAAAGTTGGCAAAGCCATAAAGCTTGGTTTTGGAGTGGAGACATGCTTCCACTATGGCTCAAGCCTGTCTGTGTTAGTGCATGGCTGCCTAAAGTGCAGCAGCGCAGGGAGAGAGCAAAACAGTGCAACTTCTTAGTAGATATGACGCTGTTCTGCGCTCTCCCGCTCACATAATGCAGCAGCGCAGCTTTACTTTCTGCCCTGTGTTGGATGACTTTTATGTAAATCAGGGCCCAGATTCTTCAATCTGACCTACTACAACTAGGCTGATGACCCACAAATCATTCTAGCCCCTTCCGTGCTCATGACGAGCTCAGCTCGTCATGAGGCACGTTGGCTGTGTGCTCATGACGAGCTGAGCTCGTCATGACACGCCCAGCGCTCACACGTGGGATAATTCCCCCGCGGTGCTGAGCGTTCTAACAAACGGGCGTGGTCATGACGAGCTGAGCTCGTCAAGAGCACAGCACCACGATGTAGCGTGACGAGCTGAGCTCGTCATGAGCACCGTGGCGCTGCGTGCGCCCCCCTCTCTCCTCAGCCGCTCCGGGGGAATTACCCCTGCGGTGAAGGTGTTAAAGCTTAAACACCCAGCAGACATTTCCTCTTATGATGTAGACTTGTGCCTTCAAGCCATTGATAACGGGATAATAATCAACCACCTGAAACTTAATTTGTCAAAAACTGGCATACTTGTGGAATTTGGATCAAGTAACCCTAATCCATTTGTCCAGAATACCAGCCCACCCATACCCCAATCATTTTGGGAGTGATTGACACCAACTTCTCTCTTGCAGCAAGATATTAAAAATAACCTTAAATTAAGGTTCAAATGCAGCATGATACATCGTGAGATACATATGCCTCATGCCTAGGTTTCCTTCAAAGTGTGCAAGCCACAATAACCCGTAGTGTTTTCCTAGCATATGCCAGTTCTATTTATAGGAAAGTAGCTTATTAATTGGGATGGATGCTTGTCCTCCATTATAGTAAAGCCACTAATCTGTTAGGTCCAGACAAAGTGTTCACTAATTTAAACCTGAGCTCAACCCCTGGTAGGTATAGCTCTGAGCAGACAGGTTTAACCTAACAAAAATATGTAAAGCAAGACAGTTAAACAGTCAACAACACAATAAAAATCCCAAACCAATTAAAAGAAATAGAGTAACATTTAATAAATAAAATGACACCAAAATGCTAAAAATCCAATTAAGGGAACTGGAGATTTGAGTTTATAAAGATTAAGGATAATTAATTTCAAGAAAAAGTAGAGTCAATAGAAAGTATTTTTTGCATATCACCGGAACTAGGTGTGATTTCAGGCCAATCACAGTAGACTGCAGGTTGGATACGCCAAGCAGGTTCGCTCCGGTCAAAGTTTTTTCTGTCTGACTTAGCCTCTGAAATGAACGTCAAAATCATCCAGCGGTGGAAGGCAGAAGGCTGTGTCTGGTGAAATCCCTTCGAAAGTCTGATATGCGTAGGGCGAGGTACTGCTGCAGTCAAACTTTTTGTCCAGGAAAGTCCTCTCATCAGCCAGATACCTTTGGAGGCTTTGCCGGACATGATTTCTACTTGGTCTCTTTTTGGTGCTCGGAGCTAGGCAGTAGGCGGTATCCAGGAAGGTCACACAGAAGTCGGATACACTTGCAGCGAGGGCCAGCGGAAATGGATTTTTAGCAGCAAAAGGCATATTTTCTTGCCTAGCGAGGTCGCACCAATGGCATATTGACTTGGGTGGTTGGGCTGGAGGTCTGCCCAAATTATTTAGAGATTTCAGAATGAGTCCTTCAGGACACCCCTAAGGTTCCTAGGACATCAGGGACAGCACTTAGAAGTCAGGACTAACTCTAGCAGAGCCTACCAGCAGCATTCAGTCCTCTTCCAGTTGCAACTGGTCACTCTAGGAAAACAGCCTCTTGCAGTTTTTATGTCCATGTAGACACTCAAGAGGTCAACCAATTGATCCTTGGAGTCCATTTTTTTGCCCTCAGTATAAGTGAAAGCAGGTCCAGCACTTTAGGTCTCCTCGCATGTTTAAGACAGTAGGGTCAGTCCTTTTATGTTCTTCTCAAGGTCCAGGAACAGTCCTGCATAGGTATGGGTGAGGTGCCATCTTTGTAGATTTTACTGGTCATAACAAGTTAAGAAAAAGTTGCGAGGGGCAACCCTTACCACGTTTTCAGCACATCCTGTTTGCCTTCATGCAGACTATTATGCAGTGCACTATTCTAAGGGAACCCCAGGCCTTCTGCCTCTGAAGACAGTGTGTACCAGTCAGAGGTGTGTTTGGGGAAATGAGCAGTCCCTTCCTCCATAGCTACATAAAACTGGTTCTGGGACCATCTACCCCTCCCACTGAACTGTTACCCAATCTTCTACAGAGGGCCAAAAGATCAAACACTTCCTTTCCTCCAGCATCCGCTTACACTTGTCACTTTGAAGTAAATTAAATCCTATACCCTCTCAGTTGCTCTTCCTGGGCTCACAGGTGTCATATACCTCACCCTAAGCCTATCCTGCCACGAAGCCTATGCCACTGTCTCTGCTCCAGGAGAGGTTTTCATGCCTCTTTAAAGCCAACTGCTGGCAGTGGCAGCTGCTGGCAAGCTAATGCAAATAATTATCCAGAAGCTTCAGGCAGGAAAAGGGTAATTTTCTAAAAGTTATGTTTTCTAAATATTTATAAATAATCTAACTTCACAATTGAATCGGATATTTCAATAAATATTTAAAATAGTGGTCGAATACTTTTGTTTCGATTGTCCCAAACTGGAGTTAGCAAAATAACTATATTACTCTACTCTCTAGATGTCTTCACAGGATAGCCAGTGCCTTTGACAGTGAAAATACCTTTTGGGACTTTGTCACTGTAGGGACAGCACAACATTAAGTTTCTACATGTCCCACTTTTAAATACTAGGCACCCTACCCTATGGGCTACAACCCCCACTTAGGGGGACTTATTCATATTTAAAGGAAAGTTTTTCACACAGTCAATAGGAATATTTTGACAGTCCAGAATACAGATTTAAACTGCAGCACTCAGGCTACATTGGTAGGTCCGAAGCCACATTAGTGGATATCACAACAAGTGCTGCAGACCACAGTTGACGTTTAACTTCCATGCCATGGGTGTAGTTTTTACACCATATACCATGGCCTTACAGGTGAGTTAAATACTCCCATCATGGATTAGCCATGTTGTACATATTTTAGGGGTCAGAATACATACACTGGGCCCTGGATGGTAGCATCAGAACATACAGATCCTAATCCTACATATCAGGGACTACACCTCACTGGCCCGTCAAACCTTACACTGAATGTCCATAGCAAAAGGTATCACTTTTTAAGTGGTATGCTTGGTACATTGGGCTATATATATATATGATAATCAATACATGATACTAAAACACTGTTCCGTCAATGTAAACTCTGTACCTACTACCAAAATAAGTCATTCTATTTCAGAGTGTGCCCACACAGGAACATCATTTCCTTCAGAAAGGCTTGCAGTGGCTGGAGGTCCTTCTCAATCCAGACAAAAAAGCTAAATAAATTGCCTCCTTCCAATGAGGTTAAGAAAAATAGACATCCTCCTTAAAGATCAGAACGCTTTAAAATGCAGGCCGTGCCCAGACCCATGATACTATGAGATGGACCAACCCCCCCCCCCCTCAAAAAAAAATGTATGTACCTGTTTGAGTGATAAGGACTGTTATCACCCTTTTACACACCACCACTTCCTTAAGCATAGCTACAAGTATGCTGCAATGTGATTGGAGGCTAGGGCAGGGTTATTCAAACTGTGGGGCGCGCCCTCCCCATGGGGGGCGCGACCCCACTCCACCATAAAATTTCACCTCTTATTGTTTCCCACTGGCGTACGTCGCAAGTACGTTTGTTTCCTGTATTTCTTCACCCATTTCAAATGGCTTTTGGATTGGAGAACAGCAGCCAATCAGCACATAGGAACGCCACTACTGATGTTCCACCAATGAAGTGGACAGCACCATAGATGGCAGGAAGTGCAGCGAAATTTGCATGCACAAAGCTCCTGCATACTACTACCTTTTGGTATTGTGGCGCTTCTTCATTCCTGCTTTTTGCCCGTGAGTGCTGCCTTTTCTTCTTAGGTAGCTCTCCTTTGCGTACTGGCTCGCTGTGAAGGATTTCACCTCGGAGCATTTTAAAATTACCTACAAGCAAGTCAGATCTGAAAAGAAGGCGAACAGACACTCCTTCTTCCCAGGGCATCTGCTTGCCTGAAAGAAGTATGTTCACTTTTGGTTTCACAGCATAGTGAACCTCGCATACTACCTGTATGCTATTTTTGATTGTCTCACTTAATGTCTGCCCCTTTCTTTAGTTCTATTGTATATTTATTTAGTTGGGAGTTTTATAACCCCCTGCCAGTAAACGTTTGGTTACTTCGCAGGTCAGATGTGATTTAAGCCTGGCACCCTCAGGCATACAACACCTCAATTAAAGCCCCCCTACAGCATCCATTGCACAATAGGCACAGGCTTTGCATCTTCAGGTTTAGCACCCAACTCTAACCTCAGCATTCCAGTCCCTCACCTAGACATGGTTCAGGGCTGTCCTTTTCAGAGAGGCACCTCCAAATACAGCCCCTTTCTCCAATCTTCACACTCCTGGGAGCTCCTATAGACATGGGACAGACTTGGCATCTTGCGCCAGAGCTCCCATAAATACAGAAAAATACTAAAATGTACCCCCAGGGCACCCTTCTACATGTGGTATACACCTGACATTTTCAGGCACAGCAGCTAGAACATTAACTTCTAGGTCACACATCCCAGAAACTGGGTATCCTTTGGCCTATTGTTATATTTTCAAACGTGTACCCTTCAGAAGCAAATCACTAGCATTATGATAAAAATGCAGGGTCCAGAGCACTACAGAAGTAGGAAGTTCTTTTTTCCATCGCCTGTGAATCCGAGAGGAGCGACTTGTTTCACCCGATCCCAGAAACCTTGGCTACTACCATTGTCCCAAAGAAGACACCTGCCTCACTCTCAGGTCCAGGAAAAAGGGACATCTTAAGGACTTTGGGGGCCCTGGGCCAAACAAATTTGTGGGGGGAGTAGAGTGGTTGGGTCCCTATTCAGAACAGCTTTGAATTTATGAACCAGTTTCAGCTCTTTTATGCCCTCTTCGGCCTGGCCACTGACTATGCAAAGGCATACTGGTCCAAATTCTAAATGTGTTGACATTTCATATTCAGGGATAGTGACGTGTGTATTCAATATTGTAACGCAGCAGCATCTCACTAATATTACTGCAAATAATCTCTTTGACACCCTCCCAATTTCCTGTGTGTGCAGTGCTGGTTTGTTCTAAAAAGAAACTTGTTTATGGGTGTTGCATGAAACTTAAAAGCATTTGCCTGCAAAATGTCTTTAGTAGACTCGCACACATCACCACAGTAAAAATAAATTAAAGGAAAATGCTGTTTAAAACAATCTGTTTACGAATGATTCAAGATATTCAGGGTTAGACTCTCTCCAGAACAGAGCTGGCTCTATCAGGGGTCCCCCTTAACGGCTGTGGCCCTTGTTGCCTATGTCTTAAAAAGTATCTGCCAGGGAAGACACCTGCTACAACCTGTGTATCAAATACACTGCTTACCTCAATGCCTGGCAGAGGGAGTCAACCACTTTTTTCACGGAGAGAGAAGCTGTGATAGGATGGACAGTGCAAGAATGGGGAGTTTTTTCTGAGAGGTGAGAATGGGGCAGTGCTGCTTTGGATGGCCAGAGTTGAAATTGTTTTTTTAATGCCATTGGACAGTGCTTCTCAGTGGAGAGCATGATCTTTGAATGGCACTCATTTTATTGACCACAGAAGTTTCTTTGAGGAGGCTTTGCAAGAATTAGGTGGAGAACCAGTAACAATTTGCACACATTTTATCTTGAAAAATGTAGTTTTGAACTGTGTAGTAAGCCTCTGTCATTTAACCGCACCAACTCGCAAACCTGCAGTTTTCTAAACACTCTTACTGTGTTTAACATTATTAGCGGGATATGGACTGGGAAATGTGGATGACAGCCGATTATGTAGAATACCAGGTTCCAGAAATTTTTGTCAGGTGGTGGGGGGGGCCCGAAATCTAAATAAATTCAGCTGGGGGGCTCAACCTAAATTTTTTTGAAGACATCTGGTCTAGTGTGCGACTATGAGATATGTCTTCCATACTCCCCATACTGATCATACTACAGACTCACAACATTTCAACCAAGCACATTACAGGCTTCCCAATTACCTGATCACCATCAATGTGCTTTATGGCTAGTGAGGCATATATATAGCGCTAAATAAATGTTTCAAAACAATACATTCCAATATCAGTCAAAGTATATAGGCTGCGACCGACAACCATTCAGACAACCTATGCACTCTCTGGCAAGCAACTAGAAAGACAAATAAAGAGTGCTGGGAGGCTGCACTTGTGGCGAGGCACGCTGCACAAAGGACAAATACCATGATGCTGTCACACTGGAGGGAACACTTACTTTAACCTCCTACCTGCCCCCAATCCCAGTCCTCAAATCTTTTTGTGGCATTTGGGGCAGTTCGCTGGTTAAACCTTCATAGTTTTTTTCTACAAAATATATCCAGGTCAAGTTCTCAGCCTATTCCCTCATGTGCAATGCGTTGTAAAGATGTACAAGGTTTGTTATTTACCCTAAAGGGAGAGAAGAAACAATAAAAATGTTGCAAGAAAGTGTGTGTTCTTCCTTTAAAATAAAATGTCAGCAAAAGGTTTGCTATGCTAAGATCGCTGTCTTCCCAGCTTCAGAAACCACTATTTTTGCAAATTTCAAAGTTGTGAGCAATAGTTCTTTTTTTTTTAGTTTCTAATTACTTGCAAATAGTCGGAGAAAGAGGTATGAAACCTATGGGTGAACACAGAAAGATGTACATTTGTTCACAAGTAGAAAAAACTCAAATAGATCTTTGTGTATTCCAACAGATCATTTGGAGCCCACTCACATTTTTCTCAGAGAAAAATCAATGTTGTAATGAAAAAAAAGTGGCAGTAGGTACAAAAAAATGTGACAAGGTTTTCCATATATAAATGTTTGCATTGAAGGATGATCTATGAAAGCCTTTTACCATTACGTCTATCAAAGTCCTCCAGTAATGGAGATTCAAATATTTATCACTCACTCAAAAAAACAATACCTAAAACCATCAACCGAGCCATGGCTTACAGTGAATTTTCATTGTGTCACCAACATCCATTACTTCATAAGGAAAAATGTAATAAGTAAACATGGGCAGGAAGAAAAGCTATGCATTTTTTAACACGTTCCGTGCTTATGACGGAACCACGCCGTCATGAGTCACGGGCGGCGTGTGCTCATGACAGCGTTGTTCCGTCATGCGGCTGCCGCTCCGCCCACGAGACATTAATTCCCCGCCTGTGCGGGCGAATTAATGAGCAGGTGAGGCCATGACAGAACCATGCCGTCATAAGCACACGCCGCACGTGACTCATGACGGCGTGGTTCCGTCATGAGCACCGTAGCGCCGCACTCACCCCCTATCCCCCCGCGCCGCGGCGCAATTCGCGCCATGGCAAAGGGGTTAAATGAACCCAAGAATCTGAGTTTAGGATCTGGCCATTTGTAACACTCAAAGTTTTAGATTACCCATAATACCTGGTTATTATGAACGCATTTTTTAATAACACATTTGGTAAAATGCTCTCTGAATCCCATGATACTATGGGTAACCCCATATTCGGAGTTCAAATTCCTACTATTCCCAAACTCAAGACATGGAGTAAATTTAAAAAGATGCATAGATTTCCTTTATACCTGTTTTTCGTTCATTACATGTTATCATAGGAATAGATGCATGGTCAGTACACAGTAAAAAAATCATTATAAGCTGCAGCTCAGTTGTTGACTTTGGGCACCACATGTTTTGGACAACCAACAAACACTATATATCTTGAGACCAGAAGGACCCAACAGATGTAAATGTATATTACTTATGTAAAATAGCCACCTGGAAAATAAACTACAGATGAAAAGGTCACCTATTACTATTTTTCCCCACATATTTTTTTTATTTCATCTATTAGTTTATTTGTGAAAACAATGAATGATCTACACAAACAAGCCGTTTGTTAAATTCTGAATTTTCTCTACTTTAAAAAAATGTATAGCTTTTTGGGTTCACCCAGGGGTTTCCCACCTGTTTCCACAAGAAACTGCAACTAGGTCAAACCCACAAAAAAATAGAAAAACATACATCCTTAAAAAAAATGCAAAAACGGTAGTTAAACAAACATTTTACAACTCAGCCTGCTCCTGAAAGCTGTGAAGAACACGGTCGTGGCACAACAACGTTTTGTTGATGTAATTTTTATTTCAAAAATATATTTCTTACACAGCACTTTTTACCTTTTCCCCTCCAAAAAACTCCATATTGTCCAACATTTTAGACATTGAACTTTTAGAACCCTTAACTTGTTGGAAAAAAGGATGCATATTTAGACTGCATACCTTTCGTTGAACTAAAGTTAACAGTAAACGGGGGGGGTGGGGGCAGCATGGAGGCCTTAGAGCAGGTTATTGACAGCATCCAGATGCAAGAGTATGAGAGAGTATGCACTTTGAACAGCATTTCTGTAGTCGCTTGGGTAGATGAAAACAACAGATGCAGTTAATGGGGGATTTCTGAGATTCCCATGGGATTTCTAATCAATGTTTGCTTTGATCATTAGTCAAAATAACTCATGGTTTTAGAAAACGTTTTTGGAAGAGAAATAATGACTGTCAACTGAATACCTTCTGGAAAAACAGTAGAATATGATACCGTTGTAAACCATTTCTACCTTTACATGGGGGAATTTTGGAGACTACTGCAGCACCTATCAGCAAAGGCATGAATGAATAAATTAATGCCTTATTCGGCATATAATGATAGTGTATCCCACTTCGTGTAACCCATTCTGGTTCTGGATATTATAAATAATGCTGTTTTATTCCTTTTGTGGTCAGCTTCTGTGCAAGCGTTATCCATCACTACCTCCAGTCCGGCTCCCTTATCTCATCGATGTTCAGAGGACAAAGTTGGATGTTTCTTCTGAAAGAAGTAATGTGATGACAGAAATCAGATGACAATAGCCAGGAATTTTAACAACCATGGATGTATGACAACGTGGACCAGTTGACACTGACTTCTTTAGTGCTTACTCCACTGTATGCCACACCACTCCATTCTACGACACTCCACAATGTGCCACTCCACTCTATTCCCCTCCATTTTAAGACATTCCAATCAATGACACACCACTCTACTACACTCCAGTCTACCCCAATCCACTTCAATCTAACCCACTCCAATCTACCAGAATCTACCCCACTCCACTGTAATCTAACCCAATCCAATCCAATCTACCCACTCCACTTCCCCCCAATCGACCTCAATCTACTCCACTCTACCCCAATCTACCCCATTTCAATCCAGTCTACTCCATCCCACTCCAACCTGCTCCACTCCACCCCAGTCTACCAAACTCCAATCTACCCCATACCACTCCAACCTACCCCAATCAACGCCACTCCAATCTATCCCACTCTACTCCAGTCTACCCGAATCTATCACATTCCAATCTACTCTACTACTTTCTACCCCAATCTGGCCCACTCCACCCAATGTATCCCAGTCTCCTCAGTCCACCACACCTCAATCTACCCCACTCCACTCTACTACTGTGCCACCTACTCTATCACCTTCCGGGCAGAAACAATGAGTTTGAAGAACAACTATAAAACCTGATTGCACAAGACGCACTCGGCGATTCCAAAAACTTAATTCTTGGTGACCTGAATCTCCGATGGAACGAACCTCACAACCCTCAATCAGATCGCTATCCAGCCTCCTCGCTGATAACAACCTTACTCAACACTGTACTGAGGAGACACATTACAAAGGAGCCACCATTGCACAAAAGAATTCCATCACGGTCAACCACATACTTCCTGTTGTGTTGTATTGTATTGTATTGTATGTTGGATTTATATAGCGCGTATCACCCAGGGGTCTCTAAGCGCTTGCCTTGGGAACCCGTCCTGGCTTTTCCCTGTGAGATAGCCCCTACAGGGCATCCCCAAGGTGAAAGCCAGGCAGCCCGCCGCAGGGGGCCGATGTGGAGATTAAGCAAGCTTAATGCCCAGAGTTGCAGAGTGTGAACCCATGATTAGGTCAGGCACCGAAGCGAGAATTATCGAGTCCGTGGACATTTGAGCTCAAGACCATGCCGCGCCGGGAATTGAACCCTGGTCCCGGGTCTGACCTCTGCTTCAGGGTCTGCCTGCTCTAACCAGTGAGCCACACTTCTCAGTTGACTGGTCAGATCATCATATGATCCTATTTCATATCAATCACCCCACCAACCCACTTAAACCTCCTCAAGACCCCCCTAAATGGTCGAGAAATCTCTCCCAAGTACCCCAAGATATCATAGAAGGTCAGCTAAGTTCACTTCTTCCAGACAACTCTCTGCACCTCTCGACCAATGATCTCATCGACCACTATAACTCCGAGCTAGTCTCCATTCTCGACAATCTAGCTCCTCTAAAGCTCAAAAGAAGCCGTGCCACCCCATCCAGAACCTGGTTCAAGCCACGCAATCTCTAGTTCTATCAAGATTGGACTATGGGAACTCAATCCTAACAGGCATCCCCAAATGGCACCTGGTCCCACTAAAAACAACTCTGCATGCGGCAGCGAGAATGATCACAGGATGCAAAAAATCTGACCACATCTCCCCAGCACTCAAAGAACTCGAATGGCTCTCTGTGGAAATGCGTAGTACCTTCAGAACGGCCTGCTTAACCCACAAGGCCCTCCATACCGGAAAACCAGAATACCTGGCAAACAAACTCAAAAAAGCAGGCCAAGCTAGAAATTTGAGGAGCTCTAACTCCCTGCTGCTCATCCTACCAAAAACCAGAAAGAAGAGAACTGCAGACTGCTCTTTCACAGGAAATGCCCCTAAAATATGGAACTCCATATCCCCACACATCAGAACCATACCGTCCTATGCCGAATTCAAGAGCCAACTCAAATCCTTGTTCCTAATCCGTTCCCTAGGTCGTGGGTAACTAGGATCAGCAAGCATCCCCAGAACTATGTGGTATCTCTGTATCCTATTACCAAGAAGTCCTGCTGTCCAAACTTTTCCTCCTTCCAAATTGTCTTCGTTGATCGACTTTACTTGTTACGTGTCTTGTTGTTCACCTTTTCATTCCCTTTACTGTAAAGCGCTCTGCTACCTTCGGGTCTTGTTAGCGCTATAGAAAACTTCTAAATAAAAATAAATAAATAAATAATAAATAACCCCACCCCACTCCAAACTACCCACTCAACTCTACCCCAGTCTACCACATCCCACTCTAATTGACTCCATTCCACTCCAGTCTACCCCATCCACCCCACTTTACCCCTATCCACTCTAATCTGCCCCACTCCAATCTCCCCGACTCCACTCCAATCTATCCCGCTCCACCCCAATCGACTTGATTCCATTCCAATTTACCCTACTCCAACCCACTACAATCCATCCCAGTCCACTCCAGTCTACCCCTCTCCTCTCCAATTTACCCCACTCAAATCTACCTCAGTCTACCCCACTCCATTCAATCTATCCCACTCCAATCTACCACACTCCACTCCAATATACCCACTCCACTCCAATCTACCACAATCCACCTCACTCTAATATATCCCAATCCACTCCTATCTACCCCACCCCACTCCAGACTACCCACTCGAATCTACCAAACTCCACTTAAATCTACCCCACTCTACCGCAGGCAACTCCGCTCCAATCTATTCCACCTCATTTACCCCACACTCTCTACACTACTCCAAGCCACCCCACTCCAATCTCTACTCCACTCTACTCTTTTCAACTCCAATCTACCCCACTTTACCCTGCTCCACTCTACCCCACTCCAAACTACCTCAATCAACCCCACTCCAAGCCACTACAATCCGCCCATTAATATCTACCCTACTCTTCTCTACTCCAAAGTTACCGAACTCCACACCAATCTACTCCAATCCACCACACTGCACTCTTCCTCAATCTTCCTCACTCTACTCTAACCCAGTCTAAACCACTCCACCCTACCCCAATGTACCCTGATCTACCCAACTCCTATCTTGCCCACTCAGATCGTCCCCAATCTAGCCCACTCTACCACAACAATCTACCCCACTCCAATCTCCCCACTCTACTCCAATTTACCCCACTCCACTGTACTCCACTATATACTACCCCACTCTACCTCAAACAACCCCACTCTACTCCAATCTACCCCACTCCAGTCTACCCCACTCAACTCCAATCCATCCCACACTACTCCACCCAAATCTATCACACTCAAATCTATCTACTCTGTTTCACTCCACTGTCCGCCACTCCACTACAATCTACCCCACTCTACCTCAGTCAATCTCACTCTACCCCAATCTACCTCACTTAAATCTACCCCACCCTACTCCTATCGACCCCACTTTACCTCAATCAATTCCCACTCTGCCCCAATCTACCCCACTGTACTCCACTCTACCCCAACCCACTCTACCCTACTGCAATCTACCCAACACCAATCCACCCCACTTCATTTCAACCTACCCTACTCTTATCCACCCAGTCTAACTCACTCCAAGCTACCCCACTCCACTCTGATCTACCTCACTCCAATCTACCCAACTCCACCCCACTCTTCCCTAATCTACCCCAATCAATGTTTTTAAAACGCTTTTTATTTAATCCAGGCTCATCACATAGTACAGATAATCAAAGCATCTCTTTGATCATGATACATGCTTGGCGGTGCCAAAGCGCACAGTACTAGTGGCCGGATACTGGGTACCATCAACAAGGGCACTTTTATGGCCCAATTCAATGCACATGTCACATCGCAATTATCCCTTGAAGCACTCAACCAGCGGGTCCCTGCTCCTGTGTATCCAACTTCTTAAAAACCCCTGTATTCCTGCCAGGCAGCCCAAATCTTCTCCCATTTTCTCGGGCTGCCTCTACTTTGGTAAACTATCTTTTCTGCATTCTTGTACCAACCTACATTAACCTTCTATTCTCTCAGTCCTGCCCAACCCCAATGCCTTAGATATGTTCCTCTTGGCAACCCCGGCCGCCAGCAGTAGCCAGAGTCTTTGATATTTTGGCTAGGATTCCTCCCCGATACCTCTAACTGGAGCCTCCTAGCTATCAGTGGGATTTCAGTTGACAATACACGGGACATAACTTTGTTGACAGCCTTCCAATCGGCCTCTATCTTCAATCTATTCCATTCTAAATCACTCCACTCTACCCCAATGTACCCCAATCTACCCCACTCCAATTTAGTCCACTTAAATCTATACAACTCCACTCCAGTCTACCACACCAATCTACCACACTCTACTCCACTCCAATCTACCTGCTTCAAAATACCCCACTGTACTCCACTCCACCTCAATCAGGCCTACCCTATCCCCATCTACACCACTTCACGCCATCCCACCCTACTCCAATCTACCCCACCCCAAGCTAACCCACTACAAACTACCCAATCTACTCCACTTCAATATATCTCACTCCAATCTACCGGGCTGTACTCCACTCCACTATACCCCACTCTACCTCAACCAACCCCACTCTACCCCACTCCAATCTACCTTACCCCACCCAACTGAACTTTAATCCAATCAACCCCACTCTAAACAGCCCCAGTCTACCCCACTCCAATCTTCTCCACTCCAAATTCAAATTCAAATTCAAATAAGCTTTATTTCGGTTTTTGAGTTTAAAACCATAAAAGCAGCAAAAAGAAATACATACATGTATATAAAAATCAACACTTCATTACGGATATTTAAAACAAACTAAAACCAATCTAGTGCAAAATAAAAACGCATGGTAGACAGAGTCCCCTTTCACCAAGTGTTATAGTTCAATGCTCTGGGGCCAGGGTAAAAATCAAACAAGTCCCAAATAGAAATAGGGCCATCTCCAATTTTGGGCTGGGAAAATCTTAAAAATGGGACAATGTTCCTGTGTTTGAATTTGATTAGTAACAGGTCTCCCGGAATGTCTTTGGGCAACATCCCTAGCCATCCCACCCTCCTGACGCTCAGGATTCCGCCATCTAGGTCAGGTGGCAGCGGTCTGTTGTTATTGAGCCAAAAGATGGATTTATTCAGCAGATCCTGGCTTGTTTCATGTTTGTCCTGACTAAGTTCAGGGACCCCGGAGAGAACAGTCACATAGGGGGCGGCTTCAGGGGGTAAATTCATTTGGTGTCTTCTTTCTTGAGGGAGCCTAAGGGCTTTAAGAGGGGGGCGAGTGGGCTTAGAAGTAACTTTACTGCCGCTTAGGATGGGTGTGCTGAGAGAAGGATCAATTGTTCGTTCTTTCCTGTGTTCGATGGACTTGGGGTTCACAAGGTTAGTAGAGAGGGTAGGACGAGAGGGAATAACAGTATTTACAGGTGATGGTAGAATTGTTTGTTCAACATCAGACAACCTATTTCCCAGATCCTGAATTTTTGAGAGCAAAGGTGATAAAGCCGCATTCAACAGTCGCTCAATATGGGCCAGTAGGGTCGATTGGAAGGGGGAAACAGAGTCATTGGATGTGATCACTGTCTTAAGTGGCATTGATACGCTTGGGTTGACGGAGGAAAAAGAGGGGCTACAACACATTTGGGCGGCATTTGGTGGGGTAACCTCATTGTGCCTTTTGCTGACTGGTTCCCGAAACGGTGTATCAGATAGAGGTAGGATTATTTCAGGGGCCTGGGGAGTGCAGTTTATGAGATCCATATCTCTGTCCACTGTAGGGGAAGTAGAAATATCAGGGGAATAGTTTGTGCCACACAAGGCATTCAGTTCTTCCCAGACAGACATAGTAGTTAAGTTACGATAGGGCCCCAATACGTCACTAAACAAATCACAACGCACAAAAAAAGGGTAAAGTGTCTCTATACCTCATCCTTTGATGGGGCCAAGTGGGGTGGCCCGTCCCGTCCTCCTCGGGTCCTCTGAGGGCCACAGAGGGCTCGCGTGCGTCCCGCGATGCGGGAGGAGATTGTAACCTATAAAGAAGTGACGATAAGGGGGCAGAGCCTCGTTCCGGTGTTGGCCCTGTGGTCTCCTGGGCCTCAATGCACCAACAAAGTAAGTTTATCTTTCCCCCAGCGTTGCGCCTTGCTTCTCAGGCGAAGCGTCTCCCGCGGAGCGGGGGACGCGAGCAGTTTTTAAATGCCCCGGTGAAAAGGGGGCGGAGCCTCGTTCCGGTGTTGGCCCTGCGGTCTCCTGGGCCTCAATGCACCAACAAAGTAAGTTTATCTTTCCCCCCAGCGTTGCGCCTTGCTTCTCAGGCGAAGCGTCTCCCGCGGAGCGGGAGACGCGAGCAGTTTTTAAATGCCCCCGTGAAAAGGGGGCGGAGCCTCGTTCCGGTGTTGGCCCTGCGGTCTCCTGGGCCTCAATGCACCAACAAAATAAGTTTATATTTCCCCCAGCGTTGTGCCTTGCTTCTCAGGCGAAGCGTCTCCCGCGGAGCAGGGGACGCGAGCAGTTTTTAAATGCCCTGGTGAAAAGGGGGCGGAGCCTCGTTCCGGTGTTGGCCCTGCGGTCTCCTGGGCCTCAATGCACCAACAAAGTAAGTTTATCTTTCCCCCAGCGTTGCGCCTTGCTTCTCAGGCGAAGCGTCTCCCGCAGAGCGGGGGACGCGAGCAGTTTTTAAATGCCCCGGTGAAAAGGGGGCGGAGCCTCGTTCCAGTGTTGGCCCTTCGGTCTCCTGGGCCTCAATGCACCAACAAAGTAAGTTTATCTCTCCCCCAGCGTTGCGCCTTGCTTCTCAGGCGAAGCGTCTCCCCTCCACTCCAATCTACCCCACTTCATTTCAATCTACCCTACTCCAATCCACCCAGTCTACCCCCTTCAATCTACCCCCCTCCACTCAACCCCACTCCACTGTACCCCAATCTTCTCCACTGTACCCCAATCAACTGTACTCCAATCTGCCCCATTCTACTCTACCCCAACCTACTCCAAACTAACCCACTTGACGGCACTAAATTCAGCCATGATTAACAGCAGCCACACTAGAGTTCAACATGGCTAAAACATATTTCCAACGCCAATAGCTCTGGCATAGGCGAGACCTATTGTTTTTGCCAATGCTTGTCATGTATAAGATACTACACTGTGTGCATCAGCAGCAATAACCGAGCCCTTCCCCAGCGTGTGAAACGAACGAACAGCAGGGCTGGCCCGTTTACGGTTGAGGAGGAGTGTCCGTGGGTGCCGATGGGTGGCCTCAGAGAACTGCACTAAACACTGCACGCGACAGGAAACCAGATAAGAAACTGCCAACGCACTTGTCTTCCGCGTGGTACAGGTTTCCACACTTGAGTTGAAATGGCGTTTTCTAGAAACAAAAACACGTTTTTTATTATTTTGTATTCCAAAAATAACTTGTGCCCTTGAACTGCTGTGTCGATGAGGGTCATTTCAGGGAGTTTGGTTACTGAAATATAGTGAGATAAAGAGACAAGAATTCGATTTGAGTACCTCTCTTGTATGACTTCTTTCAAATAACAAGTACTAAATGTAGGCAAACAGCAGAGGCCCTTATTACTAGAAATAATAAACCACGACTAAAAATATATTCAAGCCAGGCAATGAGTATTTTAAGATACGAAATTCGTGACGTCCCTACGCAAGCAGTTCATAATAAGCAGGTAGAGGGGTACGAAGAGCACGGAAGAACGTACGGGGAAGGGATTAAGGTTGAAGGGGATAACCAAAACCGGGTTGTTCATGTACCTGAATTACAAGAATAAACTTCCATTGCTTCATGTTTTGTTCTGGAAATGACTTGGAGGTAAGTACTAGAAGTTATAATGTAACTGTCGCCAATGATGCAGGTAATTGCCAGAAACCCAAGGATAAAGCTGCATGTAGGGAAACATTTGTCCATCAAAAGATCTGGAGAGATGCGCTTTTTTAATTCCTCCCAAAACGTAACCGCCCACCATCTACCGCAGAGGCGGGTGAGAAGCATCTTTGTAACCCTGAGCCTACCTTGGCTCAGTCAGATTGTGGCCTTCGTTTTCCCCACGCGCCTTTTGATGCAGCTCTTTCCCTTCTTCCAGCTCAACATCCCCATTCTCCTTTGAATCCTGCCTCTCCTTCGCAGTCGGCGTTCCTGTGCACGGCTGATGACAGCAGTGAGAGATGAGCACCTTACATAAACTGTAAGTAAGAATGTGTTATTGTGAATAAAGGGAGGGCTTTTCACCTCCAGGTTCTGAGTGACCTCAGTCAACGCGAAGTGTGCCCTCGTTGTCTATTTGATGTCACTCAGAACCTCTCACTGAAAAGCACGCCGATTACTCACAAGTATCCCTTTATAATTCTATCTTTCCATCTCCTTTGTCTCTTTCTCAAAACAATCGCCCTCTAACATTTTCTTTCTTGCACACTGATACACTAAAGTAGCTTATCTGTCGACCTCCTGAGGCGGAAACCAGGAGTGGCGATCCTCGCATTTTTAAAAAATTGTATTTTCTGTGATTTTCGACAGTTTTAACGTTTGAGTGTGATTTTGTGTGATTTTAATACATAAACCCACCTCTCCTCCCTGGGCACTACCGCGCAGCCCCCCCCCCCCCGGGACACCCAGGACACGCCCACTAACCGCCAGGCCACGCCCCCTAACAAACAGTCAAATAGCGCGCCACGAACAGCGCGAGTCGGACTACGTCGACCTCCTGAGGCGGAAACCGGGAGTGGCTCTCCTCGCATTTTTAAAAAATTGTATTTTCTGTGATTTTCGACAGTTTTAACGTTTGAGTGCGATTTTGTGTGATTTTAATACATAAACCCACCTCTCCTCCCTGGGCACTACCGCGCAGCTGCAGGCATCGCTGCTGCGGGACACTTCCTGGTATTGACGCCCCCCCCCGGGACACCCAGGACACGCCCACTAACCGCCAGGCTACGCCCCCTAACAAACAGTGAAATAGCGCGCCACGAACAGCGCGAGTCGGACTACGTCGACCTCCTGAGGCGGAAGCCGGGAGTGGCGATCCTCGCATTTAAAATTTTTTTTTTTTATTTTCTGTGATTTTCGACAGTTTTAACGTTTGAGTGTGATTTTGTGTGATTTTAATACATAAACCCACCTCTCCTCCCTGGGCACTACCGCGCAGCTGCAGGCATCGCTGCTGCGGGACACTTCCTGGTATTGACGCCCCCCCCGGGACACCCAGGACACGCCCACTAACCGCCAGGCCACGCCCTCCGCCCATCCCCTATTTACTATGTGCTTCCATCGGAAGCGCAGCGGACGAGCGCAGCGGGAGCGCCGTTTGCGCGCCGAAGGCGCGCCTAAGGCAAGCCCGTCTGCGCCCGTCCGCGACCAGACCGCGGCCAGGGCCAGTTATGCTGCAGGTCACAGAACACAAGGTGGAAGGATAGTGTGGTCAGGTGAGGACTTAAGGACTTTTGCTCCCCCATCCAATTGTTGCTCTCACACTATTGATCCTTTGACCTTCAACCCCCCGCAGATCTGTGGCAACTGTGAAATAGTTTTTGGCAGTAAAGACTCTGTAAGGCCCCCCTGCCGTAAACCACCAACTCACATAGGCCTTAGAGCTGGCCTACTGAACTGCAGATCCCTAGCCAAACATGCAGATGATGTTTGGTTATTACTAGAAGAGCAGGAATGGGATGTCCTGTTTTTAACAGAAACCTGGATCAAGGAGGACAACATGACCTCTATTGCATTAGCAGTCCCTCCGGGATTTAAAATATGTCTCGCCAACCGCTCCGGGACAAAAAGAGGCGGTGGCGTACCCATTATTTTTAAAGAGCAGCTAATACTAACATCCTCGGCCCCCACTACTATCCAGGGAATTGAAGGCCTTCACTTCTGCTTTCAGGTTAGCCCTCAGCTATCGCTTGCAGGACTGGTGATATACCGCCCTCCCGGCGGCATAGACCCCAACCTTCTCACGATTGTTCAGAGCTCTCTCCTCCACCCCCAATTCATTGTGGTAGGAGACTTCAACATCCACATGGACAAATCCGACTGTGCCATGGCAGAGATGCTCAGAGCAACATTAAATACTGCCAGTCTTAGACTGGTAAATGAGGGCCCTACACATACAGGGGGCCACACGATTGATCTCATTTTCTCTAACATGAAGAATATGTTGCCCGAAGCACCACTCCCTCTGACATGGTCAGACCACTCTCTGGTCCCATTTACACTAAACATGGTCTATGACATTCCTGCTTCAAGCAAATGTTACTTCTTGAAGAGACAATGGAAAAAGCTGACCCCCGACACTATGGGCCCTGTCTTGGCACAAACTACCCCATCTTTGACCAATATTGCCAACATAGACGCCCAGCTCCTCAATGAGTGGATCGGAAAGATGGTCTCCTCCATTGCTCCGGCTTCACGAGCATTATCAAAGAGTGACTCCCCCTCAGCGCCCTGGTTCTCGCAGGACCTAAGGAAAGAGAAAGCAGCTTGCAAAAAGCTGGAAAGGCTATGGAGAGCAAACTACGGCCTAGAAGAAAGAACGATATATAAGGAAGCCTCCAAAAAACTGCGGAAAGCCATTAGGAAAAGTAAAAAACAATTTTATGCGGACTCTATTTTTCAGGCAGAGCAGTCTGGCAAACAGATTTTCAAAGTGGTACAGTCGTTTTTTAAACCCAAGTGCATTGAGAGGGAGGTTTTACCGACAGCTACTCTCTGCGAGCAAATTTCCGAGTTCTTTGACCAAAAGATCAAAAAGGTGTATGAATCTTTTGGACCAGAAATAAATACTTTGAAACAGGACCTCGCGATTAAAGACGAGCCTAGCAAGACCTTCACCCAGTTTATGAATATTCCTCTGAGCGAGGCAAGAGAAGAACTTATTCGATGCAAATCCGGATCCCCAGACGACCCATGCCCAGCAAAATTATGGAGCTCTATTGCTGAGTTTGTAGCGCCTACACTACAACACATCTGGAACTCATCCATCACCTCGGGTATATTTCCAGATGTCTGGAAACATGCTACTCTCCTCCCACTAAATAAAAAACCTAATGGGGATCCAGAAGACCTCAGTAATCTCCACCCTATATCACTCTTAGCCGCCCCCGGGAAAATGCTAGAGAAAGTCCTACAGCGCCAACTAAGCAAATTTGTAGAAGTAAACAAGGTACTACATGAGACACAGTCAGGCTTCCGACCCGGCTTTAGCACGGAAACAGCGCTTATTGAGGTAGCTGAATCAGTAAGGTGGTCGATGGATGCAGGTAACTCAGCAATGCTAGTACTCCTGGATCTGTCGGCCGCCTTCGACACGGTGGACCACGCCAGACTACTCAGTCGGCTGGCCGAGATAGGCATCCAGGACAAGGCGCTGGGATGGATTTTTCCTATCTGTCCCAGAGAACGCAAAAGGTGGCACTAGGGACGATTTCTTCAGCCCCCAAGGCCCTCAGCTGTGGAGTTCCGCAAGGGTCGGCCCTCAGCCCCTTTTTGTTCAACATCTACCTTGCGCCTCTCTTTACGTTGATTGCCAACTGGGGTGTCAAGGCAATTTCTTATGCCGATGACACTCAGTTGGTATTTCCGTACTCAGAGATGACGCAGGAGTCCTTTTCGAACTTCAAAGGCTGTCTCCAAGACATTGCCCATTGGATGAACACGAATAAATTAAAATTAAACGCCAATAAGACCAAAGTGATCTTCTTTGGCAGAGGCCCCACCCCCGCCTCAGAACTTTGGTGGCCAACGGAGATGGGCCCAGCCCCCTCACCCAGCCGCTCGGCAAAAAACCTTGGAGTTAGATGGGACGATAGCATGTCCTTCACCTCCCACATCCAACAAGTCGCCGGTTGTTGCTTGAGCAAACTGAGAAATCTCCGAAAAATCCTGAGACTCCTCCCGGAGAGCTGCCGGAAAACGGTTATTCACGCCACTGTCACATCTCGGCTGGACTACGCCAATGGACTCTACCTTGGCCAACCTAAATACCTGACGCAAAAACTCCAGGTAGTCCAAAATGCGGCTGCGAGACTGTTACTGCGAATTCCTCTCAAGCAGTCAGTCTCTCCGCATCTTCGCTCTCTGCACTGGCTGCCAGTTACCAGCAGAATAAAATTTAAAGCACTTACGCTGGCGTTCAGATCTCTGCATGGCTCCTGCTCAGAGTATTTGAAAAACCGCCTCCCAAGATACGCCCAAACACGCGCACTTCGGTCCAACTGCCGTGTTCAGCTGGCCGTCCCTCGTTCGAAAAAGGCTCGACTAGGCGGTCGGACTTTTTTGGCAAACGTCACCTCTCTTTGGAACACTTTACCTCAAGAAATTCAGCAGGCTCCTTCTGAACCTTGCTTTAAGAAGCTGCTGAAAACGTGGCTCTTCACCCAACCCCTCTAGCTGCCTTTTTCTGCCTCTAGGTCAACTATGCTCCTCTTGCGCCGGGACACCTCCTAGCGAGGTAGCTGTTTGCGCTCTATAAAATGCAGTATTAATATTGGTTGCAGATCAACAATGGCTGCTTCCATTCTCCAATTTTGTGTTAGCTTGTGCTCCATGCCCAATGCTGCCCACGTCAAACATTGCATATTCACCCTTCCTTTGCCCTTGCTAGGTTCTATATGGTTTTTGACTTCCCTCTCAGTTACTCTGCATATTACCCCATCCCAGGTATCTCCTATTCTGGACTAATTTTGACATCTGAACACCACCATGCCATCTCACTCTTCTTTCACCATCCTTGGATTCTGCATCATCCCCTCCTCATTTTCGTCTCTTTTGTGTCGATCTGACGAGGAGCAGGCCCAATTATGGAGCGTGAGACCCAGCTGGCTGGGTGTGTGAGGGCTCTAATTCCAAAAGCAGGAATTCCCCTTCCTCCCCCTATTAAGTGAGAATATTCCACCACTTAGCTGGCCTTACTCCCCTTTCCTTGTTAGGAAATGCATACCTTTAGTGTTTAACTTCATTTAGGCATGAATGCTGGACCTCTATAAAGCCCTCAGTCCCCCCTTTCTTGAGTATTTAACACATATGCAGCCATGAGTTAAGAGCAAGAGACATATGGCCGAGGCAACAACATGTCAAGAGAGTAGGTGTAACGTCCTACCCGTTTGTAATAAATTGAGGTCGCGACGGTGGAATGGCAGCCGGGACCGTGAAAAGGCTTGTGACTAGTGACGGGACAATATTATGAGTGTTGATAACCTCGAATCCGCTCAGGTGCGCAAGAGAAGGGTTTGGGGGATATAACTGGGGTCGCGGAGTCTGAGTGAGTCGAGTTATGTGCCCAATCTATTCACTGTGCAATTGCGTCTGGCGTTAGAGTGCTGATTGTTCATCCTTCACCCAGGTGAGGAGCGCATGTGCTGGTTTGTAATGAAGAGTCTCAGTATTGATGGCAAACAGAATGAAGATCGCAAGAAGTCAGATGGCAGGGAGTGAGTATTGAAGCAAGAGGATCAATCCTCCAAGATCCAGAAAAAAAAATGAAAGGCTTCAGGAAAGAAACGAGATGCAAGACCAATTGTAGATGACATACTAAAGGAGCGAAGGGCAGTCATTTAGCAACTCCATAAAGTGGATGGATCCCCGGCCCGGGAGGACTGCAGCTGTGAGGAATTGGCTCTTCGTATGAGGATAATGATTAGCTACATTAGGTTGTCTGGCATGTGGAGGCTTTTGAGTGAGATTAATTTAAACCAATGAATTGAGAATTTACTAGCTAACATTTTATAATTAAATTCTCTCAAGTACCATGGCAGCCCACTTATATATTTATCTCCCTACACGTGGTATCCCTATATACATGCATTGATCACAATTTAGGCATACAGGCATGTAAACATTTCTTCAGTGACAAACTGATGCATAGATGTGATCACTCTATGATGTTGTTACAGATGCGATGCTTTTGCCTATATAACAAGTTCTTTGTATTCAATGATGTTTGGTACTGCCAACTAGTTGGGACTGCTGTGGGAAGTTGCTTTGCTCCAAACTATGCCTGTACGTTTATAGGATAATGGGAAGAGCAGCACATATGGCCAGATGAGAGGTGGACTAACCACATTTTATTTTGGACTCTTCCATAGACAATTTATTTCTGAAATGGGAAGGTCCTGAATATGAACTATATGAATTTCTGACACATATTGTAATTGTAATTGCATTTATATAGCACTTACTACCCGTGACGAGGTGTCAAAGCGCTTTTTTGGCAAATAGCACGCTACTCCGGAACCAATTAAGGATTAGTATAATGAAAATATGAAAGTAATTTGAGTGGTGGATATGTTAGTCAGCCAGTTATTTGGATTGAGAAGGATAGTGTAGGGATACAAAAGGAAAAAAGGTTTGCATTTATATAGTCCTTGCTACCCCTGATAGGGTGTTGAAGTGCTTTTTTGGCGAGGAGCATGCTACTCTGGAACCCATACAGTGTTAGTGGTGAATTAGTATAGTGAAATATGAAAGTAATTTGAGTGGGGGATATGTTAGTCAGTTATTTGGATTGAGAAGGATAGCGAAGGGGTAGAAGAGGTAAAAAGGTTTGCATTTATATAGCGAGTGCTACCCCTTATGAGGTGTAGAAGTGTTTTTTCGGCAAGTAGCACGCTACTCCAGAACCCATAAAGGATTAGTGGTGAATTAGTATAGTGAAATATGAAATTAATTTGAGTGGTGGACATGTTAGTTTGTTATTTGGATTGAAACGGATAGTGAAGGGACAGAAAGGAAGCATTTAGAATTTTCTTGTTTGTTTTGGAGCTCATAGCAGTAGGAGGAAGCTTGGGATGAGTAAAAGGGAGGTTGAGGGGAAAGAGCCAGAGGGAGGGTTTAGAAAGGCTTATTTATTTGCATCGGAACAGTAAAAAGAGTTATGAGATGATGCAAAGAGGGGCGGAGTACCGAAGTGTCTCGAAAGGTTTATTTTGGGATCACAGTCGTGGTATGTGGTTTGGGATGAATGAGAAAGTGGAAGTAATAGATATGTTGATAAAGGTATGGGTGAGAAATAGGGTAGTGCATTGGGAAGAGTAGTAGAAGGAGGTTTGAGATGAGTCAGAGTTGAGGATATATTGAGAGCGGAATAGGGTGAAAAACAGAGTAGTGCATTGGATATGCAGAATTGGAAGAAAAGTAATAAATAAGTAAAAGTAATACATATATAGATCCAAAAGTAATAAAGATATAGATCCATAAGTACATGGAATGTATACAGATGCATACAGGAATCTAGTATATGTAAATTAAAGATGCATTAAATAAACACTGGCTTTCAAGTGTCGTACTTTAAAATCATTTTATTTCTATTACATATATATATATTCACTGAAAAAACCATAGGCATCAGAGACGTTATAGTTAGAAATTAGCATTTGAAAAAGCTTTGAAATTCAATGAAAAAACCATAGGTTTCAGAGATGTTATAGTTAGAAATTAGCATTTAAAAAAACCTTAGAAATTCACAGATAAAAATCATAGGTTTCAGGGGTGTTATAGTTAGCTGGCCATTTCACTCGTACAAAACCATATAAATTCCTCCGTTATAGTTAGTTCTGCTAACTATAACTCACGCGCCCGCAATGCACTGCTGATGATGTGACATATTACATCATTCATGACATGGTCAGTGATAACGTCTCTGAAACCTATGTTTTTTTCTGTGAATTTGAAAGGTTTTTTTAAATGCTAATTTTTAAGTGTAATCGTAGTTATACCTATTTTTTTTACTGATTTTCTACAGATTTTTAACTGTTTATTTACAAATATTTTATTCATTAAAAACCATTTTACTGAAAATTGTAAAAAAATGTAAAAAACATTCTAACAGAAATATTGGTGAATTTTTTTGTTTTATGTTTTTTATTTTAATATATTTATATAATTTTCTTTTTTACATTTTTTTTCACCAATTTTTTTTCGGATTCGCGCACCCAAAGCGTACACATCACGGTGGGTGCGCGGATTTGAGCCGCCATTTTAGAAAAGTCGTGAAGGATCTGCGTACAGTATGGGATGGCTGCATGTTTTTCAGTTACATCATATACATTTAATATTATGTGATATGCGCGATTGGTATGTGACCAGTCCGTGACTCCTGCTCCTGCACATTCGCGACACATTCGCATTACGGTACGTGACGCTTGCACGGTGGCGGGTCCCGTGTGACATCCTATACGTGCTGGGGCGTGCGACTCCCGCAAAAAAAATTTATGTTCGAAAATGATATGTATGTGTCTTTAATATACATATTAGGGCAACAGATTATCTAAAATTTTCATAAAATAATATATTTGTACTTATAATAAACATCTATCATTTTAAATATATATTCGCCATGTTGCATCGGGTGCGTGCTTCGTGAGCGCAGAGTGCGCGGATCCCATGTGACCTAAAAAAAAAAGATTTCATTGGTTCATAACATTTCCCACTGTAACTATTAAAGAGCCCCAACCATTTTAATCATTCTTGTTGGAGCATCTTTAGAGAGACATCTCTTTTCCCACAAGAACCTTTTTTGCTTGTTTTTTTGTGGTATTTTTTAAAAAATATCAAACAAAATGGCATCTGGACAGCAGCAGCAGAAGGAAGTATCTTCTGAAGAAGTATTCTTGCAGGAGGCACCACATCCACAGAGGCCGGAATCTGTCATGTGGAAATGCTTCACTTTTCCACCTGGAGAGAAGAAAGTAAATGCGAGAAAGGTGATGTGCAAAATTTGTGACCAAGTCCTGTCAAGAGGCAGTGAAAAAAAATTATCTTGCAGCACTGCTTCTATGTACAAGCATCTCAGGACCACACATCCTCTCAATATTGCTCGGGAGGAAATGGGGCGAGCTGCTTTGAACCCCTCACCTCCAGTGGCAAGTACGTCTGGAGCGTCCTTAGGAACACCTGCAATGGACATTAGGCCAGAATTCACCTTTCTCGAGCAACACTGCGTGAAGTGTAAGAAACTTATATGCTTTGGTGAGTAGTTGGTGGATGCAGTTTGTGCTGCGCATTGCAACCATTGTTGTTAATTTTTTTTGTTTGTTTTTGGAATGATAAGTAATTCCAAAAGTTTCCTGTTTTATTCGTTCTTTTTTCTGTTCATTTTTTGAAAAAACACCCCCAAAAATACAAAATTGTAAAAGAAAAAAATACAAAAGAAATAAAAAGTTCTAATCAGAACTACCTTCTCTGTTTAAAGAAAGAACTATACTTGCAAGGTTATGTGTGAAAGTTTGGTTGAATATATGTATACAGCATGATTGACTGAAAGAATGCATTAGTAGTGTATGGTTAATTTATAGGTGAAGATTTATAAGGAAGTACTGCAGCGTGACACTGCAAGTTCTTTAGCTGCTCTGCACTGTGGCACTTCCGAAGCACAGGGATGTGACATATGTACATGAATATGTTGCAACTCTGTGCTTCCCTCTGCACTGCTGCACAAACTGCAGCCATGCGGTGACATAGTGCAAGGATGTCTGTGTTGTGCAGAGATTGTTTTTGTGCAGGAAGGGACACCTTCCTACAGGAAAACAATCAGTAAAGCATTTTCCTCTTTCAAATTATGCTGTGGAATGCAGCATGGATTGAGAGAGGAAAAAATGAAGAGAAATGAAAACAATTCCCCTAGTTGCGTCTTGGTACACCAACTCTAGGATGGTTCAGCATGCACACACATCTCCAGATTTACAATTTTGCATAAATCTGGAGATGTGTCTTGTTCTATGGGTGTTGCGTGGGAACACCCTCAGCAAAACACCTATGGAATGCCCCTTCAACGCAAAGTTCTGTGTATGAAGGGGTAGTATTTACAAGGAGAAGAAAACCCAGGCAGGGTGGCTTTTCCTCTCCTTGTAAATATGAAGGAGTGCCTGGCACCATCACAACGTTACAAAAAGTGACGTACTGGTGTCGCATGGTGCTTGTAAATCGGCCCCATAAGTGCTTAGGTATTGGCAGACTGATACAGTAAGAACATAGAGCTGGATGGGTGATTGAAGAATTGCATGAGACTGACAGGAGGTATCCTACGCTGCATGGATACTACTTGAGTATTTAATGGAATGGACCAATAGTATGTATCGTCTTAGAGATTTGTAGGGATTAAGCACAGAATATTTTATGTGTACTTTTGTTGGTGCCTAGGTCATTTAATAAGAATACCACTAGTAACTGGAATGATGACAGTGCTGCAAACAGAGTGAACACTTAATTTATAAGTGCTTACGTATTGGTGGAGTGATAGGATAAGTAGATATTGGAGATACGTGATTAAAGAAGTGAATGGGACAGACTGGACGATTCCTACACTACATGAGTACTAACTGGGTATTTAGAAGAGTGTATCAATAGTATGTTGGTAGTTAGAGGTCTGCTTGGAAAGTGCACAACATATTATAGCTGTACTTGTGTTAGTAGCTAGGCCATTCCATAAGTTCATGACTAGTAATTCCAGTATTACAAATAGAGTGCTTAGGTGTTGGTGGAGTCATAGGATAAGTAGATAGTGCTGGGTGGGTGATTGGAGAAATGCATGGGACAGACAGGAGGATACCTACACTACATAGGTACTAACTGGGTATTTAGAGGAGCATATCAATAGTTTGTAGCTGGTTAGAGGTGTGCATGCATAGTGTACAAAATATTGTACCTGCACTTGTGTTAGTGACTACGCCATTTCTTAAGTATACGCCTAATAACTGGAGTAATTTCAGTGTTGATAGTGCTGGATGGGTGAATGGAGAAGTGCATGGGACAGACAGAAGGATTCCTAGACTGCCTAGGTACTAACTGGGTATTTAGAAGAGCGTAGCAATAGTATGTAGCTGGTTAGAGGTCTGCATGCATAGTGTACAAAATATTGTACCTGCACTTGTGTTAGTGGCTAGACCATTCCTTAAGTATATGACTAATAACTGGAGTAATTTCAGTGCTGCAAAGAGAGTGCATGCTACATTTATTGGTGCTTAGGTATTGGCAGAGTGATAGAATACGTAGATCGTGCTGGATGGGTGAATGGACAAGTGCATGGGACAAACAGAAGGATTTCTAGACTGTATAGGTACAAACTGAGTATTTAAAAAACTGCATCAATGCTATGTAGCTGATTAGAGGTCTGCCTGCATTGTACACAGAATATTATAGCTGTACTAGTTTTTGTGGCTAGGCCATTCCTTAAGTACATGACTAGTAACTAGAACAATTTCAGTGCTGCAAAGAGAGTACATGTTGAATTGATAAGTGTTTAGGTATTGGCGAAGTGATAGGATACGTAGATAGTGCTGGATGGGTGATTGGATAAATACATGGCACAGACAGAAGGATTCCAATACTGCATAGGTATTAACTGGGTATTTAGAAGAGCGTATTAATAGTATATAGCTTGTTAGAGATCTGCAGGCATAGTGTACAGAACATTGTACCTGTACTTGGGTTAGTGGCTAGGCCATTCCTTAAGTATATGACTTATAACTGGAGTAATTTCAGTGCTGCAAAGAGAGTGTATGCTAAATTTATAAGTGCTTAGGTATTGGCAGAGTGATAGGATACGTACATAGTGCTGGATGGGTGAATGGACAAGTGCATGGGACAAACTGAAGGATTTCTAGACTGCATAGGTACTAACTGAGTATTTAAAAGACTGTATCAATGCTATATAGCCGATTAGAGGTCTGCAAGCATAGTGCACAGAATATTGTAGCTGTATTAGTATTGGTGTGTCTATGGTTTCGAGAATGGTAGTCTGTATTTTAGGGTGTGAGGAGGTGCATCCGATGATCACGTGGATGTCATTTGAGATGTCATCAATGATGTAACTGACCATTTCATGAGTGATGTAATATGTGATGTCATCAGCAGTGCATTGCAGGGGCGCGAGTTATAGTTCGCACAACTAACTATAATGGCCGAATTTCCCATTTTGTACGAGTGAAATGTACAACTAACTATGATGTCCTTGAAACTTTTCAGTGAATTTCTGAGGTTTTTTAAATGCTAATTTCTAACTAGAATGTCCCTGAAACTTGTGTTTTTTTCAGTGAATTTTATATATATGTATTTAATCTCCTCTCATTCTTACAAGGAAGGAATCAGCACTCAGGTTGTAGTTTGGAAGTATTTAATCTGCAAAGGACGTGATGCACGCGTTTCGACTTGTCCGAACATTGATAACGACACAAGACGCATTGTAGCATCCTTATTTAAATGTACAAATGCCTCCATTTGCCAACATTAACAAAGGACTACATATTACTTTAATCCAAAAAGCAAGCGGCCATAATGGCCTGGTCACAATGTGAAAATTCAGATATTGACACAATAAAGAAAAGAAAACAAGTGTTAATATGCACACAATGTCATTTCAGCATATCTTGCCTGGTGATCGCCATACCTGTATGTTCGTCAACGTGACTTATTCATAATAAACATACTTAGGATTGAAAACATCAACATAAGCAATGGACTACACATTACTTTAACGTGAAATGCTATCGGCCATATTAATGTTAAATGTTAAATGTCGTATACTTGTAAAGCGCACAGCTGCCCCAGCAAAGGGGCGTCCCGGCGCTGTATACCGCTGGGGAACCCATCCTGGCTTTCCCTGTGAGATGGTCCCTCCTGGGAATCTCCAAGGTGAAGAGAAGCATCCCCGGCACTGATGGGGCCGTTAGTAGAGATTAAGCAAGCTATTGCCCAGAGTTGCTGAGTGGGACCCATGGTTGGAGTAGGCACCGAGGCGAGAATTATCAAGTCCGCTGACCATGGCCCAAGACCCTGCCGCGTCGGGAATCGAACCCTGGTCCCAGGCTGACCTCTGCTTCCGGGTCTGCCGCCTCTAACCAGTGAGCCACACCACTCCACTAATCTGGGCACGTTGCGTATTATAATGGTTCTTACACGAAAGAAAAGAAAACAGGCATTGGAAATGCAATAGGTCTCGGATTTATTTGAGTTTGAGCTAATGGCATTGTAAATGGCAATGTCTTTTCGCCATGTGTTATGGAGTGTATGCATGTGGTGTAGTGGAATTATGTGGGTTGGATTTGAATTGTAGCAATGGTGTCATGCTACGCTTTACACCCTGCACACTGGGCCCTGGACACCCACACACTGCTCACCCTGCATTATCACACACTGCGCACCCAGCATACTAACATACAGCTCACCCTACACACCCACGCACTGCTCACCCTGCACACTGACACACACTGCTGGCCCTGGACACCCACACACTGCTCACCCTAGGCACTCACACACTGCTGGCCCTGGACACCCACACACTGCTCACCCTACTTACACACACTGCTCACCCAGCACACTCACATACTGCTCACCCTACACACCCACACACTACTCAACCTGCATACTCACACTGCTCACCCAGCACACTAATATACTGCTCACCCTACACACCCACACACTGCTCAGCCTGCACACTGACACACTGCTCACTCTGCACACTCACACACTGCTCACCCTACACACTGCTCACCCTGCACACTCACACACTGCTCACCCTGCACACTCACACACTGCTTACCCTACACACTCACACACTGCTGCCCCAGGACACCCACCCTGCATACACACACTGCTCACCCAGCACACTAACATACTGCTCACCCTACACACTCAAACACTGCTCACCCTGCACACTCACACAATGTTCACCCTGCACACTCACACACACCTCACCCTGCATAATCACACACCGCTCACCCTACACACTCACACACTGCTCACCCTACACACTCACATACTGCTCACCCGGCACACTCACACACTGCTCAACCTACACACTCACACACTGCCTGCCCAGCTGCAGAAATAGAAAGAACCCAGTGTGAGTCTTCGGAGGACCAGTCACCGTTGTGAGAGCACGGCGGCCACCCACACACTGCTGGCCCTAGACACCCACACACTGCTCACCCTGCATACTCACACACTGCTCACCCAGCACACTAACATACTGCTCACCCTACACACCCACACACTGCTCACCCTGCACACTGACACACTGCTCACCCTACACACTCACACACTGCTCACCCTACACACTGCTCACCCTGCACACTCACACACTGCTCACCCTACACACTCACACACTGCTGGCCCTGGACACCCACACAAAGCTCACCCTGCATACACACACTGCTCACCTAGCACACTAACATACTTCTCACCCTACCCACTCACACTGTTCACCCTTCACACTCACACAACGTTCACCATGCACACTCACACACTGCTCACCCTGCACACTCACACACTGCTCACGCTACACACTCACACACTGCTCACCCTGCACACCCACACACTGCTCACCCTGCATGCTCACACACTGCTCACCATACACACTCACACACCCAGCACACTGACATCCACCTTGACCACAGGCTCTTACACACCACCGCCAAAGGATCTCAAACTATGATGACACCTCCCCCACCACTCCCGTTTCTCGGTCAGTTATCAAACGTGCCTAAATGAGCACACAGGGGCAGCGCTGCATGCTGGTGCGCGCTGCCAACAGACACTCAGGTGCACCAGATTCAATCTGAAATGAACACACAACTGTGGGGCGTATTAAACTCAGACTCACCTCAACCAGAATGCCTGGTCCACATACTGACAAAAGCATGCCCCAACGCATAGAGGGTGTGGAGAGGTAGTGTCATTCATTTACACAATGTGGGAATGCGCAGCAATAATGGAATACTGGCGACAGGTGCTGCATACAATTTCACAGGCGATAGGGGTGTCGCTCCTCCCTGACCCACGCAGATGCTTGCTCAATATATGGGAGCCAAACGACCTTACGAGATACGGTCAAATATGGGTCACACAGGGCCTCATGGTAGCGAAACGCAATATTGCGCAGAAATGGGGGCAGTGGATACCCAGGCCCTAGCGACCTGGTGCAGGGACATGGATGTGATACTGGTCACGGAACGAATAGTATATGCTAGTCGAAAGAGCCCCAGAAAATGGACAAAAATATGGACAGCCTGGAATGCATATAGGGGGGATATTTGTGACCCACTACCAGAATCGGAGGATGAGAGCGAGGATGAAGAATGAGGACAGGTGGGTAGGCGGGATGGGAAAGGTACTGATATGAGAGAAACTGCATAAAAGTGGAACAATAACTACTTCATTACGCTACGATATTCAAATGTATACCATCTAATTGCATTATGTGATTCTTTGTACACTATCATTATTGCCTCTATGAATTATAAAACAATAAAAACAGCTAAAAAAAGTATGCCCCAAGCAAACAAGTGTGGGGTGATGCCTTTCAAAGGTGTACCTCGCTTTCCCTGGCATGTTGGTCATTTAGAGGGGTGCTCGTCTGCTTAACATGAGACCGACCACACATGACTAGTATTCCCATTCTTTAGGATCAGAGGTGTACCAAGCATAAAAATGGCTCTTTCTCGGCCCTTTAAATGAGTGCCTGATAGAAGTATGTATCTTTCCCAGCCCCGGCGCCCTTTCAGATGTGTCGGCCTATGGCGACATTTCCAGATTATTTCTGGGGGTTGGGAAGGGAACAATCCACGTTGGAAGCCGAGTTTCGAACCTCGGTCACTGTGCTATTTCTGGACACTGGGACAGTCTGGCAGTTTCGCCGCCCTCGTCACTCAGCCAACATGGCCTGTCCATTAGGAAGCTTCTGCGAGGGCACAGCGCTCGGCTTGTCTTTTGTGAAGATGAATCAAAGGGGCTATGATCTGTTCTCCATACCTGCTTCTCCTGGTTCCAGCTGACTCGGAAGCCAAAGTGGCTGTTGGCATGGGCCCTTCCTGGCGGAGTGCCCTGCGCCATACATCACTCACAGGGAGGGACGGCTTCATTAAAGACAGGTTGTGCAATGCTGTAATTGTGGCTCTGCGTGCAGCAGCAACGCTGTTGGGCTGCCCAGGGCCAGAGAGTAGGTGTTGCTGCTGCAGTGTGAGAAGCGCTCCTTTTGCACAGAGTTCCCCTGCTGTCCTTGTCGGTGCCCCCAGAGTTCCGCTGATGTCCCGGCCTTTGCCCCTAGAGTCCCCCTGTTATCTCTGTCTGTGTCCACAGTGTTCCCCTGTTGTCTCTCTATGACCCCAGATTTCCCCTGTTGTCACTCTCGGTGTCCCAATAGTTTCCCTGTTGTCCCTGCCTTTACCCCTAGAGTCCCCCTGTTGTCCCTGTCTGTGCCCCCAGAGTTCCCCTGTAGTCCCTGCCTTTGCCTCCAGAGGTACCCTGTTATCCTTGTCTGTGCCCCTCAGAGTTACACTGTTGTCCCCGTCTGTGCCCCCATAATTCCCCTGTTGTCCCTGCCTGTACCCCCAGAGTTTCCCTGTCTGTGCCTCTAGAGTTCCCCTGTTGTCCCTGTCTTTTCCCCCTTGGGTCCCTCTTTGAAGTGCAGAGCAGGCTGTGATCTGCCAAAACACTTTTCATTTGAGTGTAAAGTAGGCCGAGCCCCGCTAGCCGTCGGGGAGGCCTCAGCAGGAGCTCTGTGCCACCCCCGGAGGCTCCTGCTACTGCGAGCATATGTCTTCAATTATCACGGCTGTGACTGCAGTGATAATTGAAGATATATGGCCTTCGGGTGCGCGTAACAGACACCAATAGGCCATGGGCGGAGCTACGCGACCGCCCATGGCCTATTGCATGTTCTGTTTTAAAAACACACGCACGCTAAGGCCAATGAAAATGGTCCTACGAAATAACACGCACAAGCTGCGTGGAATTTCTAGGTCCATTTTCTAAACCCCGGGAAAAGGACTCTTGCTGCGCGACACTGCATGCGCAGTGTACGCTAGGCCCGAACCCTAAAAAAGTGATGTTAATATACACACTATCCCTAAATAAAGTTCTAGTGATTAAAGTTCCATTCCATTAACAGCTCATTTGAGGTGTCATGAGTGATGTCATGAGTGCTGTAACTGACCATGTCATGAATGATGTAATTACTGAGGTCATTAGCAGTACATTGAGGGGGCGTAAGTTATAGTTAGCTCAGGTAACTATACCTGCTGAATTTCACTAGTTATATATGAGTGAAATCTGAGTCTAACCATACTGTTCCTGTAATCTTTGTTTTTTTCAGCAAATTTCTAGTTTTCTTTTAACGTTAAGTAAGATGCATATCACAATGGATGGTGGAGGGTTGTAATCAGGGCCTGACATTGTGCTGCCTGCACCCAAGCATGCTGCTCCTGCCTTCCCACCTCCTAACCATCCATTGTCCAAGTCCATGTCCCTGCTCCCTTATTACAGCCCTGTGTGGCCGTTGTTCTGCCACTGGCCTTCCCTCCTTCTCTGAACAGTTAGCTTGCTGCCCCATCCACCTCCTCCCTATCCTCTGTTGTTTGAATCCATGGACTATTTATTTTATTTATTTATTTATTATGAAGCTTATAAAGCGCACGGCTACCCCCGGCGGGGCTGTCCTGGCGCTACAGACTGCAAGCAAGAGAGAAATGAGCTGGTTATGAGATGGTAAACAGCCAGGTTTTCAGTTTGCTTCGGAACAAAGGCTCCGAGTCAATGAACCTAAGATCAAGAGGGAGGCTGTTCCAAAGTTTAGCTGTTACAACGCTGAACGCTCTGCCCCCACTCCTGGCACGACAGAATCTGGGTACCACCAGGAGGCGCAGGCTGTTCGATCTCAGAGATCTGACAGAATGGGACAGTTTGCGTCTCTTTCTCAAGTATCCAGGGCCTAACCCATTGAGGGCACGGAAGGCAAGGATCAAAGCTTTGAACTGGATGCGAGGGGCAATGGGGAGCCAGTGCAGCTTCTTCCTCCTCCCTCCTGCCATGCATGGTCTGATGTGCTGCCACTGCCCTCCATTTAGCATGATGTACCAGTCCACTCCTCCTGCCCTCCATTACCCAATTCTTTGCCCCATCATTGACCTCCTCTGTGCTTAGCTTGCTGCACCTATTCTCCTTCCCACTGCCCTCCGATGTCTGTGTGCATGCCCCTGCTCCATCCTTTTTACCCATCATGTTCCATGGACCTGCCACTCCTATCTACTCTGAGTGTTCTGTTGAGCTGCCACTCCTCTCCCACCTGCCTAGCATTGTCAGATGACTGTAACCTGTCCCTGCCACCTCCACCCTGCCCGTCCACATTCCATGCCCCTATCCCCTTCCTCCTGTCCTCCATGGTCCATTTTACTGCCACACACTTCTGCCTTCCCTGGTCTGTTGTGCAGCAACGGCTCCTCCTACCTGCCCCACGTGGTCGGTTGTGAGGCCCCTTCCCCTGAACTCCCTTGTCTGTGCCCAGGTCCTGACCCTCCCTTCTATCCTCCATGGTCCTATGTGCATGCCCCTGCACCCTTCTTCTTGCCCATCATAGCCATTGTGCTGCCACTAACCCTTCCGCTTGCCATGCATGGTCTTCTGTGCTGCCACGGCCCCTCCCACCTTCCTGTGTGGTCAGCTAGCTGCCCCTGACCCCCTCCCACCTTCCATCCATGGCCTGTGTGTATGCCATTATAGTCTCATTGTTGCTCTCCATGGTGTGTCTTGCTTCTAGTGCCCATCCTGCCTGACCTCCATGGTCATTTTGCTGCTCCTGCTCTGCCCCTTTGCCCTCTGTTCCCATGTGCAGACCCCTATTCCCTCCCTCCTGGCTTGTCTGTTCCATTGTAATGCCCCTGATCCGTCCCTCCTGCCCTTTATGGTCAGTTATGCTGCAGCTTTCTCTCCTGTCTGTCCATTTAAAAAAAAAATCTTTTTTATTAGCAGGATAAGCAAGAACAAATACAAAAATTCCGTTGCAAGTATCAGTTCCATAGACTGCAGTTCACAGTCGTCAGTGATAATAAAACACTCATTAAATATTTTCATTTTTTTTTTGGCATAGGCCCAACTATTCTCGCGTAAACTCCCCCCACCCATCCGTTCCCTCCCCCGGCACTTACACTTAGACATTATAGTTACCCATAGTACGCGGTCCAACCTAGCATATCTAGTTCGCAATCAGTAATCCGCCACAAACCTAGAGAGGACTATATACAACATGAAACATATATGGTCTTCGTACTTTGCACCTGGAACTATTCTTGCCCACCGGTGCGTGGGGGTGTCGCTAAGTATAGGGGAAGCTCCACACATTCCGAGCACACCATCCCCCACCCTAACCATCAATAGTTGATGAAGAAGATGCAGTGTCGCCATCACCAGCATCAAACGCCCCCACCACAGCATTCCAATCTAAGGACATCGGAGTCTTCCTGAGTCCCCTACGCTCTTCGCGATGCAGTGTCATACCTTCTGCTTTCCCCCAACGCACCACTTCTGCCCTCCACACCTCTGGGTCAGGCTGTCTAGTCGACTTCCATCTCAGTGTTATGGTTCGCTTGGCAAGCAGTAGGGCCAGATCAGCAAAACGTGTGGCTACGTTTTTTTTCCGTTCAGTAGGTCCCAACCCCAGTAAGCTATACTCCAAAGAAGCGTACGGTCTGGAAGGAGCCAGCCTAAGTAAAGCATCATGGACCGTCTTCCAATAGTACCCCAATTTTGGGCAATCCCATAACATATGCAGTAGTCGCGCGTCATCCGTGCCACATCGGGGGCAAGTGTCAGCCGTGTTAGGGAACATTGCGTGCAAACGATGAGGTGTTAGGTACGCCCTGTGCAGAACCATAAGTTGAATGAATTTAAATTTCGGGTTCCTCAACACTTTCTTTGCGAATTTGAGGATTCGTTCCCACTCCTTTTCCCTGACTGCTCTCCCTATGTCACCTTCCCACTTGTCTCGCCAAGGTTGTAACGAGGTTGCCCTCCCCGTCCTTATACCACTCGTTATCCATTTCGTCAGGTCACTGCCCGATCCCATGAGGTACTGTATTGTGAGCAGTGGGTTCGTTGGTGGTTCGTCTCCATTTGACGCCCATGTCATCGCAATATAGCGTTGCACCCTGGCGTGCAAGAGGAACAGTCCTCACGGGGTATGATGCGAGCTGCGAAAATCCTCGAAAGACATAACACGGCCGTCCGCAAACAGGTCCCCCATGTGCATCACTCCCGCATCGTGCCACGCAGTGAGTATCTGATTCGACAGCGGGCCCGTCCCTATCGGAAGTCCCAAACGTGGTATCGTGGGAGCATAAGAGGACGCAGGGGTCGTGTATCTCACCGCCCTCCTCCAGCAGGTAATCGCGAGTCTAAGCAGGGGTGGCGTCAACCTAGGGATCTCCACCCTCGGCAGCAACAGGGTGTGGATGACCCCCTTCGCCCTTTCCGCCTCCGCCATGCCGATTTCGTGCAAATTGCGGCCCGCCAACCAGTAGGCCAGCCACTGCAGTTGACATGCATAGCTATATGCCAGCAAATCTGGGACCCTCATACCGGCCGCCTCAGTAGGAAGCTGTAGTTTAGCCAGACTAATGCGTCGCCGTCCCGACCCCCACACTAGTTCCGTAAGCATAGTATTCAACGTCCTAAACATATATGCAGGGGCCATGAAGGGCAGGTTCGTGAAGTAATACATAAGACGGGGTAGTACTACCATCTTAGAGATGGCCACCCGGCCCGCCACCGATAATGGCAATGCGGTCCAGAATTGCACTTGCGATTTCAGCGCTGTTATCGCCCTTCCCAGGTTTCCGTCGATCATATCTTTCGCCCCTCTTTATGCTTGTATCCCCAGGTACCGGAAGGTCGTCTCCGCCATCTGAAAAGTGTGTGGAGGGAAGGTTAACTGGGTAGTCTCCCCGGAGGCGTTGAAGCAGGACCCGTATGACTTAGGCTCACTAATTGTGAGGCCCGACAATACCCGGAAGTCCTCAAAGATTCTGGGGATAGGGTCGAGCCCGCCTCTCAGGTCGCGCAGATACAGGATAATGTCGTCCGCATATGCCGACACCACGTGAACTGTCTCAGCTCTCCGTATGCCCCTATGGTGTGCCGACGTCCCAAGCTTACACAACAATGGCTCTAGTGCCAATATAAACAATAGTGGGGAAACGGGCACCCCTGTCTGGTTCCTTTCGCTATTTTTAGTTGTGTTGAGATGTACCTATTCGTGCGAACCCGAGCTGTTGGGCGGGTGTATAACAGCTGGACCCAGGCAGCATACTCGGGCGGTATCCCAAACTTTGAGAATGTTGCAAACATAAAATTCCACCTAAGGGAATCAAATGCCTGCTTCAGGTCTAGAGAAATACAGCCCTCCGTCCCCTCAGGCGCTTGCTCGTGAAGCATGAGTTGGCTGAGCCTCCGCAAGTTCATGGCCGTACCTGCCAGGTACGAAACCGCATTGGTAGGGGTGTATTAGTTGCGGGATGTACTGGGCCAACCTCGTCGCAAGGACCTTACTCAGTATTTTGTAATCCGTGTTCAGTAAGGACAGAGGCCTATAATTAGCCAGTTGTAAGCCGTCCCTGCCCGGTTTCGGAAGCGATACAATCAACGCCTGTAGGGACGACTGCGGCAGTCCCTGTGACTTCAGCGCTTCTTGGTACACTATATGTAGGCGTGGGGCAAGCAGGTCGATGTAGGCCCCATAGAACTCGGCCGGGAGGCCGTCCGTCCCTGGGGTTTTATTTTGTGGAAGCGCGCGTATGGCCTGACATATCTCCGCGATTGTGATAGGGAGTGCCAGGTCCTCCCCCTGATGGACCTCTAGGAGTGGTAAGTCGAGCTTTGCCATAAACTCCTCAAACGCCTCTTCTGACAGCTGTCGGTGTAGGCCATAAAGCGTCCCATATTAGTCCCTGAAGGCAGTATTGATGTCTCTTTGTGTCGTGACTGGCGTCCCTCCCTGGTCAGTGACCTGTAGTATGGCATATGTACAGGATCATCCCGCACCAGACGAGCCAGTAAAGGCCCGACCTTTCTGCTTGCGCGTGCTCTCTGCATGTGTACTCCCAATAATCTAGCACAGGCAGTTCCTCCAGCAGCTCAGCGTGTTGTATGTGCGCTTCTTGCAGCGGCGTGAAGGGTAAATTCGTACCTGCAGCCGCACTTTCCAAAATGATTCAGAAAAGGGGGTGGTGATGAACAGAGTGTCTGAATTAAGCAGACCACTCTTACCCAGTCCAAAGATCAGGGCTTGATCCATCACCGTTATTTAGCTCACTGCACCATCCCAGCTCAGAACCTGGCTATATGCAAATCAGTCTGTCCCTGGCCCAGTGCATCATGGGAACAGGGCAGACTAAACTACCAAGCCAATTCTTCACCGGAAAGGAGACAAGCTTGCGGGGACCGGTTTCTGGCATTTCAGCCGTCGTCGGCCCGGCTTGCTTGAATCCTGATGGTGCAGTGAGCAAGGGACTCATGTCTGAGTATACCCTGCCACACCTATAGTGGCCAAAAAAGATTCAGAAAAGGGGGTGGTGATGCAGAGTGTCTGAATTAAGCAGACCACTCTTACCCAGTCCAAAGATCAGGGCTTGATCCATCACCGTTATTAGCTCACTGCACCATCCCAGCTCAGAACCTGGCTATATGCAAATCAGTCTGTCCCTGGCCCAGTGCATCATGGGAACAGGGCAGACTAAACGACCAAGCCAATTCTTCACCAGAAAGGAGACAAGCTTCCGGGGACCGGTTTCTGGCATTTCAGCCGTCGTCGGCCCGGCTTGCTTGAATCCTGATGGTGCAGTGAGCAAGGGACTCATGTCTGAGTATACCCTGCCACACCTATAGTTGCCAAAAACGATTCAGAAAAGGGGGTGGTGATGAACAGAGTGTCTGAATTAAGCAGACCACTCTTACCCAGTCCAAAGATCAGGGCTTGATCCATCACCGTTATTTAGCTCACTGCACCATCCCAGCTCAGAACCTGGCTATATGCAAATCAGTCTGTCCCTGGACCAGTGCATCATGGGAACAGGGCAGACTAAACTACCAAGCCAATTCTTCACCAGAAAGGAGACAAGCTTCCGGGGACCGGTTTCTGGCATTTCAGCCGTCGTCGGCCCGGCTTGCTTGAATCCTGATGGTGCAGTGAGCAAGGGACTCATGTCTGAGTATACCCTGCCACACCTATAGCGGCCAAAAACGATTCAGAAAAGGGGGTGGTGATGAACAGAGTGTCTGAATGAAGCACTTTCCAGCATAGCTAGGCGGCCCTCCACCTCCCGGAGCCTCTCTAGAACAGTGTGTCTCATGCCCACCCGTGTGCTCATCGCCTCCCCTCTTATGGACACCTTAAAGGCATCCCATTCTATCTGCCGGGAACTAGCCGTACCAGCGTTTATGTTAAAGTAACGTGTTATGGCATCTGCAAGGGTCGCCCGAAAGACAGTGTCATTGAGCAAATCCGGGGTTAGGCGCCACGTTGGTATAGGCGTCAGGACCCTACCCCACTGTAATGTGACTTCCACCGGGTTATGGTCAGAAAATGTCTTACCCATATGCTCGGCAGTGACCACCGCCCCCAGTAATGATTTAGTACAGAAAATACGATCTATCCTGGTGTGCAGTCTATGGGGCAGGGAGTAGAAGGTATATTCTCTATTCAGCAAGTGTGTGCACCTCCACGCGTCAGCCAATTCCCACCCTTCCGTCCACTGCGCAAGAGCGTCCGCCTGTCTCCTACTCTGTGGCCTGTAGTGGTGGGTGTGACCTGTCTAGTGAAATGTCCAAGACTGCATTGAAATCCCCACCTATGAGCCAATGATAGTCCGACCAGTCTGCCAACACTCCATTAAGGGTAGTTAAAAAGTCCGACTGGCCCGAGTTCGGCGCATAAACACTGCCGATCACAACAGGGGAGCCATCCAACATCCCATGAATTAACACGTATCTGTATGACATTTGCGGTTTTGTGAACTGTGTTTACTGTGTTTCACCCTTGAGGCGGAAGCCGAGGGTTCTATGCGCGCTCTGGTGCCTCTTTTCTCATAGAATACAGCATTATAGAAGCGTTATTGATTTACTTATGACGTTATTTTAATAGTGTGTAAATATTTTAAACAGCTCTTTTTTAAAATCTGTTTTATACCTGGGTGTTAGACTGACATCGCTCGAGGTTTTTACACCACTCCCTGCCTGGAACAGCGTTGCTACTAACAGCGCCGAGCAGACCTTCCAGCCACTTCAGGCGCCATATTTGATAGGGGAAGGCTGGCGGTCTAGTGGATCGTCCCTCCCACCCTCCTCCCCATCACCGAATACATGGATAAAAACGTCACACCAGCTCGCCCGCGCAGCGGGCGGGCGCAGCGGGCGCGCCGGCGGCGCGCCGAAGGCGCGCCAAAGGCAAGCCCGTCTGCGCCCGTCCGCGCTGGGACCGGGCCTAGGGCCACGACCTATGGCCAAATTAATAATGCTGGTCACATTGTTTATTCACGTAGTTCGCTGTTTACTTTACGGCCACCTCTATTACCTGACTGTCATTTTCTTGACATGGCAGTAATCCCCAAGAACGATGTGATGCACTGTGCGCACTGTAACAAAGAGATAGTTAACAATATGCTCAAACACTCAGCTATCACATATACCACAGATACTGATATACTTACAGTCATGGCCCTCATTAATGCTCGCTCCCTCTGCAAACACAGACAAGAAATTGCCGAACTCATAATTGATCACAATCTAGACCTACTGTTCATCACTGAAACATGGACTGATAAAGCTTCCGAGCCGGATTTAGTGGTTGCCACACCCAATGGTTATAAAGTTTATAGACAGGATAGAACAGGTGGAAAAAGAGGAGGAGGATTAGCAATTATAGCCAGAGAAAGGTTTCGTATTACTATATCACCTATCCCAGAAACTTCCTGCGAAGCATTACAGTTCAGAGTCGAGCTTAGTGCCCTATGTAATATCAAAGGGCTACTCCTTTACCGACCTCCAGGAGGCAGGGCAGACTTTTTATCAGGCCTAAGTTCCATACTGGAATCACTGGCCATTGAGGACTCTTTCATGGTCTTAGGTGATCTGAATTTCCATCTGGAAGACAAAAGCCAGAGCGATACTCTGACCTTGCTTTCAGATATGGACATATTAGGGCTCAGACAATTGGTGACCTCGTCTACACACGAGGCAGGACATACATTAGACGGAATATTCTCTAACGTTAAGGGCCTCCAAGTTTCCGACATTCTACCAATGTCCTGGACCGATCACCACGCTATCTTTTTTACTATAAGAGTCCCAACCACGGATTATAAAAAATGTAAAACTTTTCCCCATACTCCCTTTAAAGCCTGGAAGAATATCAATCATCCTAAACTGATAGATCAGCTAGACATCACGCGACCAGTGATCTCACCCGATCCTAACATTGCAACATCACAGTTCCACGACTGGGTGGGCCATGCCACCAATCTTTTGGTCCCCATAAAATCTATGTCTAAAAACCGAGTTAGGCCTACAGCATCGTGGTACACTGAAGAATTAAAAAAACAAAAGCAACACAGTAGGCACTTTGAAAGGCAGTGGAGAAAAAAATATGACGTGGCAAGTAGAAAGCGATATAAAGATTCACTCGCCGTTTATAAAGGAATGATAGCAACAGCCAAAAGGTCTTTCTACTCTGCCCAGATTGAGCAGAAGTTTGTCTGGTAATCTTCCTGACCTTATTCCCCCTCCATCCCAAAAAATGTGTGATGAGCTTGCTACCTTCTTTTTTTCTAAAGTAGATGATATTTACCAGACGTTTACATCTAAGTCTAACACATCTAACCTCCCGCTCTCCAATAAACATACTACCCTCTTAAATAGCTTCAATCTTTTAACTGATAACCAAGTAAAGACCATTGTCAATTCTATTAAAACGGGATCTGCCTTAGATCCCTGTCCGGTATCTGTCCTTCTCCCTGCTGTCGACCTCTTAATACCAGTAATTACTCAGGTATCCAATGCCATCCTTAGCTCAGGAACCTATCCCAATGCTTTAAAAAAGACACTTCTGAAACCCCTTTTAAAGAAACCGGGCCTTGATAAAAGTGACCTGAAGAATTACAGGACCATTGCCAGTCTCCCCTTCATAGCAAAAGTGGTCGAAAAGGCTATGAATTCACAATTGTCGGAGTATCTTGAGAATTATAGACGGCTTGATGACACAGAGTTCGGATTCCGGAAATATCATGGGACCGAAACAGCCTTAATCAAGGCGGCAGATGAAGTACGAGCTATACGAGACCAGGGTGGGACAGCTCTCCTGGTAATGCTGGACCTGTCTGCAGCCTTCGACACGGTCGATCATAAGATCTTGATCGACCGTGTCGGTAATATGGGCATTGGACAAACGGCATTAAAATTGCTTGCCTCGTTCCTCAAGGACAGAACCCAGGCTGTCGACTTGGGGTCATACCAATCTGCTCAGTTGTCTCTGCCGTGTGGAGTTCCTCAAGGCTCATCCCTTAGTCCGACACTATTTAATATCTATGTGTCGGACCTTGCTAGTGTCATCAAAAGCCACGGGATGAGCCTAACTTCATACGCAGATGACACGCAACTGGTACTAGCCATTAAAGGCGATGGTCTGGATGTGGCTCAACGCTTTCAAGAAGGAATGTTGGCCATAGAAGATTGGATGGCGATAAACTGCCTAAAACTCAACTCTGAAAAAACCGAGGTGGTCATTTTTGGACCACTTGAACCACCTTGGTCCTCAGCCTGGTGGCCATCTACTCTCGGAGCTCTCCCAACTCCAGTGGCTAAGGTCAGAAATTTAGGAGTCACCTTCGACGATGCTCTCATTTTCATAGACCATGCGAATAAAGTAGCATCAACGGCACACTATAAGCTACGCATGATCAAGAAAATAAGTCCGTTTTTACCAGCAGCTGCCATTAAAACTCTGGTTAGCTCCCTGGTTCTATCGGCCCTTGACTACTGCAATGGCTTATTTTTAAACACTCAGGCCAGGGTCCTCAAAAAGTTGCAGTCGATACAAAATGCTGCTGCCCGTCTACTCTCCGGACTTCCAAAATTTGCGGCAATATCAGGAACAATAAAAGATTTACATTGGTTGACCATTCACAATAGGATTAAATTTAAATCCTTATGTTTAGTCTACAAGTCCTTAAACAACAGAGGTCCCCAATTTTTAAAGGACCAGTTGGTTCGATACCTGCCCCCTAGACAGCTCCGGTCCTCCAATCTCAATCAACTCATGGTCCCTCGGTCCAAAACAGTCTCATGGGGTGATCGTCGTTTCTTCACAGCGGCACCTAAACTATGGAACACCTTGCCCCAAGATATTAGATTAAGCCCATCACTCCTGCAGTTTCGCAAGAATCTAAAGACATGGTTGTTTAATCAATAATGGTTATCTCTGAATCAATTTGGACACTACAGGCCGCACTGATCAATAATTCTGCAAATCTCAGCGCCAAGACGCCCTCGGGTATAAGCCGCGCTTTATAAATGATAAACATAAACATAAACATAAACATCTACCATCTGAGTCCAGTCTCTTTTCCACCAGCTTAAAGGGAACAGAGTTTGAGCCATATAGCTGCCCCTCTCGAAAACACAGAATAAGTAGTAGCATACAACTGCCCCTTCCACTTCTTAAGCAGCTTTACGCTCTCTGCACTGTTCAGATGGGTTTACTGAAGGCATGCCACCATGACGTGCCTCCGATTAAGTTGTGCCAAAAGTCTATGTCTCTTGTGGATTGACCCCATGCCTCGCACGTTCCAGGTGCATATTTTGTATGTGTTAAGAGTCCCCATTGCGGTCCGTGTCAGGTATTTCCAACAGGCCCCGTACTAGGAAGGTAGTATGCAGTAAATGTAGTGTCCCAAATGCCATTAAAACGTGTAACCCCCTAACTTCGAGGTCCCCAAGTGAAAAAACCTGAGGCCCAAACATCATCGCCCAACGTGGGCAACAGTTAAACCGGAACATGACTATGCTTTGGGGGGTTGTACCCACTTACACTCGCCCAGGACCTGTTGAGAAGTCACTCAAAATGTGTCCTAATTTTTCTTTCTTCAGCACTAATCATAATTTTAATTTTTATGGCAAAATGAACCCGCTCATTGTGTTCCTTTTTAAATTAAATGTTTTAAGTTTTACCAGTTTATTCCAATCAAGATGGCTTCATGTGTGCCATACTTTTGTCTTAAGTAAGACAGTAAGCGCTCTAGTTGTTCTTAAGAACACTCTCGGGCATTCTGTCATTGAGCTATACGGGGGCTACATCTGGATGATATTTGTGCTACATTTGGGCTCTTTTGTCACTGGTGGCCATCTTGGGAGACTTATTTGTTATGAAGTTTCCTAATTTCCTCATTTACTGCAGTATTCTCAGTAGGAAATACTTTCAGTATTTTACTTTGGTTTCATCAAGAAGGCATTCAGATGTGTCACACATTTGCCATAAATTCTGAATGTTAGCACTCTAGTTGCTCATTAGATCACTGTAGTAACGCTACTGCTCACCAGGGAAGTCTGCTGCTGGTATTCAAAGTGCATGTTTCACTCTGCATGTCAGAATTTTTTAATGAAATAGAAGAGGATTTGAGAAGTCAAAATGTGTCCTAATTTATCTTTCTGCAGCACTAATCATAATTTATATGGCAACATGAACCCCCTTATTTTGTTCCTTTGCAAATTAAATGTTTTAAATGTTACCATTTTATTCCAATAAAGATGGCTTCAGGTGTGCCATACGTTTGTCATAAGTAAGACTGTTAGCGCTCTAGTTGTTCTTTAGAACACTCTGGGACATTCTGTCATTGGGCTATACTTGGGCTACATCTGGGTGACATTTGTGAAACATTTGGGCTCTTTTGTCTCTGGTGGCCATCTTGGGAGACTCATTTGTTATGAAGTTTGCTAATTTCCTCATTTACTACAGTCTCCTCAGTAGGAAATACTATCAGTTTTTTACTTTGTTTCCATAAAGAAGGCATTCCGATGTGTCACATATTTGCCATAAAATCTGAATGTTAGCACTCTAGTTGCTTATTTTACCAGGGAAGTCTGCTGCTGGTATTGAAAGTGGATGTTTCAGTCTGCATGTCAGTATTTCTTAATGAAATAGAAAAGGTTTTGAGAAGTCAACCAAAATATGCCCTCATTTTTCTTTCTGCAGCACTAATCATACTTTCTATGGAAAAATGTACCCCATCAATTTGTTCCTTTTTAAATTAAATGTTTTAAGAGTTACCACTTTATTCCAATCAAGATGGCTTCAGGTGTGCAATACGTTTCTCATAACTAGGACTCTTAGCGCACTAGTTGTTCTTTAGAACACTCTGGGAAGCTGCAGTAGAACACAAAATAATCAACGGACAGTCTCTGCCCTTGTTGGATGTACATGTTTTACTGAGAATGTCAGACTTCATTCTCACATGACTGAGAAAGATAATGTGAATTTACAGAAAATATGCTCTCAGTTTAGTTTATAGATCACCTTCCAAACCTCTGTGGGAAAAGCATGAGAAAATAGTTTTCTCTCAAACATGACATCCCAGCAGAAGGCTTTTTCACCTGGTAAAATCGAATGTCTGACTAATTATCGACAGACAGAATATCGATATACAAAAATATCGCAACACAAATATCGAGGGACAAAATATTGGGATGCTATCTTTAAAAAGGTAAGTACCAAAATATCGGAAAAAAATATTGAATGTAAAAAAGAGGGTTTTTTGTACAATATCGTTATATTTTAATTAAATAAAAATATTATATTAACAAAATAATAATTATGAATGTAATAAACATGTTTTAAAAATATAATATATTATGAAATATTAACAATTAATGTAAAAAAATTATTAATAAATATATAATACACAGTATATTTTTCATTAATAATAACTCTAAATTAATTATTTTAATAACTTATAAATATATAAAAATATAATAATATAAATGTAAATGTATATACATACAATAGTAATATAAATTACAATTAATAACATAAAATTACAAAAAAAATACATACATTAAATATATATAAATAATTTTATAAACATAATATAATTTTATAAATAACAATTAATAACAACATAAAAGTAATAATAATAAAATTATAAACATAGATAGCGTATGAGTACAAATTACTATTCCAACTCCAGAGAGCGCAACAGTAGGGAAAGTGTTGGATAGCGTAGAGGTTAAAAATACTATTCCCACTCCAGAGAGTGCAACAGTAGAGAAAGTGTTGGATAGCGTAGGGGTAAAAATTACTGTTCCCACTCCAGAGAGTTATTTAATTAAAAATTATTACCAATTTATTAAAATTAATACCAATTAATTCAATTTAATTATTCATTCCTACTAATTAATACTTATTTTAACATAATTAAATTACTTCCCACCCTATTCCCCTATAAACCCACAACCCGCTACGATGGTTCAGTTGTATTACACAAAGTCCCATAATGCACTAATGTGGTAAATGGAAACAAGGACCGGAAACAAGGTGTCCTTTAGTCGTGGAGATATACCATTTCCTCCATGTTTAAAGATCTGTAATGTCTGGTTCTGGCCATAGTTGACTGCTGATTTAAGAAATAGTGGCCTTTTCATGGTTCTAATTCGTTGAGTTGACCTAGGCCAGTTTTATCTCTTTATTTCAGTGATCCTAAGAGAAGGATTTGTGCTCTAGGATGCTGCCAAACAATGCCATCAAAGACGAAAGGGATAATATTTTTCTACACACATCTTTGCACCTCATAAGGAGATGCAGACCAATTGCACACTTTACATCCTCAATCTACCGTCGGAGTTCAACTTTCACATTGTTGGCCTGAGACCGTGTTTGGAAAGAACACAACCACCACCTTCGACAATCTCCTTCTTCCTGCCCAAAACACTTAAGCGAGGGGAACTGTAGCATTAACCTACCTAACAAATTTGTCCTGCAATGCATTTCTCAACACTGCATTCCCATACTTTTAGTACACACCATCATGATGTACCATGAATCCCAACAGCTCTTTCTTTTTAGCATAGGTCTACATTCCTCCCAAATGTAAGTCAACCTTCCTGGGTGACTTCCTTGAACTTGCTCTCTATCTACAGATCAAACCCAACAACATTCTGTTCAGTAGAGACTTTGATCTGTGGGTAAATAGTCCAGACATCAAGCCTGCTACCTGCCCCTCTCAACAAGATGCAGGCCCTCAACTTCAAGCAAGTAGTTTAGACCCAGCACACACGGCTGTACACAAGGTAGCCCTCGTTCACAACCTAAAAACTTTGACTCTAGTCTAGGAAGATAAACTTGGGTATGATTAGATCTCTACTTTGACCCTAATCTCACAACCTTAGCCTTCAACCCTGCCACCATTCAAGAAATCATACTCTTCCTCCCTCCTAACCAAATATCTCAGAAACATAAGCACAGAGATGCTTAAATGAACATGTTGTGCTTCCAGAACCAACCATTCTACACCCTAAACATATTTTTGTCCTTGAAGTTGGAGCTTCTGGCAAAGCCAGAAATCCAAGCTGGGTCTCACAACCTCCAAAAAGTGGTTCAGTGGGGAATGTGCTGAGTTTAGAATTGACAGCCTGTAATGGAAATGGTACTAGTCACAGTCAGAAGTGGACAACATCCTCTGTTAAAAACAAAAAGAGTTTAACACTACGCCATCTTGACACCCAAAGTGGCTTACTTCTCTAAACGGTTCCTAGAGGCAAAGCTTTCAATTTGTTAATCCAGATGCCCTAAAAAGCTACCATTCCATATTTCAACAACATTGCCAAGATTGTCTTGAGTTGCGCTAGGACAAAATTGCCATCCTATACAAATTTATCATCAACATACTAAAAATGGCTGTTTAGATGCATATCTCAATTTCAGTGCTATAATCCATCTGCACTTTTAAACCCAGGGAACGGCGATTGGCTATACCAATCTGCTGGACTGGATTGCAGTTAAAAATATAGTGGGAAAAAAGTGGACTGCAAAAAAGTTGTGTCAAAAAGGTTGCATACTAAAAAAATACAATAAAAAAAGCTGTGGCTACAAAGAAAATAGAAAAATGTTGTGCCTTACAGCTGAAAGGTAAGTGTACTGGAAACATTAGCATAAGGGCATCATCCTGCCGAAGTTGAGAGAACATCTACAATGAGGTGGGATAGGGGAATAGTAAGGGGTTTTTAGCATTTAGGAAAGGCTACAGTTTTGGTTTCACAGAAGGGTAGCATTAAGGGGTGGATCGGAGGTTTTAGAGTTTAGGGAAGGGTAGCATAAAAGGATAGAAAGGGTTGGGGAAAGGTAGTAATAAGGGAAGTAGGTGTTTTTAGTTTTAGGGAAGGGTAGCATTAAGCAACAAAGGTTTTTAGGTTTTAGGGAGGTGTAGGATAAAAGTGTAGGAAGGGGTTTTTAGGGTAGGGTAGCAAAAAAGGGTAGGAAGGATTTTAAGGCGCAAGGAAGGGTAACAATAAGGAGAAGTAGAAGAATGTTATGGTCTGGTAAGGCTGTGTTACAGGATAGTAAGGGGTTTTTAGGGGTCAGCGAAAAGTAGCAATAATGGGAAGTAAGGGGCTTTTACAGTTCAGGGTTTTAGGGTTCAGGGAAGGGTTGCATTAAAGGGGAGTACGGGTTCAGGAAAGGGTACACTAAAGGAGTAGTAAAGTCTCTTCCATTTCAAGGAATGGTGTGCAAAGGGGTAGCAAGGGTTTTTAGGGTTCAGGGAAGGGTAGCATTAAGGGGTAGTAAGGAGTTGAAAGGGTTCAGGTATTGGTAGCATTAAGAAGTATTTGGGAGCTTTGAAGATTCGGGGAAGGTTAGTGTTAATTTGTTTATTTATAGGTTTTATACAGCGCTAGCTAGACCTGAAGGTATTAGAGCGCTTTACATATAATGCAAGATCATTTGAATAAAGGACATGTATAAATACCAGCAAAGAAAATCGTTAGGCCGCAAAGTTAGTTACAATATGCAGATATAGGAACAGCATGAGCTAATAGAGTACTAGACATAGTAGACAGCAGAAACAATAAATTTACTGCTGCATCTGGTCAAGTCAGAATATGTGTAAGCTTAGGGGACATAGCTCAGTTAGGGTGCGTGTTAAAGTATTTGTTGAGCAGTAGGTGAGGGGTTGTAGCGCAGGTCTCTAGGGGATGAGTTTCAGATCCTGGGAGCATTTTCATAAAATGAGTGTGTCTGGGAGGATTTCTTTTTCAGTTTGGGAGGTATGAGAAGAAGTGAGTTGGAGTTCCTTAGAGATCTGGCTCTTCCAGCTTTCGAAAGTTTGTTATCCAGATCGTTGGGGTTATGTGTGTGAAGGGCTTTGTGGGTGATGCAAACAGTCTTGAAGAAACATCTTTCTTCGATTAGGAGCCAATCAAGGCTCTTGAGGGCTGGTGTGATGTGCTCAAACCATTTAATACCGGTTAGTAGCCGGGCTGCCATGTTGAAAACTGATCTTAAGGGGGTAAGGTGAATTTTCTGAGTTCCTGTGATGATGGCGTTACAATAATCCAGTTTTGAGAGGACTACTGATTGCACTACTGTCTTAAAAACTTCAGGGGGAATGAAAGGTTGGATTTTCTTTAGGTGTTTTAGTGTGTAGGGTGCTCATTTGGCTGAGTTCTTGATGTGGTCCTTCAATGGCATGTTTTTGTCCAGGGTGATGCCCAAGGACTTAACGGAGTTGGACAGTGTTAGAGAACAATTTAGGGCGCCCAAATTCTTGAGCCAGATTTGGATTGGTAGAGGGTTGTTTTTCAGGGAGAAAAGTAGTAGTTCCGGTTTGTTGGTTGATATTAAGCCAAGTTTGTATCTTGATTAGAATGGCATTCAGATAGAGGATGTCACTGGTTAATTTAATTTTGTAATAGAGTTGGGTGTCATTGGCGTATATGTGATATTTGACCCCTGCTAGATTCAAGATAACAGTAAGGGGTTCCATGAAGAGATTGAAAATGGATGGGGATAGAGTTGAGCCTTGGGATACACTATGAGTAACTAGTGTAGGTTTCGAGAGACAGTTGTTGATTTTTATTTGTTGAGAACAATGTTGTAGGTAAGATGTGAATAATTTAGGACTGTGCCATTGATACCAGTGCGGTTCTTGAGTGTCTACAGTATTGCTGGGTGATTTACGGTATTGAAAGCTCCAGTTAAGTCAAGTAGGAATAGGAGGCATGCATCACCTTTATCTAAGGATCTGCGAATGTCATCCGAGATATTGAGCATGGTAGTTTCAGTGCTACAGCCTTTCCTGAACCTAGACTGCAAGGTGTCATGGAGGTTGAATTCTTCTATGTTGCTTCATTGTAAGATGCACTTCACCAATGTTTTGTCTAGAAAGGAGAGGTTTGTGATAGGTCTGAGGTTATTGAGGTCATTGGGGTCAGCACCTGGCTTTTGAGTATGGGTGTGATTTGGCCTAGTTGGAGGGAATCAGGAGCACTGCCTGAGGAGAGCAATGTGCTGTTGATTTTAGTCCAGAATGGGGCAATGATATGGTTGAGGTTTTGTACTATTGTGGATGGGAGAGGATCCGTAGTATGGGATGTGAGCTTTAAGTTTGCAATTATATTGAAGACTTCACTTTCTGTCATGGGTTTAAATTCAGAACAATTAGCTTTGTTTTTCAGTTGAAGGAGATCAAAGTTGAAATTAGTTTTTATAGAGGCCATACGGTCATTGGTTAGATCTAGAGGGGTGGGCTGTCTTGGAGGGGAGTGAGGCAGAGGGGAGGTTGGTAGTGATGTCAGATTTGTGACTTGGATGAGGGATTATCAATTTTTGGAACTTTATCAGTGAAGAAGTTGGCAATTTCTTCACAGCGTTTACTGGTGGCTTTTGTTTTGTGCGGGGAGGAAAGGGTAGTTTGACGTTTAATAATGTTGAAGAGCTCCCTGGGTCTGTTTTTAGCGCGGTCAAATTGGTTGTGAAAGAAAGTGGCATTTTCTCTTAAGATGTGTTTCTTATAGGAAAGCCATGAAGTTCTTAGGAGTGAGAGGTGCACTGTAGAGGGGTTTTGTCTCTATAACCTTTCTGACAAACTGAGTTGTCTCCTCTCGTTGTTAAGATCTGAGTTGAACCAGGATTTGGATTGTTCTAGCTTGTTTAAGTTTCAGTGGTGCCACTTGGTCAAGAACAGGGGATAGTATTTTTTTAGGGTTGCGGGAAGGCTAATATTAATGAGTAGTACAAGGTTTTTAGGGTACAGGGATGGGAAATGTGAAGAAATACCAAGGGGTTATTGTCAGAAGCGTACCTGTATTCTTGGCTTTTCCATGGAAGCTGATGACCTGAGGGAGGAGCCCTGCTGAGTAATTCCTAATTCCCTCACCTCCCTGGACCCGGATTTCTCCAAGGCCAGGAACGGAAGGGAAAGGGGAAGTGGATAAACAAGAGAGACTGCCACACTGGTGCCTAGGACTCTTCTAACTATGGCCCAACTGCACCTAAAATACGAAGAACAACATTAATACCGTTCCCAGAAGAATTGGCTTCTACACTGTTAGCATCCACTAGTTTCTCAATTTACCTTACTCTAGTGTGGAATTTGCTGCTCTCTAATTCTTCATATTTGTAGATGATGCTTCTTAATAAAGTTCGTACATACAGTTCAATGTTCAACGGTTGCTGATTGTAGTATGATGGAATGTAGGTAGACAGCAGTATAAATTATATGCATACAATTAATACCCCATTTACTGCGCTTAACAGGAATGATGACTGGAAGTAGCAGGAAGCAATGAAGAATATTGGATAATGTTCCAGAAGGTAATCTCTCACCAAGTTCACAGAAGTACTGGTAGCCCAAGACTAAGGCTATAAAACAGAGTCTCACAAGCTAATGCAGGTTTTAGAATTCAGGAGAGAGTTCAATAGAGAAGAATAAAACAAGGAGCTATCCTACTGCATTGTCGGTAGTTCAGAACTTCAGTCCAGAATCTCAGGCCAGGAAATCTTCTGACGCTATGCTGCCGACGGGAACCAAACACCAAAGACTGGACCAGAACAGGAATTGCTGGTATGTTATTTCAAGTCAGCAGGGAGACCAGCCATGGAGAAATGAGGCAGAAAAAACGGCAGCCTCAAGAACGGACAAAACGGGACTTGCTCACGGGCCAAAAACTAAACAGGAAGAATGGCCGCGTGAACTAAGAGACTCGTAAAAGTCAACGAGTCTTCAACTGGGACAAAAGCCCCCAAAATTACGAATTATAGTCCAAACTTCGGAAGCGCTGAGGAAGCGCGACCTTCAGGTACCAAAACGACAGTTGAAGTGCGCAGAGCAGAGGGCTCTCGTGCACGAAATGGCGGACAGTCAGCGGAACGCTAGAACGCTGACCGACGAACTCTAGTGGCACAACCAGGAACCCTTTACTGCTCATTAGACCTCTGTTGCGCCACTCTCTGCCGCCAACTCCATATGGACAAAAACGGAGTGGTACATGAAAAATGCCCAGAACGAATCTTGTGAGGGGGAAAGCGGGATCTGACAGTTATTAGGGAACAGATTGATAAATTAAAGAATGCATGTAATAAAACTACTTTTAATATTCAACATTATTGGAATTGGCATAGGTAATTATGAATGATACTACATTATTACCTTGCCAAATTCAACTGGTCCTTGATTTAGTCTACATTTTAAAAGCTGGCTGTATAACATACACCCCAAAAACAAACCAGGCATATCCTAAATTGCAATGGAATGTGTCCAGTCAGTCTTTACGACTCTCTGATATGTTTCAGAAAGAGCCTAAAGACGTGGCTATTTGCTAAAATCTGAGACTCCGGTGCCCCTTACCCAGCCCTGCTATCTGCCGTTTCAACTGGTCCTTGATTTAGTCTACATTTTAAAAGCTGGCTGTATAACATACACCCCAAAAACAAACCAGGCATATCCTAAATTGCACTGGAATGTGTCCAGTCAGTCTTTACGACTCTCTGATATGTTTCAGAAAGAGCCTAAAGACGTGGCTATTTGCTAAAATCTGAGACTCCGGTGCCCCTTACCCAGCCCTGCTATCTGCCGTTTCCATCTGATTAGGTTTTCTAAAGCGCCAGTATACCCGTAGGGTGGCAGCTTGCGCTATATAAGAGCAACATACAATACAATACAATACAATCAAAGGCCAAGAATAGTTTGTTTCAATTATACAAACACCTGGTATACTAAAGCCTACCTAAAGTACCACCCCTGTCATGTCTTCTTTTCAAAAGAACCTTCGCATAACTTCTTGAACAGTACCAGATTTAAACTGACCAATCTACTTCCACTTCTAAAAAGGCTCAGTCTTCAATTAACATTAAATCTTACCTGGACCATGTGTTTCGCTGGTAGAAGGAGAGTTTCTGGTGCTGAAATTATGTCAAGACAGAAAATCTAGTATTTGGACACACACAACTTGACCCACTACCCTTCAATTGATCCTCAAGTCTTGGTAGCTCTCTTCATGTTGCTCCTGATGGAGCAGGGGAAATACAAAGATTTTTGTACCCCCTTCAAAGTTAACAACCTCATAACCTTAATGATACTGTGTGAAGCATGCAAAATAATCAACAAAATGCACCATATATTTATACACTACACGTGGGAAACTAACTGCTATTTTGCAAAAATCTAATGTATTAATAAAAAGTAACGTGAAGTAACAGATTGTGATTGAGTCGAAATAAAAGAGTAAATTGCATGTATTTCTGTGTTCGTAGTAGATTTTATTGTGGCATAGAATGCAAATGGTAAGTAAATGGGCTTTTATTGTTGCTTTTTGCTAGGTAACACCTAACATGAGTTATTAGAATGAAAAAGCTATGAAGCGTGGCTAGGTTAACCAATATTTAAGTGGTAATATGGTCAAATATCATGAAAAGTTGCTCCAGGGAACAAAAGGCAACGGCCACCCACGTCCCGAACAATCCTCTGTGACAAGCACTGTGGATAAGTAATAAACAAATTATTTTTCCCGAGCAAAAGGCAAATAACAGTTAGAATCAGTCATATCAAATGATTAGTCCAATTACACATTCAATTTTGAAAGTTCCAAGTGATATCTTCTATATTTTCTGATTTCTTTTTGTTCTTATCACAGATGCAGAAATGTGATACAAGGATTCTTGATGATGAGTTGGTATAGTTGACATCACCAAATGTAGCCAAGCAGCCGACACGTGTTTCGTCTTGGGGAAAAATCACCCGATGACTTCATCAGGGCAAGAACAAATCTTAGTAGATACAATCACCACATTCCAGGTATGGCCTGTGTGTGGTCCTATACAACATGAGTCTAAAAATATATATATTTCTCCTGTATAGGGCACGTATCCTTCAGCCTTTTGACAAAATATGTGGCCAAATATCTTTATAAGGGACTAATAATCTGGTCCAGCAAGAAGAAGTATGTTCAGTTCAGGTCACAGAGAGTATTCCCGCCATCATCTTCAGCATAAAAAGTAGGTGACCTACTTTTTGCGCTGAAGATAATGGCGGTAGTACTCTCTGTGACCTGAACTAACCAATACTTCTTCTTGCTGGACCAGATTATTAGTCTCTTATAAAGATATTTGGCCAAATATTTTGTCAAAAGGCTAAAGGATAAGTGCCCTGCAAATACTGACCAAATACAAATATGAACATTTTATGAAGTCATGAGAACCCTTAGGATGAGTAAGCACTTTACGAACTGGTTTAAGCTAGGAGGACAACGAGGTAATCATCACCACCCCTCCAATGGACCAATCAGAAATGAAAAAGCCCCTAAATGTTTCAAATTTTGGGTGTAGAAAGTTGGTGAAAGGGTACAAGAGTCTGTGCTTATGATCTGGAGAGCGCTTTTATTTTTCCCACCTTTGCTCAGCATGACATGCTGTCTAATGGGATGAATTTTCTATGATAAATTTTGGACTTTAAACTCTGATGGGGAAAAGGAACGAGATTGTTGCGGGGAGGGATACGTTCCAAGAGGTTAGAGGGACAGTCAGCTTGGGAATATATCCTGTTATCTGCGGTTCATGTTCTGGTGAACCATTTCTATCATCGCCCTATGGCCAAGAGGTATGAGTACTTTCTATTTTCTTTGTTCAAACATAATTGAATTAATGATTAAATGTATATGACTAATAAAACTTATGCAAATTAATTTTCTCTTTAAATTGAATTAAGATAAAGTCTTGTGGAAATATAAACTCGAGTCTGTGGCTATTAGAATAAAAGTCATGACAAATAAATGTTAAAGGTTTTAAATTGTGATTGAGCTGGACTTAATTGCCATCAATTGATTCCTACTAGTTGGTCAATCAACCAAATAGTGGAGTACCTTGATGATTTGGAACTGATAACTATTAAAATAAATGTATGTAATGTATATGATTAATGTATGGGTTAATTAGGTACCCCCCCCCCCCCCCATGTCTTGCAGCTCATCTATTTATCACTGATTCAGGAACTGTGTGAATGTGTGTTTTTGCGGTGTTAAGGTCCCCACCGAGGAATAAATGTTAAGAATTTCCTGGATTAGTGACACAGAGAAAGGGTTTTAGGTTAGACCCGCTGCATCACTCCCCAAGTCAATGCATTGGCCAAGAATACAATCATGCAGCAGTCTGGTCTTCAAAACATACTCTCTATTCTCCACACCAAAAGGAGGTTGGGCGCACGCTGCCTCACATCCCAGCACTCAATTTGCCCCAGTGCTTCCTGTTAAACACAGTGCATGATAACACCTACTTCGGTAACAGTCTTTAATTTTTCACCCTGGTTGGTGTAGGCAGTACTGTGTAACTCTAGACACGTTATGAGGATAGTTGTCGTTGTTCAGTAGAGAGCAACAGATTCTTTTGCTGATGCTAGAAATGCTGGCCAAAGTGTTCTCATGTCTCTGTACCACTCACTGGGCAGAGGTGCATCTCCACTCCCACCAGAGTGGAGCCCTCGTCCTGGTTCACCCTAACTACTGCATCATCTTCTATTCCCTTCCCAAGGAACCTTTTCCTAGGTTCAAAGAATTCAGAACCAACAAGCCAGAAAGTGCCCTAAACCCTTTAAGCAAGGCCATATCAAAACCGCCTTTACAGGACTCACTGGTTCCCAGTAGATGCTAGGATTAAATTTAATCTATCAAATGTAAGGTCTTGTTCATTATCTGCAATGCTTAGAAATGCAAGGCTCGGTATACATGTAGCAGTTGGTACCTCATTATTCCTCAACTGGAGCCCTGTGTTCAAGGTCCACCCATCTGAAATATGGTGGAAGATCATTGGGTGTGCAAGAACCTAGACTCTGAACAAGTTCAGCACGCATCTGAGATCTGAACCAAACACAGGCAATGCAGGAATCTTCTGAAAAGTGAACTATTGAAACTGCCCTTTATAAATCCAGCTAGCAACATGGGTAGCAATCACTATAATTCAGACATGGTTCTCTTAAGCCACCCAACTGATCCCCAACCTCCCCTCCCAAGCTGCATTTCCTTCTGTTAAGCAGTGGGAAAAATACATGAAAGGCGGACAGTGCGTTATAAAATTCCCCAATGAATAAATACATTCATAGATGCATGAATGCCTTTTGTTGCGGGCCGCTGAACACTTTACATATAACTCATCAATATGTTCAGCCATATTCATCAACCTGAATTGCGCTCGCAAATGGCCAGATTCTGAGAATCTGGCCGTTTGCGAGTGCGATTTTTGCATTTGGGATTCATTATCCCAAATGCAAAAATCGCTATTTGCGAAATCGCATATTTGCGAGGAATTGGATTTAAGGAATCTCTAATAGAGATTCCTTAAATGCAATTCATCACCCTAATTGAAATTGCGAATTCGCAATATTTGGTCGCAATTTACCACGAAATCTGACTTTGTGGTAAATTGCGAAAAACGAGTAAAAAGCACTTTTGTGCATTTTTTACTTTTGCATGTTACACACACACATATGTCCTCTGGACATGTGTGTGCGCAACACCTGTTCAAATGTGTATTTGAGGGGTGCTACAGGGTGTCCTTTGGACACCCCTGGCACCCTTCAAATCGCAATCTTATTTGCGATTAGCAAATTGCTAATCGCAAATAAGGAATACTCCCCATTCATTCCAATGGGCCTTTTGGCCTTATTTGCGATTAGCAATTTGCTAAACGCAAATAAGGAATCAGTAGGAATCGCAATAAATTTTGCTAATCCTACATGAATCCCGTTTTGCGAGTCCTTAATAGCGAGTCGCTATAATTCGCTATTAGGGCCTCGCAAAACGGGAGATTGATGAATCTGGCTGATTATCTTTTTTATTCAACCAATTACTATCATAGTCTTTCTACACCTCCAGGGTGGCTCAACCAATAGTCCAGATTGCAGGCATTCATATCATGTCCTTTTGATATACCTTAATCATAGCTTGCAAGTGGCCTAATACTGTGTGTGACACTATACCCACTCTTGCTTTTCAGCTAATCATATTTTGCCAAAGGGTCCAAATGTGGTTCATGCTACCATAGCTGTGGACACCCTAAAATGTGGACCTCAAGGAGGTGTTTTTTTGTTCCTAGATGAATGGACTTTGGATAACTTCTAAGATATTAGGACAACTCAGATTTATTTATTCATGCAACACCACCTCAGTTTGTGTTAAGTATTCAGATGCAGTTGGGGAGGTAAGAGAGACCTAGGCTTCTTTAGTGAATTTATAAGGAAAAATTATGGAAGTAACTGTTCTTATGACTGGTGTTGGTGGATGGCACCCAAACATAAAACAGACAGCACTTCATCTGCTTTCTGATTGGCTTACAATTATGGGTGTACACAGTAACAGGATTCTAGAGTACATACAGGAATTCCTTTTCAGTACAAATCTATCAGAGTGTTTGTGTGTGTGAGAAATGGGGCCCATGGCACAACAACAGGCTTGTATAAGGTGCGGTGTGCATATTGGCAGCAGATCATACCAACAGCATGGTTTATTATTCCCCAGAACTGAGCTGCGCCCTGGTTTGACTTTGACATGGCTTGTTGGCCTGACCTATTGAGGAGGCTTCACCTCCACTGCCCAGTACGGTCTACTATTGCTCAATGACCCCTTTGTCACAATGCATTCCTACTTCAGCAGGGCATTATGGTCTGTTCAGGCAGTAACCACAATACCTGCTTTCGTGTAAAACTATTTACTTGTAACAGTCATTTGCAAGACTCTGGCACCTTCCATGGATTTTTGAAAATGGTAAGATAAGCACTGCACGACCTTAAAAGCATTTTCTACAAGTAAAAGTGCATGCCAGTGGTCACTGTGGAACTATGCAAGGCTAAAAGTTCTTCTCATCGTTTAGTGATTCACTACGTAGATGTTAGCCTCGAGATTGAATTGTCCATTACTGTTCACATTCAATGTTCCTCTGGTCTACCGTGCCAGGTGCCTTAGTGGACTAATGCGTCCACTGTAGGGGCCTGTGTTTGACCTCATGATCACAGGTCCAAATCCCCGGGGGGTGGGGGGGGTCCACTCAGCCTTTCATCCCAATGAGGTTGATAAAACGAGCACCATTGAGTTGAGTAACAATAAACAACTGTTATTCAGCGCCTTGATATCCTTCTGGGTAAATGCTCCCTATATCTGTAATAGTATGAACCTCCCACTCGACCACTCACTGATTCACTCTGGCCACTCTTGGATCTATAGGGCTATCCCTCAAGAATACAAGAAAAAAAGTTAATTTCATAAATAGTGTAAACTTTTATTTTCTCATAGTAGAAATGTAATATTTTGTTTATTTTATGTCTTTTTTTCTTACAAAAGCATTTCAATAATCAAACCATCATAATTTGTTTTTTTAAACAATTAAGAATTTACAAAGGCATTATATTACCTCTAATCAACCAACAAGTCAAGAAAAATGACACAATGAATATATACAAAATTACAAAGTGCTTCTGAAATATTCCCACACCAAATTCACAATCATACCAACCTCACATTCAATCAAAACATACCAACCACTCTCATACACACATCACAAACATTCATCAGTTTTCAGCTGCAAGATGGCTTGCAAATCTAAACTCATGGCAAATAAATCGTCTTAGTTGCCTACGGTTTTGCACACCCACTGAAAAAACCAGGCCAACGCACGTTTCTGTGGTAAACCTTTTCTATCCACCTTCTTCAGGAACGCTTATTCTCTTGTATTTCAAAAATAGCGAAGGTAGGGTAGGGGATCTAAAATCCAAAAAGAGGGATGCAAATCATTTGTGGTGCCCTAAACAGAGGAAAATGTTCTATATATAAATTTTTCTATCTCTAGAGGAAGGATGTATGTCGTTACAATGCGATGTTTTACATCGCAGTACTTTACGACGCATGTTTTACAACGCAAGTCGTTACCACGACTTGCTTTGTTGGGGGCTGGATAGTGAACAATTTAATTTACTATTCCAACTCCAGTCCCCGTGGATAGTAGGGAAGGAGTTGGATAGTAAATTAAACTATTTACTATCCTGGAGCGCCCCCCAGCACAATTCGTTGTTACAACTTTTGTTGTAAAAGTTGCGTCATAAGGGAACTGCGGTGTAACATCCGCGTTGTAAAGGATGTTCCCCCTAGAGGAAACTCAATTAATGCTACTACACAATTGTTCATGCACTTTAACAAGCTGTGAAAAGGGGGATGTATGAAAGTGATTTAGCAAGTTTAGAAAAAGAGTGACAAAAGAGTCCTAGTACCTAGTGCAGTTTTTGGTGCAAAGCAGATTGTTGTAAAGTCTGCCTCTTTTGTGAAAACCTTATTTACTTATAGCCTTAAACAGAACTAGTGTTTCTTTGACCTTAAAGCCCACGAGTCCTTTATATGTATTTAACTAACCCTTTTGGTCGAAATCCTGCTTGTTTTCCTTTTTATTATAACTCTGGCTCATCAAGGGCCAGATGTAGGTAAATCCGATTTACCGACTTTTAAATACCGAGTCATACCGATTCGGTATTTAAAAGTCGGTAAATTGGAAGGAGGCAGATGTAGGTAAAAAATTACCGAATCTGTAAGAGTCGGTATTTACAGATTCTGTAAATACCGAATCTGTATTTCCCATTGATTCCTATGGGCCGTGAAGCCCATAGGAATCAATGTGAAATACAGATTCGGTATTTACAGAATCGGTAAATACCGAATCCTGCAAGGGTGCAGGGGGTGTCACTTTGACACCCTCTAGCACCCCAATTCTGGACTTGTGTGCAATGTGGCACACAGACATGCCCTTAGGGCATGTCTGTGTGCCACATTGCACAGGTGTGCATGCACAGATGTGCATGCACACCTGAATTCGGTATTTTACCACCCAATCCTATTGGGTGGTAAAATACCGAATTTTAAGGGCCTGTGGCACTCTTAGGAGTGCCACCTACATATGGTTTTTCCGAATCGGTAAATATACCGATTCGGTATTTTACCGATTCTGTAAATTTACCGATTCGGTAACTTTACAGAATCAGTAAAATATAGGCCCCCTACATCTGGAAACCCTAATACCGGTCGGTAACGGCCGAATTCGGCCGTTACCGACCGGTATTAGGGCTCCTACATCTGGCCCCAAATGTGCAATAATTCTTTGGGTTCTATTATGGCAGGCGGCTGTCTCGTGTCAATAGTTTTTTCGGCAGCTGTGGTCACTGTAACAACAATTTTGTCAAAGGCAAAGTACGATTATTGCATCTATGTTTTGACCATCTCGGATAGAGATACTCATTATTTTGTGTATCAATTTACCGTTAGGGCACTATATTGTCCTTGGGCTAATCTGTCCTCCTATTTAGTTGTGCTTGCTCTTCCGTTTCCTATCAGCCAACAAACTGTCTTATGTCAATAATTGTTGTAGCTGCAAAAGTCACTCTAGCAAACATGATGAACAAAAGAGGGTTGTCATTATATATATGCGTTTTATTTCTAACGAGAGGTAGGTTTATCAAATAGTATATGAAATTACCTTTTGAATTCTATTTACAACCTCTATCTTTTTAATTATCCAGTTAAAAAATGTGTTGGTTGTTCGGCATATGTGCCAGGGCCATAGTCGAGACACAGCAATGATTTCCTTTTTACAACATTGTCTGCAAAGGAAAGTAACATTTTTATTATACAAGAAAGGAGATTTGCACACAGAGAGTGTTGTTGCCTGTTATGTATACAGATAGGTGTTCTAGGTAAAAAATCCAAGTTGTAGACCAGGTGGTAAGTTCCAAATAGTTCCTTTATTAAGTTTCAATTGTAGATGAGAAGATGAAGAATAAGTTGGTAAATAAGATAGAAGTATAGCCCCACCAGGAGCAGTCTCCCTCTGCTCAGCCTCTCATCCTCAAGTGACACTCTTTCCACCAGTCCACACACCAACATTCTATGACATCATACAGCATTCTCCAGCCATGCAGACTGAACAGAAGAGAGAGGATTGATGTAAAGAAAGAAAAGAGGAATTAACCATTACAACAATCGGCAAGTATTTATGACAATGCTGATCTGTGCATGCAATGCTTGCTGTTAACACCAAATGTTACATGGACAGAAGTACTTGCTTACGTTGTCAACAACACTTTAACCTCCTACTTGTATTGCACTGCTGTTATAGTGAGATTACTCCTGATATTTTCCAGAGGAGGGAAGGAGGTTTAATATAGAAGAGTTACCTTAAGTCATTGCTTTGACTATTCATACATAGAATACTAATGTTACTTGTCAACTACTTTATGAAGAAAGTGCTTATTGCCGTTATCTGTAGCCTGGTGATATCTCACACTAGATTGGCGGCGTTTGTGTTAGAATAGGTAAGGGGCTAGTGCCAATAGTCATGCACATTTGTTACAGCAGGGGACGCTGCGGAAGCAATCCTTGATGGGCACAACACATATAAGAGTGCGAATCACTCCTGTTGGGTAGTCTCTTATTGAAACGGGCATTGCAAGTGTTCGTATAGAGTCTTTTTTAATTTTTTAGAAGTGAGGCATAAGCTTTTGCCCTATCCAGAAAGCATATTCGGTGTGAGGCCACATCCAATTAAACTATAGGCTTGGACATATACCTCGGGTGTTTCCCAAAAAGTCACATATATTTCAGTGTCCCCTCCTAGTCCTGATATCTCTTTACCTCTATAGTGTAGCTAGTGCCGCCATCACTCATCTCTCGGTCTGGATCTAAGTCGGAAGACATCGTTTCCGCATCTTCTTGATATAAGCGTCTTACTTCCGTAATGACGTCACAATGGTACCGCACCACAGGACATATACTCATAAACTGACGCCATCTTGGAATGGTTCCAGATTACTTAATACTGGTTACAAATTGCTTTACCCTCGGTTTATCATGTATAAAAAGTACTCAAAACCGCTCCTATTGTTATCGTTGATAACATTCGATGTACACAGGAATAATATGCAATGACTTACTACAGTGAAATGACTTGTGAATTTACTACATTTCCTTCGATTCTAATTACTTTGTCCTTTAGTGTTGCATATTGGATGGCCCTATTTGTATGAATAACAGACCTACTTAATCACAAAATCATTATGAACATGTCATCATGCACGATGAGATGTGCATGGTCTTGATACCTTTTCACTGCCTTTGCCATTTTGCACCCGAGGCGCTGTATTCTCAACCATGGGATAATTGCCGTGACTGTCTGTTGTATTCTTATCATAATTTTATTATACTGATGCTTTAATGTATATTTGTTAGAAGTTTACTCTTGAAAGCTGCAATGTGATCTGTTGCCATGGTTTGCAACATTCTATATGCCATGTAACAGATTTTATGGATTTGCTTGGCTGAGCAGTTGCTGTACTGTGTTCTTCTACAATCAACTTCTTTTTTATAAATTTTGGATCTAATTACTACACGGTCGCTTTACAAATACACGTTATTTTATGGAACAAGACTCTTTCTAATGACCACGTCTCTCGTGCACCCCCTTTGTTTCAAACTTAACTAATTTCTTTGAAAATTTCTAGAGGTGCCCTGAACTGCAGTGATCAGTTAACCATCTGTGACTTGTGACGGATTGCTTCTGTTGTTGGTCTGGCAAGAAATCATGTGGGAAGCATGGCAGTTAAATAGTATTACCAGTATCTGCTGGCATGTAAGGAGGGTGGGGAGGCAGGAGGACAAAAATAAAAGTAAAAAAATAAGGAAACATAAAATAATTCCACTTACCTTTCTGGGGTGATGTCCTCCTCAGGTCCTAGGCAGGCAGGTTCCGGAACCCAGGGAAATACAATAACCAATCCTGGCACTGCTCTCATGTAGCATGAAAGAAGCACCAGAATTGGAAGGAGCAGCCTCCTTAGGCGCTCCCAAGGACACTGGAGCCTTATGTGATCTCTAACCCAGCTGTCTAAAATACCTGGGTTAGAAAGGTTTAAAATATACATGTCTGGCTGGCCATTGTACGACCGCTGGCCAAAAAGACAAGCACACTTTAAACTTAAAGTGCCCTGCCCATCACAGCTTCATGCTGCTGCCTGACTGGCACAAGCAGAAATCAGACCCTCCGCCCTACCCTGACGCTCGGCACGGAGCTTTGAAACATAAAATGGGAATAAAGTTCCTTTATTACCATTTTATTTTTATTTTTTTGAAGCCACTTTTTAGTGGGGCGATGATCCTCCGCCTCAACGGAGGAGTCGCCACTGACTATTATCTATATTTGTCCCCTACATTTCAATCTATGTGTTGATAAATTTATTACATACTAGTGCCACTTTTTATGCATAAGTGCTCTTTAACAGATAGTAGTTTAATAGTTCCAATTTACAGGTGATTACAAACGAGGTTAGTGTAAGTGTAAGTGTGCTTGCTCCTAGTTAATTCAAATAATGGTAACAAGATGTGCTTCAGCGCATCAGTACTTGTTTTCCCCTTTAAGACTTGAAGTAGGTTTCAGCTTTTCCTTTTATACAGTGATGCTTGCTCAACAAGCGTAGTTGCCTTAGTTGACATCTTCACATGGTCATGAAACTCGTCCACTGTTCTATGCCTGATCCTAGGCTCCATCTTTGTAAAATGCAAGCAGTCTGCACAGGCGTAGAATAAAATGCAATATTTACTAAAGACATTGGTAAATGCGTACAAGTGAGTGTAAAATGCACGTTTTTCCCATTGAATCTAACGATTGTAAGTTTGTACATGGAGATTTAAACAAATGCAGCCACCACTCTGAAAATGTTTTTTTATGGTTCAGAGGCATATATAAATTATAAACATGTTCATGAGAAACAAGTACATATTTTACATTTTAAGCAAACGGACAAACAGTACAACCTTGCCTGGATCTGTATTCAATATATACATGATATAAAAGTATCCAAGCTACCTCCACAGTATTTACAAAATAATTTTATATATTACAATAAAAAGTGAAAAAATATATACAGAAAATAAACTTTATATTAAACTTTCATAATAAAACACTTTAGCTTTTTAAACTGTACAGTTTTGTTGGTTAAATTTAAAAAAGTACAAATGAGAGTTGTCAGTTTCAGTGTCCTGTCACGATTGTCTAAGACATTCCTAGTGTTTTCAGTCATATAAATTTACACCGCTAAAAAATCTTTACGTTTTAGTGCTTTGTGGTGCATATAACTAAAAAAAAGTGCATCTGTATAGGTGCCTCCCTGCAGATATTTGCACGCCATATGTGCTGCGTACATGTACCAACTAGTGAGAGTAGGGCAGTTAGTACTCATTTACTTTACATGTGTCTGAAGTACACATTGAAGAGTTTCAGGGTATGCAAATAGAGGCCCAACTGAGTATAGTAGACACATTCTTCCTATGGTTAGCACACTCCATCTCATGTAATGTTGCTTTTTTTAAAGTGCTCAAACAAAAATGGAATATATTGTAATTTCATACACAGTACTCTGGTGCAATTAAGGCAAGTGAAATCACTCATATGTAGTTAGAGAACCATGTTTTCCGCTTACTAAATCTTTGCATAAGGTAAAGTGATGAGTAGCAGAACAGTCAAGGAGAAGTGCTGTGGTTAGCTTACACACGTATCCTTACCTTCACAATATACTTACCACATTTTACCTGAGACAGACATTCATGAATATATTTACGTTTTACTTGTCTCTCTTACAACCCAGGCATCGACTCTTTTTCTGAAGAGTTCATATGAATCTACGAAGGTTTTTAACTTGCGATTATTTTCCAACTAGCGAGTCATATTTTCCATTGTGAAGAATTATTTCAAATGTACCATTATGCCAGCTAATCCACTAAGAATTATTTCAAATGTAGTAACTGGGGATGTAGTATGTGTTTTATGAAGATTTCAAATCAATTGAATTTTGGATGTGAAACTGCAAATACAATGGAACCATGCCAATGTGTTGTCCGTTCTTGCTACATGTGCACACAGTCAATAGAAGACACAAGAAAATTCAAACGTATAGGTTCCCCTTCTCTGTCAGCTACATTCATTGCCTGTCCAATACTGCTTAACATTTTAGTTAAACCTCCATCTTGTTATGAGCGTTATTATTATCATATTGTAACTCTCTGTAGCTTCAAATTCAGTTTGCTATCAATATCTCCAAATATTTCAATCTTAGGCTACAGCGCAGTGGCAGTGTCCCTGTTTACATGTTACATTTGAAGCAGATCCTTATTTGTACATTGTAATGACACACTTATGTCTCAGATACATTTGTATACATACTGCATTGCCATAATCCTAAATGCTTAGTAACCTTTCAACCTCATTGTACGTCCCTGTTTGGAGACCTAATCCACTGTTTCACTTTTAGACCAACTCTGGTTTTATGTTCCACTCTTCCTTCCTAAATTCAGCTCTGAATCACAGATAGATTCTGCACTACAGACTGTTTCTGGATATTAGATTCTGCACTACAGACATCTAAAAGAAATGTTTCCAACTTAGAATGAACTGCCATGTCTTATAATGTTATCATCTCACAATTCTTTAGTCTCTACACCCCTCTCTCCTACACTCATTATCACCTTGCAAGGCCAAATCTCTCCGGCTAAAAACATGTGTCTTTGTTAACACAGGCACATTCCATGTTCTTGTGCTGATAAACCATCTATGAACATCTATGAATGTGTCTTTTTCCTCCTTGCCTACCTCTGTACTTTGGCCACCAGGCTTCTGGCATCAGTTCTCAGGTCTAGCTAATATTCCACTGCCCAAAGCCTTTCCTAATGTCTTGCTTCAACAATCCACAAATCTTCAAATTACATACTTGCAACGCACGGCTAATATATCTCACACTTGCCTATGAAACACTCTACTGTACAACTACTTCCTGTGTTGACACTCCATTTTGTTTTTTAACTGCTCAACTTTCTTCCACCTTCTTCCAGACTTTGTAAAGTCTACTCCTACACGCTTTTCTCCTTCAGAAAAGCTTTCAAGTCTAGTGTGTCCCTTCTCCAAACTCTTCTTTCATTTGATTCGTAGCCACCACTGTTCACCCATCGTTACATGCCTCTCCTGATCCCTCTACACATACTACTTGTACACATCTCTCATATCTCACTACAAGGCTGTTCCTTCAAGTTTAAATTCATTCTTCAACTGGTGTGGCTATGCAACATTCAAGTTAATATAGTAGAGTCTAAACAACATTGCCAAACAATTCCTAATGTTTTTGTACTTTGTAGATGTAAAAAGTAAAGTGATTTGGAAAAACACGTGATAACATCTAAATGAGACTGAGTTTTTTGTAATGCTCGCGCAGTATTATTTCTAAAGGAGAGCAACAAACTATAATGCAATACATATAGGTCCATCTTTGACAGGTACCATACATGCTGAGTAATGAATGGAAAGCGGCTATCCATGGATACTAAGCTGTCTATAGCACTGCCGAACATCCCACTGACATGAGGTTTTGACCAAGCACGTCATAGTTTCACGACTGAAAGTTTCCACAGTGAACTTTCAGAGATCTGTGTAGCCAACAATATCAAAATGTTGCGGTCATAGTTCTGACTCTTTCTCAATATCATCAAGGTAATATTCATCATCTGTTGTGGTATCAGTGTCAGACTCTGAACAAACAACAGGGTCATCCCGATAGATATTGAGAGTTTCTCTTGGGGGCAGCCCTGGCACTTTAATTGTACTTCCATCAAAACTGGAGTTTGGGAACAGAGTAGTCTCTAAAGGATTGTCTGCCTCCCTCCTCAGGAATCCTGGGTTTTTGAGATAACACGGTCTCCATAAGCGCCCCTCAGTGAGTGACCGCTTTATGTTCTCCAAGAAAGCCAACTGCTGTTCTTTCCCAAATATCCCAAATCCGACAGTCGGTGAGGTAGAGTAACTTCTTGTGGAACGGTAACCTGGGGTATTGTGTGAAGAGGAGTGCCAATTGTCATTCTCATCAGTAGACATAAGTTCTGAATGAGACCTAAACTTTCTGTTGTACTTAAACGCCTGGGACATAGAAGATGAAGACGGATGCCTTCCATAGGCCTGTTCAACATTTGTAGTGGCAGAAAATCGTCCATTGGGCTTGTTCCTGATGTCTGTGAATGAAGAATGTCGGCCTTGCAAATTTAAATTTTTTAAACTTTTTGATCTATGAACGTGCTGGTCTTCCTCCCAAGGTTTCATCCCCCACCCAAAAATGTTTTGCTCCGTCAACGTACTTTTACCCAAATTGGTACACTTGATTGAGCTGTAGTTATCAGTTTCAGAAGGCAGCAATGGACTCACAGGACCCTGAACACTCCTACTGTGATCACTTGGCCAATCATAAGCAGGAAGGCCGGGGTCATCGAATTCTTCAGGGCTTTCAAGAGTAGAACTGAGTCTGTATGCATTCATGGTTCTAGCTGTTTCATCTGGGAAGCTTTTTGACAAAAATGACGATTTTGTGTAATTTACTGTAGGGTCACTTCCGCTACATTTAGTCCTGTAGGAACTGCTTTTCTGGCCATGAGTGTTTTTAAGCATTGCCTCTGTGAAGTTTCCAACGGGTGAAAGAGGTACATGACTGGGGTCTTGATGCGTATTGTTTTTGTTTGCTTTCTTCAAGAATGTACAATCATTATCATAAGAATAGCTAGATCGTGGATTGTCTGTTCCAAATTCTTCAAGGGAATGGAGAGGACTCCTGGAAGATGATACAGCCTTCTGTTTGTTAAGTTGGACATAGCTGTCACTTTTTCCTCGACGTAAGGTAACACTGGTTGGAGCGGCATCGTGGAAGGACTCTGGATAAGAATGTTTTCGAGTTCTCACTTTATACATCTTTTCCCAGTTGATTGTACTATAACTTTCATTTGTGGATTTTGCACCATCAAAACTGCTGTCTTTAGTGTAATCAAAGGTAAATCTATTTGCATTTGTTGCAGGTGGAGTTGGTGGTTGCTCATGAGGGGTGTCATGCAATGGATCTTCACTGGAAAGACTGTGGTTATTGCCAAGATTATTGACATATTCATGAAAAACACTAAACTTTGTGCCAGGCTGGATTTGCACTGGTTTTGTTTTTTGTAGTTCATGAGAATCTAACGGAGTGGCACGGTCTATTGTAGCATGCCGAAAATTAAGTGGCTTTAGTGAGTTGATGTTTAAATCTGCAAGCGACAGGTCTTCAGAAAGTACATTTTCAGAAACAGGATGCATTACATTCTGAGTTTTTCTCAACTCAACAACAGCATCTACCCTGTTTTTGAGAGCTCCTTCATTATCTACAGGGCATGTGTCTTGGATTTCTGACCTACAAGTAAACACCTGTGCATCGGTAATAATCTGTGAGTATCCCGAACCATGTGTAGTTTTGCTAGAATGCTTTCCATTGTGGCTCTTGTTATCAACACCACAGGTTGAATTCCCTTGCAAAATATTCTGATTGTAATCTTCCTTCCTTTGTGGAATTGCCTGTCTGTTCTCCAGGTTTGCATTTCGTAGGTAATGGAATGGATTGACTGTGCCTGGAAAATTCTCCTGAAAAGCAGAGCCTTTTTCAGATTGTTGTGATGAGAAAGAGTTCAAAGGTTGGCTGGGATAAGATATCTGTCTCTTTTCAGGACTTTTGAGCATAGAATATACGCAGTTCTTTTCGTCTACGAAATCTGCAGTCCCTGGGGGAACCTGTGAATTTAAATATTGGTCATGGGCAGAAATATCAGAGGCCACTAGATCAGAAGACAGGGAGTCTATTGTGTTTAATGAATAGTTTGGTGAAACATTCTTAATGGAATAGATATCTTTTGGTGACAGTATACTGTGTTCGCTATCACCCCTTGAAGGTGATATAGCTGGGATATGTCTGGCAGTTGCATTAATGCTGCTCATGTTGTGTTCAAAACTTATTTTGGACAATAAACTATCCGTGGACTGCTGTTTACCTAAAAACCCGGTATGAGGAAGAGCAGGATTTGCCAAATCAATATGGAATTCCTGCTTTCTGCTGAGGTAGCTGTTTGGAGAGGAAAGGTCTTTATCTATAGACAATGGTGCATCAGAGAATGCATTGGCCAATGGTCTTGAGTGTTTACGTGGCCAGGTATAATAGACTGAAACTAATTCATGATACTCAATTTTATCTTGATCAGAGATAACTGAAATTGTACTTTTTGTTTTATATTCCTGCAAAGAATTTTGCTGTTCTGCTTCATCTGAAGATGGAAAGAAACTCACTTTTCCAAGGTGAAATGGCAATTCTGGAGAGGGTTTTTGTTTAGTGGAGGCATTTGTAACACAACCAGGTGCATCAAACGGATCTTTTTTAGGTGTTCTGCTAGGCACCGCGTGTGTATTTACATCACAATGCACAGTTAAGTCAATTGTGTCTGCAATATTTTCTTTATCTTCATCAAAAACAAATGGCTTTGGTGTTTGGGCTGGTTGCTCTTGCACCAACATAACAGGCTTGCTTTTGTGATCCGAAGAGAGAGAAAGTCTACCACTTGCTGTGTTTGCCGGCAAATGGTCTCCTAAAATTCTTCTGCCTGGAAGAAGAGGTGTGTTACTAGTGAAAGAGACAGACACATTTGTATTTTCTGACTGAACACTATTGTCATGTGCAGGCTTGCTAAGTAAATGCTCGATCTGTGATTTAAAACTATCAAGAGAGGATTTTTCCATATTAGAGGTACCATTGTTTATTAGAGGTACTTTAATTGAATTATTGGAAGTGTAAGTTGAAGGTTCAGACAATATCCAAGAAGAATAACTGGGAAAAGTTGACTGAAAACTTTTGCTCTCAGCAGGTTTCAACTCCTCATTAATCAGCATATCTAGAGAAACCTCTTGCATTTGTCTTTTTGTCTGTTGCCAATTGGAACAAGGGGTCTTTTCAGGTTTCTGCTCATTTCCATGAGTTTCTGCAAATCTAACAGCCTCTACTGACCTAGATGAAGCCGCAGGTTGGTGTGTGGTCAAAGTTGGTTCATGTACACCATTAAAAACTCCAGATTCAAAATTGGATAGAGCAAATGTGCTTGCCTTCAAAGCCCTAGTGTCTTGATGTACTGTGGTGGGTGTTAGGTCAGAAAGATATGCGGCAGCACTAGGCTTAGACAAGGAGAAAAATGCAGACTCTGGCAGCGATTCCCCTGCTCTGCCTTCAGAGAATGAGGTGCAATGCACAGTTGTGGAAATGGGTGTAGTGTAACTGTTTAGAGAATTTGCATTTGATGTCCCACTTCCACTTATGTCACAATTCCGGGCTTTTATTTGCTCTTGATTTGATTTAAAAGGGGGATCTGTTACTGAACCATTTCTAGGTAGATATGCTGCTCCAATCAGAACTAGCGAATCAGAACCTTTGCAATTTGATAAAGAAGTGGGTGGTGTTTCTAGTTTTGGAAAAATTGCTTCTGCGTTTGTCACAGAATCAGAAGAAAGTTCTAAACTGGTGGTTGGCAGAGTTTGAGGTCTTTCAAATGTTTCCTGGTATATGCTGCTTGTGACTTCAGGCACTGTCTGTGAATGTACTTTATTAGGTGTTCGATCACCAATTAATCTGCATTGCCTTGGTGTACTCTGCTCCTGAATTGGAGGATTGCGAATAATGCGAGTATCTGCAACTGGTGTTTTTAAATGATCATCTTTGATGTCTAGTCTTTCTGAAGACGTCTGCAGAACACTTTCCATCAGATCTAAATTTGGAACAGATGATGCCTTCAAAAGAAAGGAGCTATAGCGCCTGACTCTTCTAGCTGATGACCGGGAGGCAGTTCTTCTGCTACTTGATGTTAGCCAGTCTTCATTTGTAGGTAATTCAGAGTGGGCAAGATCCAACCCTGCATACATACTAGATATATCTGGCAAGCTGCCGTGCAAGGTTGCATCGGATTTGTCAAGGGAGCTCTGGGAGTGAGTCATCTTTCTAGAAAGTAGGTCATGCTTGATTGTCTGTGACTGACTCAGATTGTTGCCGCTTTTATCCACTGCATGATATACCCTACCTGCTGGTTTTGTGACAGGGATTAAGTCAGTGATCTCTTGTGACCAAGAAGGCTGTGCCTTGTCTTTGAAGGCATCAATAGGAGAGGGCACAGGAGAATGGCTATGCAGTGCAATGGATTTGGGCTGGTCTCTTGAGGCAAGGGAATCCAATGCCTTGAAAGTCCTAGGCACAATCACATTATCTGTAGAATTATAGAAAGGTGGACTCTGGCTGTCGCAGATTTGATCGGATAACCCACAGGGAAGTATATTGGGTGTCAAGTGACTGGTGAAATTATGATGACTTGTAGATCTTAAACTACTGTTGTCTGCAACATGTGTTTTGTCTTCATGATTGAACACTGATTGTATATTATCTTCTTGGTGTGACCTGGATACAGGTGGCATGATGTGTTCTTGGTCTGAATTGTAAGCTTTCATCTGTTTTTTATGGACCAGCTTAGTAGTGTGAAGTTCTGGCTGGCAGTCCAAATAATCTACTGCACTATGCTGTGCAATAGATCCTGCTGGAGACATGTAGTTAGAAGTGTGAGGGACTCCAGATTGGGTCTTTTTTAATACAATTAAACGTACAGCTTCAGAGAAAGAATGAGAAGTTTTAGTTGCAGCAGAAGTATCCCCTGAAAGATCCTCCGGCAACAGAGAAGCCACAGTATTTTGTGAAGTGTGTTCTTTTATATCACCTTTGACATTCATTGCTTCTGTGGGAGACACAGGGGGGGAGAAGCCATGCTGTGAAGGGAGCTCAGTAGCACTAGGTGGGCTTTCATGCTGTAAATGCAATAAAGGAGGTGTGTGAGGAGGATACCCATCTTGTGAAGGAAGTTCAGTGAGACTTGAAAGTTCAAACTGTGAAGGTCCTTCAGCAGGAAGTGAATGGTCATAATCAGAAGGGAGTTTGGCAGGAAGAGAGGAATACCCATAGTTCCAATAGGATGAATCGACTGAACCAGAGTAGGAGTATCCATGTTGTGAAGGAGGGTCAATGGCAACAGATGATTGGTCTGAATCCAGGTCAGAAGAAACAAGGAATGAGTAGTCATTTTGTGTTTGAGACACAGGCATTTCTAATGATGAATATCCATGCAGGTGGGAGACGTCAGGTGCCAACAATGATGAATATCCTTGCTGAGGAGAGTTTTTGTATTCTGCTGAGGGTGGATATTCATGGTCAGCAAGAGCAGGTAACGTGGAGAGTGAATGTTCATGCTGAGTAGGGAATGTGGATGCTACTGAAGATAAATAGGACTGTTGTGGAGGGAGTTCAAGAGTGGCAGCGGTCAAACCTATGTTTTGCAAAGGAAATCTAGCAGCAGTGGAAGAGGAATACATGTGATGCAAAGAGGACTCAGTAGGCCATGACGGCCCATGCTGTAAATTATGTTCAAAAGTAGCAGAGGATGAATAGTGGTGCTGTGCAGTAGACAAACATTCATGTTGAGTAGTGAGTTGAGCAGCAGGAGATAAGTAGTCAGGTGTCGACTGGGGTTCCTCGTATACAGGAATGGCGGGCAATGTTGCCTGCTGTTCATCTATATCAGTCTCAATGACATCCAAGCCGGATTCACTCACTGTATCAGAGGAATGAATGGTGGCATCACTGTCATATCCATCTGCTTCAGGGCAGTTTTCTTTGTTCCCTTCATCCCAAGTGTCCTCAGTTTGCATTGGCACAATGATTTGGCAAGGGATGTCGTTGTCATTGGGTTCCGATGTGTCACTTACCACATGACTGCAATGCTCGCTCTCTGATTTATTGTTAAATATCTGACTTGTCTCTTCTTCCCCATGGAAAACATTGTCAAATGTATTTTCTTTTCCAAAAGTCTTTTCAGGAAGGTTCTGTTGTGAGCGGTAGAATTCATACATCCTGTTCTGCTGCAAGGGTTTTGGGGTTTGGTCGTGGTCGATATTGGTGAGATCCATTAAAGACTGGGACCTGGAAACAGTGCCAGAATTCTCTACAGGCCTGCACGGCGATGATGGTGGAGTCCATACAATGTCAGATAAAGGTGCCCTTTTTGACTCCTTCGGAGTTCCTCTATGCTGAAACCCAAAGCTACTTTGTCTAAAGAAAGGAAGATCTAAACTACTTACTGACAATTTCCCAAAACCAGTTAAAGGACTTTGTGATCTGTGCCTGGACCTTGGAGACCCAGGAGAGGTTTCATTTGATTTTGGTTCTTGAAAATTGCCTTGCTTCGTGGCTGTGCGGTGCCTGTTTGAGTACATCTCATAAAACTTTTGAGGCCTGAAAGTGGAATGTGTTTTATAGGAGTCGTTGGGGTTGATCTTCACAGAGCTATGAGGAAATAAGGTTTCTGAGCTTCTGCTGCAATGCTTCTGGTCTCCAAAAAAGCTGCTGTGTGCCCTTTCACTTGCGTATCCACTCCGGTACTGTCCTCTGGATGTGTAGAATGGTGTTCCCCTGGCGCTAAAGCTCTCAGTTTGTTCTTGCACAAGAGTTCTCTCCAAGTCACCTAAAACTGTAAAGAGAGGTTTTTAGTAGTTATAAAGGCTTATAAATGACAGTATTAAACCTAAGTTGGGCTTGAGCAAGTTGCCCACACACACTTTCTACTGAAAACAGCAAACTACTCAACCATTCACAGAGATATTAATGGCACCTGATTAATACATCAGAGTATTCCAGAGGTACAAATACAAATCTTTTGAATATGAAAACTTTTTTTCACTATCCTCACACTTTTACATATCCAGTAATGTGCATGGAACGAAAACATGGTTAAACCAGGGACAGCCATGTTTAACTAAATAACCGTGGCTGGTGCCCTGGTCTATGTGCAACCAAAGGAAAGCAAACATTGCCTAGTGTGGCTTTTGAAGGCAATGTCACAGATCTTTTCTATATCTCTCACAAATGCTTCCAACATATCATCAACCTCTCTTGTCAGGTAATACTGTGCTTTCTCTTTTGTACTTTATCTTTGCTGATCAGCAGATAGAGATTGCACTGTCAGACGTATTATAGAAAAGCAAGGTTAGGCAACCCCAGGTTAAATTTCAATTACGGCGGCATTCTTTGCGTAAATGTGGGAGTTTCATGTTGTGCATATGTTGATAAAGGTGGAATCTTGCCATAGTGCAAAATGCAATCCCAAAGCCTTGGGGTTCCATCATGGAAAGGGTAGTTTATACAGCCAAAGGGATCATTATTTGTACAGTGTGAAATATTACTTCTTTTGTGCTACTCAGACAACTTGTGTGTTTTTCTCATATTAATTTAAAGTAATACTGATTTATTAAGTAAAATAGTACTGTGCAACATATGGTTCACACAGTGTGCTTCTGCTGCCCCCCAAATCCTGATTGAGTGTAAACACTTCAACCTTTTAATCATGCAATTCCAAAGGTCATAGTTTATTTTCTTAGCTATTCAATAAAATAAAAGGATATTTTTTATCGTAGGACAATCAATTTTAAGGGTCATCTTCTTAGATATTCAATCGAAAAATCCTATTTTATATTGCAAGGACAATATTTAAATTTCAAGGTCAGTTTAAAAGAAAATACTGGTTAACTCAAAAGAGCATATGTGATGCATTTAAACAAAAAAAAATTAGAAGTTAAATAAAAACGGGTATATATTATTCATATGCATTTATAGTGGAGGGTAATACTAAAGCTTGGACCTTACCCAGAAAGGCCATGGTAACATTTGCATTGGCGAGTGATTAGGCATAAAGTATACCCATCAGGGGGTGGTGAGGGAAGACTCTGGGAGGCCACTGAGTTGGGTGTTGCTCCTGTGGATACGTGAAAGAATGAAAGCTAGTCTTGTGGACATTACGGAGAGAGCACGAGGAAGAGCTTGGCCTGGTGTCTAAGTCTCAGATACTTCCAAGTAGTCTGGAATTTCTTCTTGACATGCTCTGTGAATAAGAGCCAGCTGTGAATGAAGATGTACTGGAGTGGTGAGTTGGTGGAAAGGGTAGAGGAGAATTCCTATAGGTATGTGCTGGTAAAACGGTCTTCATTCTGGGATTAGTACTTCCTGTCACAAATGAGTATGTCATAAATGGAAGACATCTAGATACCAATAATGAGTAGTGTTTAGATGGTTTATGCCAAGGACATAGGCTGAAATCTTAGGTTTCAGCCTATGTTCTTAGGGTAATGGTGAGGTCTTGTTTGTAGAGTAGAAGCTCCTGGGCACTATGCAAAGATTGAAGAACACCAAGACAAGAATGGGGCCTTGGGGGACTGTGAATAAGACAGGTAGAGGTCTATCTAGATGTATTGGTGTAGGCTAACCAAGGAAGACCAAAAAGCAGGGTTTGCTCTCATCAGGGATCCCAAGAGCTCCACCAGTGTCTGGTAGCTGCAGTGTCTGTGGTATAGTAGGAGTGGAAGTCCCATTGAGGGCATGAAGTAGATTGGTCGTGGAGTTGCAATGCCACTGCTTTCTCTAGGAGTGTGCAGAGGAAAGGGAATGGGGTGATGGTAACGGGCAGGATTACGAAGACCAAGGATGGGAATTTAGAATAATAGGAGGTTCTGATCAGTTTTCAGGGACAATGAGAAAGTTATGAGTGAGGTGTTAATGTTTAGGAATGACTTAATTGCAGCTAATGGTAAGGCTTTTACCACAGAGGGGGGTAACGTATCACTGACACATGAAGTTGCTTTGAGGAACTCCAGGGCAACAAGATCTTCAAGTAAAAGGTGTTTAAGGTTTCCTGTATGTAGTGGAGGTATATTTCGGAGGGGAATTGGGACAGAGAAGAGGCATTAATCATGTTTTTTCAAATGGGAGATAGAATCATGAAGGATTCTGAATTTTCAGACATCGGTCCATTCCTTCATTAGGAGATACATAATACACCACAGAGATTCAAAAATGAAGGCGGGTAGGTGCAAATGGCTGTAGATTTTAGTTGGTGCAAGTCACACATCCTTGGTGCACATTTTATTAGATTTGCTAGCTTGCAACATTTGACACATTGTTTTGAAACAGAAGGCGGCCTCCATACCTTAATAAATCATGAAATAAAAAAATGCATTCATCTTTAGCCCTTAAAACTCAGGGCCATGCAAAATACTTATTCTTAGAGCACACAAAGCAAATGTATTTAAAATGCTTTTTGGTTTTCACAATGAAGTGATTGAGGCAAGGGGCAGATGAATTAACTGTCTGTGAAGCTGTTGATGTTTGTGCGACAGGAAATGCAGTAGTGTTCGTGACGTGGGATCCCGCACAAATAGGTGACGTTATTCCCATTCGTGGGGAAAACACCGAATGGCAAGTGTCTACTTTTTGGGCTCGACTGGGTCCGGTGTGTGTCTTTTTCGATGTGAGGTGACGCCCTCTTAACATGCACACTTGAGTCGCGCCATGCCTGTCACTCAGAGGTCGCCGTGTGGCTGTTCCCAATGAACTGGCCGCCGTCCACTTTTCCTAATGTTTGTCTCAGGTATCATCAGCCTGTCTCCCTCCTTGTGGGCCAGCCCCTAACCACAGCACTGAAGCAGCAGCAACAGAGTTCACACTAGTGTCACAGACTCACACAAGGCAAGGACGTGTGCCTCCTACTGTAAATTAGTATCATTCACTTCATCCACCAGGGGTGTTACTGGTTGCATGGATGTCAGTTGATTTAGCACTTGAAAGCACTACAATTGCTACTAAAAAGTGCTCCCTAAAGTACTGTCTTCAACTTGGCTCTTTTTATTAGATCTGAGGGAATTGGCGAGAGCTAGTTACTGTCCTGAAAGAGCTGATCCAATTTAATCTCTGGGCTAGAGAGTGACCTAGTTGTGAAACCGCGATATCCCTCTTTGACGAAATACCTAACCCCTCGAGAACAAAGAGAGAAACTGTGATGGAAAAAGCCTTAAATGCTATATAATCACATGGTTAATGCTCCCTTGAAGATTTTGAAGACCTTGCCAGTGATACCATGTTTATATGGATAGGCAGAGGATTGTCATCTTTTCAGTCTCATGTGACTTTTCATAAGGCGAAAGTTCATAAGGTGAAATGTTCAGAGGGTGTCTCTCTTCGGCTACGAAAGATATATGTTGACGAGGCTGACATGCTACATTTTTAACGAACTGCAAGGCGAATTCCTGGTTTGCCATATGTGAGGTTGGGCTGTGTGAAGCAGCGACAAAATGTCAAAAGGGGCCCATGAAACTAGGCTGTGGTCCATGGGGACAGCTGGCGGCAACTGCTCCCGAGAGTCCCACAAGTAAGAGATTGAAACCTTGTTCTGAGGGTCTCAGGGCCTCAGAGCAGGTCTCAAAGCTCGGTCACAATTATGAAGTAGGAAATAGAAAATATAATATAATAAATATAATAATGGCTGTCAACTGATGACACACAGTTGCTCTTCTCCTGGATTAAGGGAACAGAATTAAAGGGCACTTATATTAAAATGTGTGTTGCTGCAGTTTTTCATTGGCTAGCAAAGGCGCAATTGAAATGTAATGAGGAAAAAACTGAAATGCTCCACTTTGGGGAGTTCCAGACACAGTTCTGGCAATCTTGTTGGCCAGATAATGCACCCCTGCCCGATCTTCAAAGAGATTCAGTAAAACATTTGGGAATTACTTTTGGTAACAGACTGTCATTTGACTCCCAAATTAAAGGTTGTTAGAGACCTGTTTTGGGATCATGAGATTCCTAAAGTAATTTCTGCCTCTTCTGTCTTTTCATGCAAAGAAAACAGTTATCCATGCACTGATTACGTCCCGTAGCTACTACAGTAATACCCTTTATCTGGGCCTTCCGGAGTATCTCATGAATTAACTTCAGGTGATCCAGAACGCAGCAGCTCGACTTTTGCTTAATATTCTAAGTGAGGCAAATATTAGTTTTCACCTTCAGGATCTCCATTGGCTCCCTATCAGGGAGAGAGTTACATTCAAGGCCATGGTTCTAGTACATGCAGCCCTCTATCATACAGGACCAATCTATCTTAGAACCAGATTCAGCTTTTATAACCCTCCAAGACAGCTAAGATCCACCAACAAATATCTGGCATGCACCCCTAGGATCCGGGGACAGAGAGCAGGAGATAGATCGCTAACTTTTTAGGCGTGTCTGCTTGGAATCGGCTTCCCTTTGAATTACGTTCTGTGAGCGACCCAGGGCTTTTATTTTTATTTAAAAAAACTGAAAACCTGCTTTATCATGCAGGCCTAATTTCTTCCTTGTCGACTTTTCAGCTAGTACTGCGACGGGACACTCCTTGAAGTAGCTGTGCACAATATAAATAGCCTATTATATCATAACTAAATGGCTCTTTGTTAACATGCACTTTGCATGTTATCAGTTTCTGTTAAATGAGGCAATTAGTTATTTTGGGTGCTGAGATGTTAGAACTAAAAGAAAGATACACTGTCCTTCCTCTAGTCTGGTTGCATAATCCAAAATAAATGCCATTCAACACTTAATCTGCTGAGCTACCTGACGATCAAGTATTGTGGGTGTGCCAGTGCTGTTTTCTTAGGAGGACAAGAAAAATAACCAGCACAACCTGCCTGTCCCTCCAACTCCTTACGGAGGTGATTAACACCTTGGCTGCTAGGCGTTTTCCCCCCCTGTGCTGGAAATTGCCATTTTGCTGGTGTCATGACGAGCTCAGCTCGTCATCAGCACAGCTCAACTGTGCATCATGACGAGCTGAGCTCGTCATGAGCATCGAAAGGGTTAAACTAGACTACAAAGCGAAAGACCCAAACTCACCGTTCCTAATACAAAGTACATTAAATCTTCATTGTAGCTTACCTGCCAAGAAGAGAACAAAACCCTAGGGTCTACCATACACACCACCAGGAGGATCCCACTCCTAACCCCTAGGACCACAAAAGGCACAGATAAATGCATGTCAGTAGCGACTAAAACAACAATAATGTATGTTTTTCTTGTTTTTAATTTACAGGGTTTGTTACAGCTATCTTCCTGCAGGACATTAATGGAAATGGGGCTAGATGTATAAAGTAAGTTAGCAGTCACATAGCCTGTGATTCGCTTAATCGACAGTAGTTCGGTAAATGGCTTTTTTAAATGTACTAAATCCGCGTTGCGATTCAGTAACAGGTTACTGAATAACAAAATGGGTTTAGAAAGGCATGACAAATTGCAACTTGGAAGGAGCGTGTTCAGGGCCTCCAATCCAAATTGCAAACCAGAATACGATGTTTAAATGGTTTGTGACAACAATTTCGGTTGCAAACCATTGAAATGAAACCGACTTCCCAAAGAAGACGGTAACAGATTCAGAAAGGGGAGGAAGACTCCACCCCTTTGTGAACGTACATTTTTTGTTTGGGAGTCGGCAGTTATTTTTGAAATGCAGACCTGTTAACTATAAGAAACACTGACTGCATTAAAAAATTAAAACGTGGCGTGGCCAAGACCCGGAGCGTAATGACCGCTTAATCAAGCAGCTCTGTGAGCCCTTTCCTTCCCCAGACATCCTGAACACTAATCCTGACCCCCCGTAGTGGGAAAGCACACCCGATCGCAGGCAGAGCCTCTGCGGCTGGATCCCGCCGCCAACAACCCCTCGAGCCCGGAGTTATTGGTCCCGGTAGGCCTGCACGAGCGGTGGAGCCGGGGACTCTATTTCGGGGCCTCGCCGCAGAGTGACGTCGGAGGTGCGGCCCACGATACCGGCGAGCGCCAGCTGCGCACATCCCAGAGGGCGGGGGCCCGGGGCGGATGACTTCATTGGTGCCCCTGAGGCCACGCTTGCCCAACTGCAGACCTAACAGCACCACTTCAGTGCTCGGTGGCGGAGTGCGGACACCGGCCCAACTGAGGCATACCGGGCGAGGCTTCCAGTGCCATCGGCCAGACTCAGTGAAAACGGAAAGTGAGACAAAACTGTGGGGGGGGGGGGGGCCTGAAGTGTTGAGTAGGCGGCGTGGATCGACCGCGGAAAGCCCCCCCCCCCCCACCACCACAGGACTAGGAGGCAGGATCTCATCCTGCACAGTGTGCACACACCCTGATTGCAGACAGTGAGGGGATGGAGCAAGGATAGACTCCATTACTGTATAAGCCTGCCGGTGGGGACATAGACCGCCCTTTGTCTCGGTCTCTCTCAGCCTACTGATAGGTCACACCGAAGTCAAGAGTGAGTGGTGTGACACCAAGATATTCTTAAGGTGTCTATATTTACTTACCTTGGCCACCACCAACATCCCAGCCTGGCCACCCAGTGAGATCAGTGCCGGTGCCACTGGTATTCGGCACTGAGGCAATGTTTGATGGGAAAGTTAGTTTTTTTTGCTCATGGAATTATGCACAGTTAAAATGGGTGTTTTTTTATTTATTGCTTATACAGTCTTTTTTCAATTTATTACAGTACCCCTGAGGAAGAACTTATAAGAGTTCGAAATGCATTGGGTTATTACTGTGTTGGCTCGAAGGAATGTCAAAAGCACATATCTATGTTCAAGTTTAAGGCAACATAGGATATATGAAAATGCGTAATAAACATTCGAGCATCATCTGGCTGTCTCTGGAGTGTCTTTAAAATATTGGGAGTACATTGATCACTGTATGAGATTACCGTGGAGCACTATGGATTACTTGGATAAATTTGAGTCACTTTGGAGGAAAGTTTCCACATTTCAGCTGTGCAGCAGTTGGGGGCACGCAAGATGCCCTCTTTGAAGCAACTTTGTAAAGCTGTGAAAAGGGACGGTCACGGCGCTGTTTTGCACGGATTCAAGGCAGTTAAAGCTCAAAATTAATCGATTTAAAAAGGGAAGGTGTGCATTCACCATCATGCATTAAGATTTTAACTGGAACACCAAAAGCCTTGGGGATAAGATCAAGCGAAGTGTGGTTCTTCAGTATATCAAACGGCAGGCCCAGATATCGTTCTCCTACAGAGATGCAGCTGGTTGGAAACCTCTGTAAAGCAATGCACAGGGGAGGGTACCAAATGGTCGCACACACAGGCTTTACATCTGGCTCAAGGGGTGTCGGTATTATGGTAAAAAATTCACTCCCACTTGAGGTGGGCTCTGTCTGGACGGATGAGGGAGGCAGATACACTGTGATTTCAGGCACACAGGAGGGCTATACGACCTCTTGGTCCTCAGCAGTGATTTTAACAAAGTGGTTTCGGGCATACTAGACCGCTACCCTCCCAGGGAAATAGGACCCTCTGTTAGCTGGTTACCTGAATTCCTTGACACTATGGGGTTGGTGGACGCTTGGAGGGTTTACTATACAGATCAGATATAACACACCTTTCAATCGGGCGCCCATCATAATTTATCGCGTCTGGATTATTGTCTGGTCTCGGCAGCCCACATTGCTCATACACAAATCACCTTGCCAGGGGCATCTCCGATCACTCTCCCTTATAGACACACATAGTACTCAGTCAAGCCACGGTGGGTAGGCTGGCTCCAATCAACCCTTGTTACCTTAAAGATCCGAAACTTAAAACAAACCTTCTCAAGGCCATAGACAATTATTTCACCAAAAATGTGGGGTCTGTATCCTCTTCCCAGTCCTTATGGGAAGCTTTTAAAATTGTGATCCGAGGTCAGGCTCTGTCCTTGATCACTGGGGTAAAGAGAGAAAAACAAAAAGAAATCCTAGACATTGAGGCCGACATTTACCGGCTTGAGGGTGATCTAGAAGCGGGCATGCCACCAGAGAAGCTACACCTCCTGAGCCTGAAACAACACGATTATAAATCCCTGGTCACGGACAGAGCCAAATCCCTAATTAGAGAACGTCAAGGTAGGATATATGAACTGGGCGACAAAGCAGGAAAACTAATAGCCTGGTTAGATAAGAAGGACTGGGCGAGCAGACTAGTCCCTGCGCTAAAAGATGACGAAGGCTCCTCTCTCACTGAACCCCAAGACATAGTAGACAGATTCACCACTCACTTTCAACAGGTATATTCGACAGTGACTCCACACACTGAGGAACACTCAAAAGACCTCCTACGTGACATTAAGCTCCCTTGCCTCCCCACAGCTGACTGCGATTTTATGGACATCGATTTGACTACAGATGAAATTGCGCAAGCAGTACGTGCACTGAAACCGGGCAAAGCCCTTGGACCCAACGGCATTCCCATTGAGCTATATAAACTACAGCCCAATAAACTCACACCGCACCTGAAATCGATGTTTGAGGAGTCACAGAGGGAACAGAGGATTGCCACTATAGTCAACATACACAGAGAAGGGAAACCCCGGACTGACTGTGCCTCATATAGACCAATTTCCCTCTTAAAACGCTGAACCTAAAATCCTGGCCAAACTTCTGGCTACCCACCTGCTCATAGTTATAAGCACCCTGATGCACCCGGACCAATCTGGCTTAATGCCACACAGAAACACGGCCCTGAACTTACGCAGGATCCATGGGGTGATGGGCGGAGCTTCAACCCTGCAGGAGTCAGCTGTGATAATGTCCTTAGACGGGACCATGGCATTCGACACAGTTGAATGGCCCTACCTTTGGGCTGATCTGGCTAAACTGGGATTTGGGCCAAAATACACTCAGTGGGTGCCTCTTCTGTATCAGGAACCCCTGGCACAGGTAGTGGTTAACAATAAACTGTCAGCCACGTTTTCATTCAGCCGGGGAACCCGCGAGGGCTTCCCTCTCCCTCCCCTTTTGTTTACCCTCGCCCTGGAACAACTGGATGCCTGGATCCGACAGGACCCGATGATACGAGGGCTGAGATGGTCCCTCGGGTGGGAGGACCGCATTTCAATCTATGCGGATGACATTTTACTCTATCTGGCCTCCCTGTCGAAATCCCTTATCGTAGTTCTGGACATCTTGGCAGTGTTCGGTAGATTCTCCGGATTTACGGTCAATTGGGGTAAATCCTTAGTGTTCGCCCTAAGGGGAGATCCTCTTACCCCCAATGGAAGTTGCCCAATCCAGATCAACACAGCAGGCTTTAAATAGCTTGGCATTTTTATTTCTCATGACTCTTTGGTCCGATATGCCCAAAATCTCCTCCCGCCCCTGCATAGACTCAAAAAAGACATCAGAAGTTGGAAATCGCGTCCCCTCTCCCTATTGGGAAGGGCTGCCCTGTTTAAAATGATGTCCCAGCCCCGCTTACTCTATGCTCTGCAAAATGCTCTTGACCCGGTACCTCAACAATATTTTAAAGAAATAGAGGGCCTTCAGAGAGAATTACTTTAGGATGGTAAACCACGTATTGCCCTAAATAAACTGACCCTAAGCTGGTATGATGGTGGCATAAGCCTTCCTGAAATTAAAAAATATTATTGGGCTGCACACTTGGCCGCCATTAACCACGGCACCTATGAACGAGGCAACGACCCAGGCTACGCCATGGACAAATGGCTCCTCCCTGGAGGTAATTACAATATGGAGCTCTACTCGTGGCCAAACAAATATATTCTGACAGGCCCCACCAAGCACTCAGTCCAGCTTTGGCATGACGCAACCAATGCCCTCGGGTGGAGCCGTAAACTGACGTTGGCGACCCCCCTTTGGGACTCTGAATCTCTGTGCAGCCTATGGAGGTCAAAAGGCTTCGACAAATGGGACCTCATCAGCATTGCACAAATCAAAGACCTCTGGGGGGAAGGGGGAGTTAAATCCTTCAACACACTACAGGCCGAACATGTCCTGGCAACTACTGAGTATTTAAGCTATGCCCAAATCCTACACTCACTCCGAACGCTTTTACCAGCAGGTACCACCCCTCCTGAAGCCTCACCTTTAGAGGACAGAATCCTAGATGGCCACCTTCCTGAAAAGACGATTTCCCTAATATAGAAAAAACTGAAACAATATGACTGATCGCCTTCAGGCATTAAGGGAGAAGCGGACTGGAGATGAGATTGAGATCGATGATGTAGACTGGCAGGAGGCGGTGTCTTCCCCTAGAGTGGTCGTCATACCGGTGCTCCTCAGATTGGTACAGCTAAAAATCCTTCACCGCGTGTACATTACCGGGCCGCGCTTGATCCACATGGGGGTCACTGACAGAGGGGATTGCAGGAGAGGGTCCAGCCTGCTAGGAACCTTTTTTTCACATCATATGGGAATGAAGGTTTGTTAGCGCTTTTTGGCACAAGGTTCACGAGGTAATACTCACTGTACTACACACCAGTATTTCACCGGAGGCGAGACGTAGCCTCATGAACATATGGGAACACAAAGACCTTAACACTCACCAGGCACAATGGGCCACCCTGGGATTCATGATAGCCAAACGAAACATCTCGCAAATGTGGGGAGCTGCTAAACCACCTACGTTGGAGACCTGGGAGAGAGATCTCGACTGGTGTATTTTTAGGGAGAAGACTGTTTGTCGCAAGGGGTTGCCCTAAAAAATGGGCGCGTATCTGGAGCCCTTGGAATAGTTATCGGGGTGAAATCTGTACACCACCAGATTGCTCTTAATCAAATGTTCCCCTTACCTCGTGATGTTCCCCTCCGTATGTCGCTATTATTTCTTCATTTTCTGTGCCCACTGTATTGTTTATTTGAACTCAAGTTTGTTTTAATAAAACAAATTATTAAAAAAAAAAGAATTTAAACGTGATCTCAGATATGGTGGCCTACTGATTTCACAGGGTGTCACAATCATTGTCATTGCATCCAAACATAGTGAGGCACAATTTGCGACCTACTTCATGAATATTGAGGAGGCAGGTCGGTTTACATCCCACTATGATTTGGAATGTTGTTAACCGACCTTTTACTATACAAGGTGGTATGCAAAATGATTTTCCTTTTTTTTCGCAAAAAGATGGTGCACAATTTGCAACCACAATTGGAATTATCATAATCTCTCTCCTTATTTTTGTTGATTTTAGATATTTTCGCCAATTATGATAATAAGCTGGCTTACCTTGAAAAAGTTCTCTTTCAATTTGAGAATCTGCAGGAGGGGCATTTCCTACCCGAGTTCTGGTTTCTTTGGTTGAAAAAAAATGATTGAATTGCTGGTTCTGCGGAGGCATGTTGTATATGTCAGACTGCTGAAAACGGAATGGAATAATATTGAAGTACTAATAGTAGTAATAAAATTCTTGCAACAGATTTCGGTCAGGAAACTTGTTCATTTAAGGGGTAAAGTAGCCACAACTGTATGCAAGGAGGATTCTCCAAGTCAAAAGGAGTTCCGAGACCATTTAGGGATCAAACGCTCCTAAAAGGTGAGGCAACTCCTTTGACACTTGCAATATGCCCTTCACATGAATTTGGATTACACCATTCCCACTTATACTAAACTCTTCAAATACTGAAGATGCAACATATATTTAACAAATTAAATATGCAACTGTATTAGCTTGTTAGCAACAGTTTGAAATCTCACAAAATGTATTCCATTTGCCATTAAGAATAAGAACTGAGGCAAGAAAACCAAATCAGCTATAAATTAGAATATTGTAGAAAGGCAAACAAGTTACTTACCTTCCGTAATACTCTTCCCGTTGGATACTTTATCTAACCACAGATTCTTCACTTTAGAATATCCCTCAGATGCCGGACTAGAACCAGAGAATTGTGTAGTAGTGCTCCTGTCCACCGATAGGCGGCGTCACGAGGTTCCAAGCGGACTCCATTGTGACTAACGGATGGCTCATAGCTCCCTAAGTTGAAGTGGAGCTGGCCCTCCACTGGAGACCAGAGGCATCTGATCACCACCTCCCTCAGATGACCCTCTCCAATCCATGATCCATGCGTCTGTCACCCATGTCAGCTATGGGGGCACCTGGCCGTGCCTGGTCAACTCTCATGATTTTGTATGGTCCCCTAAACAGCCCTGACAGAAGTCAGAAGGACATCTTGTTGTTTTACCAGAGCTGTGCACCTGGTGTCCAATAGTTGTTGCTCTTGTAGTATGCACTAAAAGGCTGCTGAAGTAAACATGTTTTACATTGTAAATTATGTTTTTCAAGAATAGCACACTAATCTTTCTCTTTAAAATGAAGGAATGCATTAGCAATGGTGGGCCAGAATTGTCAAAATAATGGTACGGTCTATTTCTAAGTATTCGAAAATACTACTATTGCTGCATCTGCGAAAGTGTATGGTGCCATCAACATAGCGGAAAACTGGATTTAGATTCTATAGCCATATAGAGCAAACTTATAGCCATACAGACGCAAACTTTAAAAATGTTGTGAGCGAGTCTGACCTTCTCAAAAAGGTTTAGGGATTTCAACTTCACCCTCAAAAAATAACTTAAAAATTCTTTTTAGGGACTGTTCCCACCTCTCCAATTCATCTGTACCCACCCACAGCTTCCAACTGACCTCTTGGCATGAAGCTTGACTTCAGTCAGTTCAGCTTTGTTAGTATGCAGCACACTGTATGGTGTGGCATGCAGGCCCATCCTTATAATTGGTAAAACAAACAACATCAAAATAGCTCGAGTCAAAGCTTTTTCTATGCCTCTTAGAGAGCCTTGGACAGAAGGCCATCTCCTGCGCATGTGTAACTTTCTATTAAGGAATTATAATGTGTCTGCACACTACTGCTCCACCTTTAAAAAGGTGAGCTGTGCGGTTTTTGCACGGCTCATCTGAGCCCCATGTTCTTCAATATGTATGTGGCACTACTAGCCAATCGTATTGCTCCTTTTAGCTTTCAATTTTACTCCTACACTGATAATACATGGAGTGGTGTGGCTCACTGGTTCGAGGCGGCAGACCCTGAAGCAGAGGACGGCCCGGGACCAGGGTTCAATTCCCGACGCGGCAGGGTCGTGAACCAGGGTCAGCGGACTCGATAATTCTCGCCTCGGTGCCTACTCTAACCAGGGATCACACTCGTCAACTCTGGGCATTAGCTTGCCTCATCTCCACATCGGCCCCCCACAAACGCCGGGGATGCCTGTTTTCACCTTGGAGATACCCAGGAGGGAACATCCCACAGGGAAAGCCAGGACGGGTTCCCCAGTGGTCTATAGCGCCAGGACGCCTCTGGGTAGCAGTGCGCTTTACAAGACACACACACATTTACATACTCAAATCACAGAGTACCTAGAAGGTGGTCGGACACCATTCAGGTCCAACACCGTCTGCAACCTGTGGCCAGCTGTATGAATGCCAACTCACTCAGACTTAACACCGACAAAACTAACGTCCTGGTTTTGGGAAATTCCTCTCTCCGGTCCACCGACTACCTGAATGTTTAGATGTATGCTCTACTCCCAAATCCAGTGTTCTCAATCTAGGAGTAATGTTTTACAACACTCTATCTTTTAAAGCACATATAGATAAACTAAGTAGCACCTGCTGCTGTTTGATGAAGGTCTTGAGGAAAATCATGCCTATTGGACCCATTGCTTCAAAGAAAACTCATTACTAGCAGGTTAGACTGCTGCAACTCAGTAGGTCCCGTCACCTTCACTCATCTTTCCTATAGGCTACAGTTCTACAGAATGCTGCGACCAGGATCATTCTAGATCTCAGCAAATAAGCTAGGGATTAATCTCACATGACCACTTTTCATTGGCTCCTTGTATGGAAACGAGGTGTCTTGAAGGCTCTCTGTTTGTGCCGCAAAGCGCTACATTGCTGCGTGCCTAGAAGTTACAGGACTTCTTTGTTCTATTGTAACTCCCCTACTAGATCGCTGTGTTCCAGCACTTTGGAAGCATCGCAAAATTCAGCAGACCACGGACTGGTGGCTGCACAGACATGGAACAGTCTCCCTCCAGTCATTCGTTCTGAACCTAACCTTTCAAGTTATTGAAAACTCACCTTTTCCAGTCGTAAACCAGTGCCTTCTCTTTACCTATCAGCGCTAGGACACCCTTTGGGTATGCGTGTGTGCTCTATAAGACCACTTTGAGAGAAAATGATCAGATTTATTCTTACATAGTCCCATCATGCCCTGATATGTATAAACTTACCACTGTCCCAAAAGTATTACCTGACTACAAGTACAAAGGGCAAGTGTCTTTCTGTCTGTGTCATTCTGCTAGTCTTGAGAACTACTTTTAAAACACATTTGTGTTCCTCAGATGCCTTTGCTTTGTTCTAGGTTGTTTAAACATGCACCATTTGCTGCAGACCTCATCAGTGCTTGCTTGGAAGAATATTCCTTCAAGTTCTGCAGGCAATTTAAGACAGGTGTTGTAATGCGCAAACAAACTTTCTTGAATTCGTGCATGTAGTATTAATTAGCATCGCCCTCCCCAGTTTCCCAGGCCCATGAGTAATGAGCTCTGTGAAATCGTAAGGATGTGCGGGGCCCTGGGCAATATATTTTGGGAGCCCCTCTTTGGAACAACTTTAAAAGTATTGTCCCGGGGGGCGTGGCCACGAGGGCGACAATGGCGGATGCAGCTTCTTAGAGCTCCCGCCGGCCCGCCATTTATCCTTAAATTTATCCTGACCCCGAACCTGCCTTTAGCCACGCATTGATATCGGAGGCAGTGGTAGACGGAGTGCACCCTCCGGTGCCGCATTTGGGGTCCCTGGTCCCTGGTTTGCGTGCTTGGTGGCGGCGGCGCCCCCTGGGCCTACAGACCGCGTGGAGAGCCGGGGCCTAGATGTCGCGGCGATCCCGGCCGGAGGCTCCAGACATCGGCCGGCTTGCACGCCGGCGGACACTGTGTTCTTGCAACGGACGGCGGCCGGTGGGCCGGGGCAAGAACAGCGGAGCCCCCTGCCACCTACAGAACGCTGAAATGACAGAGGATTGTGAGGGAGCGGTGTCGGGGGTGAGCCCTCGGATCGGAGGACTAGTCCGGTCCCCCTGGGCTGCCGGCGGCCATACTTGCCTCGGGACTGGAGACGGAGTGTCGGCGCGCGAAAGGACGTGCTCAGCCTGGTGGCACAGCTGTGTGTGGACTCCTGTAACTTGGCCCCCGGGTGCGGTAAGACCTGTGGCCCCGGAGGCAGTGTGGTGCCAGAATTGTCCTGGAGAGCGCCTATCTGCTGGGCTTACATGTGCGGCGGTGTGAGGAGTCCAGGAGCAGACGCCGCCTCCTCTGTGTGGGTGCCGGGGTGGCCCGGTGAAGCGGCGCTGCCTGATCGTCCTGAGCCCGGTTGCCCTGCTGTGCCCGTCCTGACCCTCAGATACGGGCCCATGAGTAATGAGCTCTGTGAAATCGTAAGGATGTGTGGGGCCCTGGGCAATATATTTTGGGAGCCCCTCTTTGGAACAACTTTAAAAGTATTGTCCCGGGGGGCGTGGCCACGAGGGCGACAATGGCGGACGCAGCTTCTTAGAGCTCCCGCCGGCCCGCCATTTATCCTTAAATTTATCCTGACCCCGAACCTGCCTTTAGCCACGCATTGATATCGGAGGCAGTGGTAGACGGAGTGCACCCTCCGGTGCCGCATTTGGGGTCCCTGGTCCCTGGTTTGCATGCTTGGTGGCGGCGGCGCCCCCTGGGCCTACAGACCGCGCGGAGAGCCGGGGCCTAGATTTCGCGGCGATCCCGGCCGGAGGCTCCAGACATCGGCCGGCTTGCACGCCGGCGGACACTGTGTTCCTGCAACGGACGGCGCCGGTGGGCCGGGGCAAGAACAGCGGAGCCCCCTGCCACCTACAGAACACTGAAACGGCCGAGGATTGCGAGGGAGCGGTGTCGGGGGTGAGCCCTCGGATCGGAGGACTAGTCCGGTCCCCCTGGGCTGCCGGCGGCCATACTTGCCTCGGGACTGGAGACGGAGTGTCGGCGCGCGAAAGGACGTGCTCAGCCTGGTGGCCCAGCTGTGTGTGGACTCCTGTAACTTGGCCCCCGGGTGCGGTAAGACCTGTGGCCCCGGAGGCAGTGTGGTGCCAGAATTGTCCTGGAGAGCGCCTATCTGCTGGGCTTACATGTGCGGCGGTGTGAGGAGTCCAGGAGCAGACGCCGCCTCCTCTGTGTGGGTGCCGGGGTGGCCCGGTGAAGCGGCGCTGCCTGATCGTCCTGAGCCCGGTTGCCCTGCTGTGCCCGTCCTGACCCTCAGATACGGGCCGGTGCGGTGGCGGCGGCCGGAGCGGTGCAGGTGCGTCGGAGCCAGCAGTATCGTGGACGCATGGAGGTGAGGAGTCGGATTACATACGGAGATTCCTGGTAGGGCGGGTGAGCCCTGCATGAGGCCCGGGGTCAGGGGCTTTGCTGTGGTCCTGGCCCGTGGAACGTTGGTGACGCTTGCACGCTGAGTGCCTGGTCAGTGGAGGCGCTTGGTAGTGGTGATCTGGGGCGGCGAAGTGCCCTGCGGACCTCCTGGCCTTGGTGTCGGCAGATTTGGACCCTCTGGGTGGACCTTGCTTTTGACCTGCGGAGTGTGGAGGGTCGGCCACGGGCACGGAGCAGCCCGCCTGCATTTCCTGACCATGACCAGAGGCGGGGGTGGTAATGGTTCCGCCAAGCAAGGGCCAATTGATAAATTTACTGGACCCAGTGGGGGATCTGGGGCTACTGGGGGCAGCCAGAGCGCGGGCCCAGACAACGCGGCCCTGATGGCAGCCATTACACAGTGAAGGGACATGTTGGACGCTAAGATCGGCGCAGTGGGAGCTGATGTCATGTTGCTACGACAAGATCTCCGCAACGCCGTTGCCCGCATAACGGAAACTGAAACCTGGATCACGGGAGTGGAGGGGGCTGTTGGCGCATTGACACAGAAAGTGGCGGAGATGGACAAAATCCAGAAGGGGCTGGTACTGCGCGTCGAAGATGCAGAAGGACGGGCGCGGAGAAATAACCTACGCTTCGTAGGATTTCCAGAGGACTGCGAGAAAGGGCCCATGGATGCATTCTTGACACGGTGGCTTGAGGGTTGGCTTCCCCCAGATGTCCTGTCGCGCTGTTTCGTAGTGGAACGTGCACATAGAGCCCTAACTAAGAAACCACCGGTGGGGGAACGGCCTCGGCCGGTCATTGCTAAAATCCTGAACTTTCATGATCGAGACACTATACTCCGGGAAGCGAGGGCCAAAGAGACTCTGCTGTTTGACAATCACAAGATAATGATCTTCCCGGACTATACCAAACAGGTACAGCAGCAACGCCACTCCTTCCTGGCGGCGAAGGCTAAGCTGCGGGGCTTGAAGATCCAATATTCATTGCTATACCCAGCCCGCCTTCGGGTTGTCTTCCAATCCAAGACCCACTTCTTTGATACCCCGGAGGCTGTGTTCAGGTGGACGGATGAGACGGTCAGGCTCCGGCCGAATGCCCAGCCGGGCCTGGGCTCCGGGCCGTCGCGTGGGTCGTCACAGGAGAGGAGTGACACTGCCGTCAGGGGTAAACGGCACAGGAAGTCTCGATCACGACGACGCTCCCTGTCCCAGGGTGGTCTCCCGGATGGGACCCAGCCCGACACCGATCAGTCAGGGAAAGAAAACTGAGCACCATCGGAGTTCGGCCTTCAATACTTAACCCTCGTCCTTTGTTGGGATCTACAGGGGGCCCGATGTGGCTGCTCCATCGATCGAGTGGATAGCGTCAGCCGCAGTGCGACCTGAACATTGGCTTGGCTCACGGGAACTGACGCCGGTGGTGTCTGACTGCCCTGATCTATTCGTGTTCTACAAACTGTGGTACAAGGGGGTTCGGGGTACTGACCTGTTGGGCGGCCCAGTCCTCCCACGGATGGGGGGTGGCCCTGGGAGAAGGTCCTGTTAGTTGGGGGGAGTAGTTGGGATCCATTGGTATGGTGGGCTTTGGGCGCTCCGTTTTGGGCCTGAAGCTCCCCATGCCGCGACAGGTACTTCAGTGTTCCATGAGGTATAGGGGTGGGGGGCAGGGAATTGGAGTTGAATTGTTGGGGGGGTTGGGTTGGTGGGTAGACGTGGGGGGGGTAGGGGGTATACTGAGGGGGGTGCACGTGATTTCTGCTGCATTGTTACGTATGGTGTTGGGTGCCGGGGCCGGGTCCTGGGGGCCTCAGAGACTTTTCCATCGAGATAATGGTTGATGTATCAGGGCAGGATTTAGCTGGTGACGCTATGCGGATATTGAGCTGGAATGTCAGGGGGATGTTGGACAAAATCAAGCGTGGGGCAGTCTTGCGCTGGGGTAAGAGGGATTCAGCCGATGTGATGTTACTCCAAGAAACTCATATGTTGGGTACAAAGGCACTGAGTTTGCAGCGATTTGGTTTCCACCAAGTATTTCATGCAGGGTTTTCCAGGGGCTCGAGAGGGGTGGCCGTTCTTATCCACCGTAGGCTGTCGTATACCCACGAACGTCACTGGATTGATCCCCAGGGTCGGTATGTATTCGTGAAAGGCACGATTGGTGCGGAGCCGGTGGTGTTTGGCAGTGTGTATGCCCCCCCCCCCCCCCCCCCCCCCCCCCTTTGCAATGGTCCTTGGCAGAGAGACTGTTCGAATTGTGGGCCGAAATCCCGGACGCCTTGGCCGTGATAGGTGGTGACTGAAATGATGTTCTGGACGTGTGCTTGGACCGACAGAGGTTGCAGGGGGTCGCAGCTGCGGCCTCCCCTACACGGCTGAGGGCAATGATCGATGGGCTGGGCTGGGTGGATGCCTGGAGACACTTGCATGCCAGGGCACGTGAGTACACGTATGTGTTTGCTGTGCATGGCTCCTTCTCGCGACTGGACTGTGTGTTTGTACCGGGGGACTTCCTCGACAGGGTGAAACAAGCTGCAATTCAGCCTCGGGGGCTGTCTGACCACTCCCCTGTCGCTGTGCAGATTGCACTGCACAAGACGCGCCGGCCGTTTCGGTGGCGGATGTCCTCGTGGCATCTCCAGCGGGCAGACTACACACAGCATATCCGTGGCGCGATTGCCCACTATTGGCAGAAGAATCTAGCGGAAGGGGTTGATGGGGTGACAGTCTGGGAGGCCATGAAGCCCACTCTGAGAAGCGTTGACATTGCATGGTGTGCTGCCGCCCGTCGTTCTCGACGGGAGGCCATTGTCGCAGCTGCGGAGCGGGTGGAAGTGTTGGAGAGACGGTGTTCGGAGGTAGGGGACGAGTTGGCGCTACGACTGCTCCTGCAAGCGCAACAATCCCATGCCTCGGTCTTAATGGACGAGGCCAGACAAGCGTGGCTGGCTACTCGGAGCAGGGTCTACCAGTGGGGTGACAAGTCCTGCACTATGCTCCATAGGCTGTGTCAACAAACGCTGCAACCGCTTACGCTACCAGGCCTCACTGACGGGGAGGGAACAGCCATAACGGACCCTGCGACTCTTGCGGCGAGCTTTGCTACCTACTATGCGGAGCAGTATGCTCCTCGGGACGGTCTCCCACCGGATGCAATTGATCAGTTCCTTACTGACTTCCCCCCCCGTGCGATATCAGACGAGGCCAGGTTAGCCTTGGACCTCCCCTTGACGGCGGAGGAACTGGGAGATGCGCTTGGCCAACTCAACGTGGGTAAAGTGCCGGGACCGAGTGGGTTCCCCAGTGAATTCTACAAGAAATTCCACCTACAGCTTGGGCCGCACTATAGGCGGGCGTTGGAGGTTGCGTGGGAAAGGGGTAGCTTGCCGTCGGACTGGCGTCAGGCAGAAATTGTGGTTTTCCAGAAGCCAGGTAGGCCCCCCGATCGGCACGAGTCATATCGCCCCAAATCCCTGCTCAACTTCGAAGCCAAATTGTTGGCCAAAGCGCTGGCGAACCGTCTTCTCCCATATATCACAGACCTGGTCCACCCGGATCAGGCCGGTTTCATGCCACGTCGGGCGACGCGCCACAACATCAGGCGTGCGCAGGCGGCGGTGGATGCTGTGGGGGCGACCGGGGAGCGGGCAGCGTTGTTGCTGACAGATATCGACAGGGCGTTCGATTCGGTCAGCTGGACTTACCTCTTTGCCCTCTTGCCACGTCTCAACTTGGGCCCGGTGTTCGTCTCCTATATTAGGCTGCTATACACGGACATCACCTCCTCGGTGCGCGTCTCCGGGGCGATTTCGGAGAAGTTCCCAATTGCCAGAGGTACCCGACAGGGATGCCCCCTATCCCCTTACCTCTTCGCACTGGCCATGGAACCGCTGGCCGCGTGGGTACGCATCGATGCACAGTATTGTGGTTTTGTGTGGGGGGCGGACCTCTCGGACAGAATCGCGCTATACGCAGACGATGTCCTTTTCTTTATGACTGACCTTCACCGCTCTGGCCCCCGAATACTGGAGATAATGCAGGTCTTTGGTGAAGTGTTGGGTCTTTTCCTCAACCCGCGCAAATCTACCCTGTGGGTGCTGGGTGGAGAGTTGGAGACGTACCCCTGGGCCTCGGCCTGCAGGTAGCGGTTGGTGGTCTAAAATACTTGGGAGTCTTTCTGTCCGAGTCTGCCGCAATTGCATGGGAGCGCAATATACTGCCAGTGTGGGACAGAGTCCAATCGGATGTCAAAACCTGGTCTCGCATGCCACTTAATATATATGGCAGGTCTGCAATTTTCAAAATGGTCGCCCTCCCGCGGCTCCTGTACCAATTGCAGAACCATCCATATAAGGTGGACCCACAATGGTTCCGACGCGTGAATTCAGTACTGGGCCGCTTTCTGTGGGCAGGGGGGGCTTCTAGGGTAGCGCTGCGGACTTGCTTTTTATCCACGTACTGTGGAGGTCTGGCTACTTCAGACCTCCTGTCCTACTATCAGGCCTCCCATCTGCTGGTTCTGAATGAGTGGTGGTACGGCGACCGCAATGACCCGGCATACGCACTGGAACACTTCTTGATGGGGGATACCACGATACATACCCTGTTATACTCGGCTAGGCGGCGGAAGAAATTGCCGCGGGTCACTCAGGTGGTCTTCGTAATCTGGAGACAGGCACTGCGCAGCATGGGCTGGTGGGGTAGGCTGACGGCGGAGACTCCACTATGGAATAACGGACAGCTTCCCGCACTTGCATCGTTGTCGGGGTTTGGGGACTGGGACGCCATCGGGATCTCCTCGCTTGGCCATGTTCTTGCGGGGAATACCCTCAAATCCTTTCAGGACCTCAGATCCGAATTCAACATGTCCAAGTCCCAATTCTTTAAATATCTGCAATTCCGTCATGCACTTGCACCGAGTCTGATAGGGCTGGACCAACTTCCCGAATTTAGCCCAGTGGAGGCCAAGCTTTTCATGGGAGATTTGGGGGATAAGAAAGTCTCCAAAATATATCAAACGCTTGTCACTCACTGCTCCTCTTCTCTCCTGTCGTTGAAGGCCTCCTGGGAGACAGACATTGGCCCGTTGGATGAGGATGACTGGAGGGAGGCCCTTGAGTCTCCTCGTGGGGCTGCCATAGCTGTGCGACTCCGGTTCATACAGTTCAAGTACCTGCATAGGGCTTACTACACTAGGGAGAGACTGTGGAGAGCTGGCCTCATTGCTGCCCCGGAATGCCGGCGCTGTGGTACTGAGAGAGGCACGCTTTTGCATACTGTGTGGTCCTGTGTGGGTCTGACCCGATTCTGGAATGGGGTGTGGAATTGTTTGTCAGAAGTACTGGGGTGGGACCTTCCCCGCACACCCAGGCTGGGTCTCCTTCATGTCCTAGAGAATGTGGGTGGGAACATCTACAAGCGCCACCTTCTGCTGCTGGGCCTGGTCGTGGCCAAGCGAGATCTGGCGAGAGCCTGGAAAAGCGACCGTGCCCCCCCACTTAGTGCCTGGAAAGCGGGTTTAGACTTTCTTATGGGGCTAGAATTGCCTGTGTTTGAGGCCAGGGGATGCCCCCGGAAACACTACAAGATCTGGAAGCGATGGGCGGACTACAGGGGATTGACCTTGGAGCCCCCAGTTGACTTAGAAGATGTACAATCGGCTGATGGAGACCTCGGGGCCTTGGAGGGTACTTGATGCCTACTGTGGATTTCCGCCCCTCCGATGCTCAACCTTCCAGGAACCGCGACCAGAGGCAGCCGCGAAAGCGTCCATGACAACTGGAACCCCGCCCCTCTCTCTGATGCGGGACCCAATCCGGGGATGCCGCGGACCGGAAACGCTTCACCCTGACCCCGGAAGTCCCGCCTCACCGCCGACGTCAGGACAGAGAAAAGACGGAAGCCGGGATCCAGACCACATCGGAGTATCATGGCAGGAGATTTCGACTGTAGCTGCGGAAGAAGAAAACGGGAGCGGAGAAGCAGACGAGTGGTCCGAAGACTGGTGGAGTCCCCAGTAGGTGGCTGAAGAGCGGCCGCAACTCGACGGAGAGTTGCGGCGGAGCGTGTGAGTACCAGCTACCCTCCTTAAAGCACGCTAGGTGCTCTGTGTAAATACTCCGCCCCCCCCTTTGTAAATACTCCCTCTATTCTAGGCACGTTCTCCTTAGTAGCTCGGCACCGTGTATAAAGTGTACAGCACCTCGCACTGTAAAAAGACTCTCCCTACACGACCCTCATTGGACACCCTCTTTTGCTTTGCCTTCCCCCGTCCTCCCCACCCTTTCCTCACGGTCCTTTCTGACTCCTCACACCCTGGTGATGGTAACGGTTGTGCAAACCTCAATCCCCAGCGGGACTAATGGCTCCTTCTCTTTTCTCTCTTGCTGCCCTCCGATGACCTTTCCCCCACCAACCAGGACATCCCGAAGACCCGGACCCCTATCGAGACCCTACATCACCCGGAGGAGGAAGAAGACATTTCACCTCGTTTTGTTCAGTGGAGCCATATCTTTTGTTCACCCCTGTTTTGTTAAAAGAGCTGCCTCGTGTGCAATAAAAGACCACTATTGCCCACTATATCCGGCCTCCTTGCCTGCTTTTCCAGCCCGCTAACCGCCCACGTTCACATCTGGTGTCAGAAGTGGGATTAGCTGGAAGCATGGAGGCCGTGGTGAAAAGGATGGCCGAGTCCCAGGAACAATTGGGGAAATTAATGGAGCGGTTCCTGAAAACTGCAAAACTGCAGAGGACGACCGAGGCCAGCTACACGATGTCCTTAAAGGGCAGGGAGACACACATGAACAGGTTATGGGGAAATTGACCGACGCCCTGGGACAACAGAGACCAATGGCCTCCCTCCCTTCCGTGGTTCTCTAGAAGTATGTGCCGGGGGACGACCCGGACTACTTCTTTACTAACTTTGAGAGGCTAGCACAGGCCGCCTCTTGGCCTGTCGACCATTGGGGCCAATACCTTGGGCCCTTGTTGACTGGCGACTTGCAAGCCGCATACCAACAGGCTAACATACAAGGCAACACCCCTTATGTGGACATAAAAAAGTGTATCCTCGAGTGCCTGGGCATAGCTGATGAGACGTACAGAGTAAAGTTACGACAGGCCAAAGAAGGTCCCCAAGAAACCCCCAGAGCTCTCTCCTTCAGGATCAAGGATTTAGCCAACCAGTGGCTTATACCAGATGCCTCCACAAAAGAAGAAATCCTTGAGAAGGTATACCTGGAGCAGTTCCTGGCTTCTTTACACCCAGGCACCCAACGGTGGGTCAGACAACATACCCGTCTCACATTGGAAACTGCAGTTGAAATAGCTAGCGCCAACAGCCGAGCGCAGGACCTCCAGCGAGGCAAGGAAGAACACCCACATAAACCACACTCCTCCACAGGCATCCGACCCCACCGACCCCCTCTACCAAGAAGACCAGAACCACCCCCTCTCTTACCCACACCTGTCCTGTATCGACCTACCAACCCTGGGCCCCAATGTTACAGTTGTGGGGGTTTTGGACACATTGCTCGGGTGTGCCCCCTCAAGGAAGAGCCCATGGAGGTAGGCCTTGTTCAGAACTATGTCTGCTCTATTCCAGGTACTGCACCACCCCCGTTCCGTTGTCCAGTGAACATTGACGGACAGACAGTCATGGCTCTAGCAGACACCGGGTGTCGACAGAGCGTTCTTAGACCACAAGACCTGTTCTCCCCTGTTGGCCCTCCATCTGGCATTGTTGCCATACAATGCGTCCACGGGGACACCAAAAGGTATCCGACTACCCGAGTACGTGTTCAACACCCCAAGGACCCAGGAACTACCCTCACAGTGGGTCTCGTGCCGGCTCTTCCAGAACAGGGCATTTTGGGGAGCGACTATTCCGGACTGCCTAGGCTTCTACAGGACAAGACCGATTCCCTGACCCGGTGGTGGGAAGAAGTGCCATTCCTCAGGGCCTGTCTCCCCCAGCTATGGAGTCTAAACCCCACAAAACCGAAACTCAGAAGAAGAAAGAAAAGAGAGCACGCCTGTGTATACCCAGTGATTCCGGAGGAGCATCCCTGGCAGACCGATCGGGAATTCAGGGCATCACAGCAAGAGGACCCTCTCCTGCAGGAGGCGTGGGGAAGAGCCCTAGACAACGAGGACCCCCTTAAAGTAGGTCCCTACTTTTTCAAGAAAAATGGGTTGTTATACCGAAAGGGAGGGACCCAGCAAAAACCCCAACTTCTGATCCCTAGCCCTTCCGAGACAAAGTCCTGTTCCTTGCCCACAGTCACCTCCTGGGGGGTCATTTTGGCGACGAAAAAACCAGTCAAGCGATCCTAGAGAAGTTCTACTGGCCCAGTGTTTATCAACATATCAAGACTTATTGCCGTGAATGCCCTGTGTGTCAAAAGCATAGCAGGTATCGCCCCCCTAGGGTACCCCTACAGCCTCTTCCTGTCATTGATGTCCCGTTCAGCAGAGTAGGGATGGACATCATTGGGCCCCTCTTACACTCCCGAAGTGGCTGCCGCTATGCTCTGGTTATCGTGGACTATGCCACGCGCTTCCCTGAAGCCCTACCCCTGCGTCAACCCACTACACAGAAAATCGCCAAGGCCCTCATCTCCGTGTTCTTCAGAGTGGGGTTTCCCCGGGAAATCCTGACCGATCAGGGCACCCCTTTTGTCTCAGCCCTCATGAAACAGGTCTGCTCCCAACTAGGGATAAAACAGATTAGAACGTTGGCTTACCATCCGCAAACCGATGGTTTAGTCGAGCGATACAACGCCACATTGAAACAAACCCTGAAAAAGTTATTGGGTCTTGAAGCAAGAAGGTGGGAGGAAGTGTTGCCACTTGCCTTGTTCGCCATTCGATGTAAACACAGAGCAGCACAGGTTATTCTCCTTACGAGCTGCTGTGTGGTCGACCCCCTCGTACCCTGTTAGACATGGCTCAAGAAGCATGGGAAGCAGAACCAGACCGCACACGTCCCCTTCCTGAATACATAGACAACCTGAAAACACACCTGTCCGTGTTTAGGGACATTGTCCGACAAAACATGGAAAGTGCACAAAACAACCAAAAAGGGCAATACGACAAGGGCACAAAAACACGGGCCTTTGCCGTTGGTGATCTGGTTCTCTTGATGAGAACGTCATCGGACCAGAAGCTCCTGGGCCAGTGGCAGGGTCCATATTCCATCCTCCAACAGGTGACCCCTGTCACATACGAGTTGGAACTAGACCCCACCCGAGGCACGACACAGATATATCATGTGAATCACCTGAAAAGATGGGAAGGACCTCGTCCTGTCCTGTCCGGCTCTCATGGTCATGTTTCCCTCCCCTTTGACCCCTGTTTAGATTAAGAGTTGACAACCTTACAAATCCTAGAGCTTAAGAAAGTCCTATACCCGCTACAACAGGCGTTTTCCTCCTCTCCCGGTCGTACCACCATCACCGAACACGCCATACAAACAGAACCTGGGAAGGTCGTCCGACAAAGACCGTATCTGGCCCCTGAAGCCCGCAGGGCAGTTATACGGCGGGAGACGGAACAAATGCTGAAGATGGGTATCATAGAACCCTGGATGAGCGACTGGAACTCCCCGATAGTCCTTGTGCCTAAGCCTGACGGGTCAGTCAGGTTCTGTATCGACTTCCGCGAGGTCAACAAAATATCCAACTTCAACACCTATCCGTTGCCTCGCGCCGACGAAATGGTCGAACGGATAGGGAAGGCCCAGTTCATCTCCACGCTAGACCTCTGTAAGGGGTATTGGCAGATACCCCTCAGAGAGGAAGACAGAAAAAAGACGGCGTCTCCACCCCTGAGGGTTGCATCAATTCATTGTTCTGCCTTTCGGCCTTCACGGCGCACCCGCTACATCCCAACGAGCCATGAACCACATTTTAAGGCCCCACGCCCTGTATGCTGGGGCTTATCTGGACAATATCATCATATACAGCGATAGCTGGGCACAACACCTAGAACACCTCCACAATGTCGTCACCGCCCTAGGGTCTTTTGGATACACGATAAACCCCACCAAAACCACCCTAGCAGCCCAAACTGTGAAATACCTTGGATACCTCCAGGGTGAGGGCCTGATAAGGCCGCAGAAAAGCAAAACCGAAGCCATCCAGTCCCTCCCGTTCCCCCAGACCAGAAGAGACCTTCGAGCATTCTTAGGCCTTTTAGGCTATTACCGGAGGTTTGTCCCCAACTTCTCACAGAGAGCAGCCCCACTCACTGACCTTCTAAAGAAATCCACCAAAACAGAAGCAGCCCTACAAAACCCTACGCCGTTGCTACGGCGTGCCTTCTCCGACCTAAAAAACGCCCTGACCTCCAGTCCCATATTAGTGAGTCCAGACTACTCCCAGCCATTACTACTCCAGACAGACGCTTCGGAACAGGGTTTAGGGGCAGTTCTGTCACAAAAAAACCGCTTGGGGAACGAAAAACTCATCCTCTACCTCAGCAGAAAACTATTCCCCCGAGAAAAAAACTATGCCGTAGTGGAAAAAGAGGCCCTTGCGATCAAGTGGGCTGTTGAGAGCCTCCGCTACTACCTGGAGGGACGAGACTTTATCATTTATACGGATCACGCTCCTCTGGAGTGGATGGCCTGGAACAAAGGGCACAACGACCGAGTCCTCCGCTGGTTTCTGTCACTTCAACCCTTTCACTTTAAAACAGTTCATCGGAAGGGTGTAGACCAGGGTAATGCGGATTACCTCTCCCGCATGTCCCCAACCCTTACAAGAAGGACAGCTAGGGGAAGGGGATGTGATACGGCCCCACGAGTTGTGAGCCCCTTACTCACCCCGCTAGGATTTCCGCCCCTCCGATGCCCAACCTTCCAGGAACCGCGACCAGAGGCAGCCGCGAAAGCGTCCATGACAACTGGAACCCCGCCCCTCTCTCTGATGCAGGACCCAATCCGGGGATGCCGCGGACCGGAAACGCTTCACCCTGACCCCGGAAGTCCCGCCTCACCGCCGACGTCAGGACAGAGAAAAGACGGAAGCCGGGATCCAGACGTCGTCGGAGTATCGTGGCAGGAGATTTCGATTGTAGCTGTGGAAGAAGAAGACGGGAGCGGAGAAGCAGACGAGTGGTCCGAAGACTGGTGGAGTCCCCAGGAGGTGGCTGAAGAGCGGCCGCAACTCGACGGAGAGTTGCAGCGGAGCGCGTGAGTACCAGCTACCCTCTTTAAAGCAAGCTAGGTGCTCTGTGTAAATACTCCGCCCCTCCTTGGTAAATACTCCCTCTAATCTAGGCACGTTCTCCTTAGTAGCTCGGCACCGTGTATAAAGTGTACAGCACCTCGCACTGTAAAAAGACTCCCTACACGACCCTCATTGGACACCCTCTTTTGCTTTGCCTTCCCCCGTCCTCCCCACCCTTTCCTCAAGGTCATTTCTGACTCCTCACACCCTGGTGACGGTAACGGTTGTGCAAACCTCAAGCCCAAGTGGGACTAACAGCTCCTTCTCTTTTCTCTCTTGCTGCCCTCCGAGGACCTTTCCCCCACCAACCAGGACATCCCGAAGACACCTACACCCAAGACCCGGACCCCTACCGAGACCCTACATCACCCGGAGGAGGAAGAAGACATTTCACCTCATTTTGTACAGTGGAGCCATATCTTTTGTTCACCCCTTTTTTGTTAAAAGAGCTGCCTCGTGTGCAATAAAAGACCACTATTGCCCACTATATCCGGCCTCCTAGCCTGCTTTTACAGCCCGCTGACCGCCCACGTTCACAGAGGTAAAGGCAGCGAGAGGTGGAGTTAGTCAGAGAAATTACAGGAAAAGAAAGCCAGAAAGAGGGGTGAAGGCAGATAGAGGAATATGGTGTACAGTAAAAATAGGAAGTTGAGAGGCATACATGAAATAGAGAAACAAAGGAGGGTTTATACAGCTGTAGCGTTGTAAGAAGAAGAGATGGTGAGGTAGAGATATCTTTAAAAATAGTGGTTGAGAGAGGTAGTTGAGGATGAAGGAGTGAGTTAAAATGGGAAGGATGTCAAGAGAGAGTTATGTGATTGTATGTGAGAGAGGAAGAGAGTTGTTTATGAAAGGGATGGGTAGAGGTAGAAACAATAGTAGCAGGCAGAGAGTAGTACAATATTTAGAGAGGTGAAGGAAAAGGAACAGAGGTAGAACCAGGCGAAAGGAGGTGAAGAGGTGAGGTAGTCATAAAGTTGAGGTAAATTGATAGAGAGAGAGAGAGAGAGAGAGAAAGAAAGAGAGAGAGAGAGAGAGAGAGAGAGAGAGAGAGAGAGAGAGAGAGAGAGAGAGAGAGAGAGAGAGAGAGAGAGAGAGAGAGAGAGAGAGAGAGAGAGAGAGAGAGAGAGAGAGATGGGGTAAAAAGAGGCGGGGTAGTGATTAACATGTAAGGTAGATAAAGAAAGGATATAGAGAGGTGAGGGGGGCGAGGTAGAGAGAGAGATATGGTAAGTAGATAGAGATGCAGCAGTAAAGACAGAGATGAGGTTGTGTGAAAAGTGAAGTAGATGGAGGAAACATAAAAGGAGAGGACATGGAAAAACAGCAGTATGGTGCAGAGAGGAATGAGCTACAGAAAGTTCAGGTACAGAGAGCAGATCGAAAGCACTAGATATAGATATCGCTCAGTGCTTAATTTAAGCCGGCGGTAGCCACTGGCACTTATTTTTGGAACCAGCACTAATTCTTCCACATCAGACATTTATTGATAGCCAGAGAGTGAAAAAACACACAAAATGGAAAAACAGAGAAAGACAGAAAAACAGAGAAAGACAGAAAAACTTCACAACAGGAGAAAGCAGCAGCCTGCTAGAGTGAAATAGAGGACGAGGGAGTGCCTTGTAGTGGAATAAAGAGGCCTGAGGTGAATTGAAGGCTGCACAGCTTTAGTATTGGCTGACAATTAATTGCCCCGACCACGGCTTCTGTGCAGAGCTTTTGGATACCGGCACTCGTTCATTTACAAATTAGGCACGGATATTACCACACAGAATGGTAGAGAGGCAAGGTAATGAGAGAGAATTCGAGAGATGAGCACCAACCCTGCTTCCCTCCTCACTCCCAGGGCCTTCTAATGGCGGCACACCAAAGGAGCACCAAAGGCAAGCCTGTCTACCTAGTACCAAGAGCCAGTAACGCTGGTCATCCCTCACTGCTGCTACCTGCTACAACCCTCTGCACTGCCAGACCTGGCTGCTTCTTCCCATGTTGCTGCCGTGTCGCACCACACAACACCGAACACATGCGCAAACTGCAAATTCTTGTGCACTCTCCAACACCCACTTCACGTCACATCCGCCATGACACCACCCAACACCTGACTAACACTCCCACACTTACCAGTCGCCAACTGTATAATATATTGCACTCTGATACATGCTCCTAAACACCGCTCTCTTACCAAACACGCTAGTGAGGTCTGGAACCTACTATATAACTACCCTTCGGACCTGCTGTTCCACATGGAGACCTGGATAAACCCTGCATTGGACCCCAGACATCACCACAGCCAGCTCTCCTGGCTACAAGATCGCCAGTCAGGACAGACAACGCAAGCCCGTTAGGAGAATCCGTATAATCTTCAAGGATGCTATCAGCAGCACCACGTCCTTGGACACTGCCCGCAGCAACAAGGAACACCTGTCTTTCAAACTCCTGATCACAGTGAACCTCACCCTCAGTGGCACCCTCATCTACAGATCACCAGGGCCATGCACCAGCTTTACTGAGATCAAGCCGACCCGAACACAACTGCACTACTTGAAGATCAAGGAAATCTCACACACCAAACACGTGAAAGGACCCACACATTCTGCTGTATACCTCCTTGAAGCGATTTGTGCCCCCTTTTACAACATCGTAGTTGATAAACTCTCTCCAATCACATGGACCAACCAAACCCTCCTTAAATACACCATTCCTGTCCCTCACCATCATAGAACTGCCATCCGGCCAGCCCGCTGAGACTGGAACAACATCCTAAAATAAGACTGCGCTATCTGATTTGCGGAACACCGGCCTGAACACAGCGGCAGTCTACCAAACTCCCTCACAAACTTAAACAACTCGATCACTACCTGCACATACACCATGCTCCACTTCAGCCCCAGAAAACCATCAGATCCAAAATGCGAGCCTGCAGATAATCAAAGGAACTTGGGATGGCATAGCGCCTCTACAAACATCTGGAGTGAAGATGAAGAATGAGCCAAGACAATGACAAGATCCCCTTCTGATCCACCCATAGATGTTATCACCAGCAGGTCTAATTGCTTTACACTCACAGACCGCATGATGCCAGCAACTTCAGCAGCAAAGAGATCTACACCATGGTGAAAGGTTTCACCTCCCCAGCAGCCGCCTCGAACAGCATCACCCACTCACAGGTCCTCTGCAACAAACTTTCACAGTTCTTCTGCTGCAAGTTAAACATCGTAGAAGATAATTTCACCCCGCAACTGGACCTGACAGGACTCGCAACATGACTTCCCATCTCATCCAAATCAATAACCACATGGCTCACAGTGGGGGGAAAAAACCCTCTACAGTGCAATTCATCCACTCCAGAGCCCCATTGGGCCCCATGCCTTCACCAAAGGACTTCAAACTATCAGCACAGAGCTCTCCTCCATCCTGACCATCTCTATCACATCAGCCACCTCTGCAGACACAAAGAAACAATACACAGTTCTCCCTCAGCTCAAAAAGCATTCCATGGTCCAACATTGCTTATGATTAACATATCCTATTGTATACACCGAAAGCCCCAGAGAAACTTATCAACAAACACCTTCCAACCATCACATAATCTGTCTTCTGACCCGACCACAGCATGGAAACAGCCCTCAATGCCACTATAGATGACATCTGTAAGATCCTAGACAGAGACACAGCTGTCCTCATCCTCCTGGAGATTTGTGGCATTTGAGACTGTATCCCACCCCATCAGATGGCTGCATGAGATTGGAATCCAGGGACACACTCTCCATTGGATATGATCCTTCCTGAATAGAACTCCCAGCAACCTCATCCTTAAATTATGGCAATGACCCTCCCAGAGCCCAACCCTCTTCAACACATATATTATCCCACTCACAAGCATCATCTGCACCCATGACATTGACTATGCTAACGACACTCAGCTTATACTCTCCCTCATGGTTAAGACCCTCCAACACTTGGAACAGGTTGGCTGCCTGCATGACCAAAGTCAACAACTGGATGAAGACCAACGGTCTCAAACTCAACACCAACAAGACATAAGATGTGTTCTTCTGGAAGAACCCATTGCAGTGGGACTCCACCTGGTGGCCAGCTGAACCCACACCTATTTCAACTGCCCACTTCAAGAATCTTGGAATTGTCAGTGATAGCCAACTCAGCATGACCGCCCAAGTCAACGAGGCCACAGCCTCCTCCATCCACATATTGATAATGCATAGAAAAATCTTCAAATGGCTCCCAACCAGCACCTGCGAAAACATCACACACGGCCTCGTCACAGGCAAGTTGGACTACGGGAACACACTGTAAGCTGGGATTAGCAAACAACTCACCAGAGAACTTGCAATTATTAAGAACTCGACAGTCAGAATCGTACTCAACCTACTGTATTGCACACACTTAAGACTGCACCGTAAAGACACTCCACTGGCTCCCTGTAAACAACAAGCTCATCTAAAAGTCTTCAAACAAACCTTTATAGCACCATATAACATGGGCCTAGCCACCTTCAATAGTTAAATCTAATTTCACAAACAATTCAGACACCTTCGCTCGGCTGGACTCATACTTGCACACATCCCACACATTTGCAGAACTGGCGGTCGGGCATTCTCCTAGAGCCTGGAATGATCTCTATCTTCAAACAGACCTACTGCAAGCTTTATACTAGGCAAGACTTGCACCTGCTTCAGTGCCAGGATAATCTACCGTGTGATAATGTGCTTTACAAATACACGGTGATGGATTAAACCCAGATCTGTTGACTGGGTGTGAGTGTTTGATTGGTTCAGATGCTCCGTCCATCACCACCCCCTTTCCTACCGCTTTGTCCGCCATAAGTTGGCAGGGTATCCTCAGACGTGAGTCCCTTGTTCACTTTGCCACTGGATTCAAGCAAGCCTGGCTGAAGACGGCTGAAATGCCAGAAAACGGTCCTAGGAAGCTTGAATCCGGTCCAGGGAAGGCATGGCTTGGCAGTTCGGGCTGGACGGTTCCCATGAGGCACAGGGTCAGACTGATTTGCATATAGCCAGTGTCTAACCCAGGGTGGTGTGGAGTGCAAAAAAACGATGGATTTAGGCCCAGTACAAGGATCTGGGCCTAAATCCATCGTTTTTTTGCACTCCACACCACCCTGGGTTAGACACAGGCTATATGCAAATCAGCTCTGACCCTGTGCCCCATGGGTACAGTCCAGTCCGAACTACCAAGCCATGTCTTTCCCAGACCGGAATCAAGCATCCAAGGACCGGTTTCTGGCTATCTAACCCAGGGTGGTGTGGAGTGCAAAAAAACGATGGATTTAGGCCCAGATCCTTGTACTGGGGTGAATGTATGACATTGTTCTACATTCTGTCCATCAACTGTGTTTTTTGCAATTTTCACCCCGAGTGTGCTGGGTATACTCAGACGTGAGTCCCAGGCTCTCCACACCACTGGAGTCAAGCTATTCAGGCTGATGAAGGCTGATAGCCAGAAACCGGTCCTTGGATGCTTGATTCCGGTCTGGGAAAGACATGGCTTGGTAGTTCGGACTGGACTGTTCCCATGAGGCGCAGGGTCAGAGCTGATTTGCATATAGCCAGTGTCTAACCCAGGGTGGTGTGGAGTGCAAAAAAACGATGGATTTAGGCCCAGATCCTTGTACTGGGGTGAATGTATGACATTGTTCTACATTCTGTCCATCAACTGTGTTTTTTGCAATTTTCACCCGAGTGTGCTGGGTATACTCAGACGTGAGTCCCAGGCTCTCCACACCACTGGAGTCAAGCTATTCAGGCTGATGAAGGCTGATAGCCAGAAACCGGTCCTTGGATGCTTGATTCTGGTCTGGGAAAGACATGGCTTGGTCGTTCGGACTGGACTGTTCCCATGAGGCGCAGGGTCAGAGCTGATTTGCATATAGCCAGTGTCTAACCCAGGGTGGTGTGGAGTGCAAAAAAAACGATGGATTTAGGCCCAGATCCTTGTACTGGGGTGAATGTATGACATTGTTCTACATTCTGTCCATCAACTGTGTTTTTTGCAATTTTCCCCCCCGAGTGTGCTGGGTATACTCAGACGTGAGTCCCAGGCTCTCCACACCACTGGAGTCAAGCTATTCAGGCTGATGAAGGCTGATAGCCAGAAACCGGTCCTTGGATGCTTGATTCCGGTCTGGGAAAGACATGGCTTGGTAGTTCGGACTGGACTGTTCCCATGAGGCGCAGGGTCAGAGCTGATTTGCATATAGCCAGTGTCTAACCCAGGGTGGTGTGGAGTGCAAAAAAACCATGGATTTAGGCCCAGATCCTTGTACTGGGGTGAATGTATGACATTGTTCTACATTCTGTCCATCAACTGTGTTTTTTGCAATTTTCACCCAGAGTGTGCTGGGTATACTCAGACGTGAGTCCCAGGCTCTCCACACCACTGGAGTCAAGCTATTCAGGCTGATGAAGGCTGATAGCCAGAAACAGGTCCTTGGATGCTTGATTCCGTTCTGGGAAAGACATGGCTTGGTAGTTCGGACTGGACTGTTCCCATGAGGCGCAGGGTCAGAGCTGATTTGCATATAGCCAGTGTCTAACCCAGGGTGGTGTGGAGTGCAAAAAAACGATGGATTTAGGCCCAGATCCTTGTACTTGGGTGAATGTATGACATTGTTCTACATTATGTCCTATGTCCATCAACTGTGTTTTTATGCAACTTGTAAAAGGGCAGCATGCTGAAATTCATATTGAAGTCAGTCAGCTGAAGAGGGCTAGCAGTGTCCCTTGGTGCATGCAGGAGTGGGTGGAAGAAAAGCTCGAATAACGAAATCACAGACTAATGGATGAAGTCTGGCTTAAACTCCTACACATACTTTTCATAAAATCAAAAGGTCTTGGCTAACATAGACCTAAAGAAGCTATCAGTCTGGCATTGAGAAAGAATGCAAGAGAGAAGGGGAGAAAGGAAGGAAGAAAAAAAGGAAGGCAGATAAAAAAGGAAGAAGGGCAAAAAAGAAAGGAAGGAAGACAAAAAGGGAGGAAGGCAAAAAAGGTAGGACGGCAAGACGGAAGAAAGGAGGAAAGGTGGAAAGAAGACAAAAAGAAGGAAAGAAAAAAATGAGAAGGAAAGAGGGGAAAAAGAAAGAAAACCGAAAGAAGGCAAAAGAGAAAAGGAAAGAAGGTCGAAAAGGCAGAAAGACAAAAAAAATTAAGTAAAGAAAAAAAGAAAATAAGGAAAAAAGAAAATAAAAGGTAAAAAAGAAATTAAGAAAAAAAAGTAAGGTAGGCAAGAAATAAAGATGCGAAAAAGCAGAGGAAAAAAAAAGACGAATGAGTGAAAGTAGGCAAAAAACAAAAAAGCATGAAAAAAGGAATGGAGGATAAAAAAGAAGGAATGAAGGAAAGGAAAATGGAAAGAATAGAAAAAAGGAAAGAATAGCAAGAATGAAAGAAAAGACGGTAAAAAGAAAAAAAACAATGAAAGGCAAAAAGACAGAAAAAAAGAAAATAAGGCAAGAAAGAAAAGGAATAAAGAAGACAAAAGAAAGAAGAAAAGAGAAAAGAAAAAAGGAAAGAAAGATGGAAAGAAAGGAGATGGAAGGAAGGATCAAGAGTTTGCAGTATAAAATATTGGATACCAAAACTCAAATTACACCCCACCTATGCCTAAATAAAACTGTTACAGGTGGAGTGCAAATTAAACCTCAAAGTTTGGTTTTCTTCCTGGGCAGTTCTATCAAAAAGCCATTGGTGAAATCAAATCCAGGAACACAATATGGCATTCTGAGGAATAGCAGCAGTCCACTTCAAAAGGAATTTACAACAGCATTGGGAGGAGACAGAAACTGATAAAGCAGGAATTTTTCCTGTAAACACTACAAATGCATCCTACTGTCAGATCAGGCAACACTGGCACTAACGGGAACTCCTTGTGTGTGGATGCGCAACTTGTGAAAGAGCAAAATGCAGTCACTCAAAGTGTGGTTATCCGGAGGGTTAGGTAGGCTGATCCATTGCCCCCTGCTGTAGGCTGTAGTGGGTGGAGGCAAATGTGAATGACAATAACTGACCCAGTGGCGTAGCTAGACAATTTGATGCCCATGGCGGTCTCTGCCTTTGCCACTCCGCTGCGGCGGCATGGAAGAGCGAGGGAGGGGAGGAGGACGGGGGGTTTTCTGGCAATTCTACACCCCCAGGCTTTTTTAAAATTACCTCCCCCCCCTTGGTAAACAGCAGTGGCGTAGCAAGGCGGGGAGGCTGCCGCCCCCAAAACTAGTGACCCCCACCCCCCCTCTTGCTATGCTACTGAACAGACCAATGGGTAAAGAGAGGTGGCTGAAAGCCCCTTTAAGTAAACATATAATACATTTTATTTTAGTAAAATTAATAGGTCTTGGCTAACCCTAGTCCTAAAAACTGGCACTGGAGCAGTACATCACACGAGGACCTTGGAAACTTGGCAGCTGCTATGTTATAAACTATGTTCTGCAAATATTAATGCGGAATAAATAATTGCAGGTAAGCAAAGATTTGGTTAGCAAACCTTTCAATAATGACGAAAAAATCACTGCAAGCATGCATTGGGATTGTGACAGAAACAACATAAAACGCTCTGGCATTTGGAATGATCAGAGTTCAGTCAGGTAGGGCGGGTTTCCGTTAATGCCTTGAGGCCCTTACCTGCGACACGCCCAACTCACGTTAGCACACATGGCAGTAAACACACATGTTGCTAGGGCCAGAGACATCAATCACTCAGGAGATCGTTTATTGTTGTGGCAAAAAAAAGAGCAGTCCCAGACTTTGTACCTTCAAAGGAATGCAATTAAGAGGACCATAAATGGTTTATTCTGGTTAAGTGATGCCTTTGAAGTAGGTTTATCCTCGACATCACACCGTGGCAGGGCCATGCGACTGTATCTAAGTCCTGCACCCACTTCGGGTGTCTGATATCCAAGATTCTGCGTTATCTTTATTTGGCACATAAATAGCGCGCGTACCTGAGTCTGCCGCTCCATCCTCGGCGAGGCCGGGTTACCCAGGGTCGGAAAGGTGTGTCTGAGGAGAGAAGAAGCGTCACGGTTTTCAAGAGTAGGAATGACGAATTAGAACTACTAACTATGCAATCGTGACCTGACATTTGCTTTAAATATATACATTGGCCAGATTTCAATTTAGAATAAAAATCTTCCACATGTTCATGTGACAGACAACACAAGGTGTTTCATTGAAAAGACACAATGCAGACACACTAAGCGTGGACAGTCAACTAGAACCAGAGCCAGAACAAAGCTTTATTTCGATTGTAGCAGGACAATCATAAAAAGCACAGATAAAAAACATTAATAGAATCAATGTAAAGTGCATCACGTGTTCTTAAAAAACATATTAAAAGTCAATTAAAAAGAAGCATACATCCTGATTCTAGATAACAATACTTTTTCTCTGGTTAAAAATTATTTTAAAAAGCATGGCTAGCCTCCAAGCAACGTGTTCATTGTCCAGGAGTTGAAGTTTCATAAAAGCAGGCCGACATTGTCTCAGCCCCCATTTCCGTAGAATTGGTAAGATCCCGACCTTTCTTGTCTCCCCGTATAATTTGCAAAATAGAACAATGTGTATCGATGATTGGGGCGACCGGTTGTCACAAGGGCAGGGTTGTAACTCCTTAGGCCAATCATTCAATGTGGGAAAGGAGACAAGCCTATGTATTGTACCTAGTCTGAATATTGTTAATATGAACCTGTCATAAACCCGGACACAAAAGCTAAGTATGGCTGCAAGCTAAAAGTTGTGAGAACCAACTGATGCTGCATCACACTGGGCTTAGATATCTCCCTTGATAGTCTTTGGGTCTCCAGGTAGGAGAGTACATATTTTCTTAGCTTTTTTCTGGTAATCAAGGTAATAGTGTCAGGGTTAGTAAAATATTCTTGTTTACCCATATCGTTCGTGAAATCTTGGATAAACTTAACCCAGGGTATCCTTTGTTCACCATCCAGGCTGATACTATCCTGTAATACCTCTCAATTGAGGATGGTCTAATCACACGATCAGATCCTGTGCCACAAGAGGATGGGCTCTGCTTTAATGAGGTCTAATATGTGTGGAAGACCCAGTTCAGCGTGTGAAACATAAGTGGAGGTACTGGAGGGGACCGATAAAATGTACTTTAAAAAATTGTTTTCAACTAATCGGGTTGGTGTTTACAAACCCTCAAATATCCGCCCCATAGGTGGCAGTTGGTACACACTTAGCTTTACATATTTTTTAAAGCTCTAGAGGTGGTTTACGTCCCATTTTTTTTTAAAAGCTGGCTAAAGCGGACGTAGCTAGTGCCAGCTTCTTTGCTTCGACAACCTTAGACCAGGTATCGTTATTACTAAATAGGATACCTAGATAAGAGAAGCTCTTCGTGGCAGTGATCCGATTTCCCTCCACAAAGATATACCTACGCTTTTTAATACCATGACCACATCTCATTATAAATGTTTTTGAGATATTCATTCTGAGGTCAAGATCCTTCATAAAATTATGGAAATTATTTAAAGTCTTCTGCAGGCCATTCTGGGTACGTGACAAGATCACAGCATCGTCCACATATAACAATGCTGGGATTGGGCGAATGCCTATCTGTGAAAAGTAATTGGCATCTTTAAGGAGAGCCTTCCTTAACACGTTAATATAAAGATTAAAAAGAAAGGGGGCTAGGACAAAGCCTTGCCTAACCCCCCTACCTATTGGGAAAGCAGCAGTACATTCACCTCCTAATCCGAATCGTACGCTTGATTTGGCACCATTATAAAGGAGACAGATACAGTTAATAATATTTCTATCAATCCCCAGCTGTGACATGATCTCCCAGAGCTTTGAGTGCCTCAAGCAGTCAAAAGCTGCAGAGACGTATTTTTAGCCCTGGTATACTTTCCCATAAATATCACTAGATTTAGGCTCTGTTCCACAGTCCCTTAGGCCTTCCCGGAAACCATATTGAAGATCTGATAAAATTCGGTTTTCCTCAGCCCAGAGCTGCAGGCGTTCTATGATGATGCGTCCCACGACCTTAGCAATCGAGTCCAAAAAAGAAATGGGCCAATAATAGAGTGGATCCTGTTGAACGCCCTTTCTAAATATGGGGACAATAATCGATTCCACCCAAGTTGGTGGAAAAGCGGCCTTACAACTGGCGTTAATTATTTGATTAATTATTGGAACCCATAGAGTGACTTGGACTTGTACAATTCCACAGGAATCCCATCTGGCCCAGAGGCCTTCCCACCTGTACTTGCGGAGAGAGCACTACTCACTTCGTCAATACTAAAGTCTAGATTGGAAAACTGATTAATCGGTCCTGAATTTTCACTAACTTGACCAATACCAGTACTTGCCCCGTTGTATATTTTGGAAAAATGATCAATCCATTGACCCTCTGAAATAGCTACTTCGATAGTTGGGCCTCTAACCGAGGTCAACAACAGTGTTTTAACCGCTTTCCAGAATGCGGCGCTATCTTTTAAGTGTGCAGCTTTGGGAAGCTTCTCCCATGCCTCTTCCTTTCTTGGAGAGCCAGACTATAGTTCTTCCTCACCGGTTTAATATTAATGATGTTCCTTGGTACATTGTGCAGTTCTTGTTTCAGATGGGAATGTGTGAGAGAGCAATTTAAATCAAACCATTGCTGGATGGCAGGCTTTTACCCCCACGTTTGAACGTTATGTCCCGGACTACAGTTGACAAGTTTTGAAATGAGGACAGTATGCGCTTGGGGGATGCTAATTCGTTCAGACAGACGTCAATGTCCTTACTACACCTTGTGATTATTGTTTTATTAACTACCTCAGGGTCTATCATGTTCCAACGGAGTGTATAACCATTTTTTTGATCGAGCTTTAAGTGTACCAGGGCATCATCTATCTCCTGGTTCTTTCTTTCCTGGCCAGTCGCAACAGGAGTCAATGTGATACATAGAGGGAAATGATCACTCAGGGAAATTGTATCAACTTTAAATGTAAGTAATCTAGGGGCAAAACTGTTCGAGAACAAAATATAGTCTATTGTGGAGCAGTGGCCTCAACCATTGTTTGGTCTGCGGCATTGGGAGAGATCTTATACATAGATCATTGGCAAAGGCTAAGCCTAGGTTGAAAACTACTTTGTTAAAAAGATCACCTGTACCCTGATGGCAAAAGTTTGCATTATGTGTGCCTTCTAACTCATTAAGACCACATATCCTTTCGTCCTCAAAGGGGCACAGGGCACAGTTAAGGTCCCCACATACAATGGGATATTTTCAAGGCCCTGTGCATTACACATAGTATTTAACTCTTTACAGAGTGTGAGCCACCTTGGGGGTACTATCAGGTAAAATATTATTATAAAAGTTGACCAGAGTTATTGAGTTGGAAGCAAGGTTAAAAATTGGTAATAGGGGGACGCCAATTGAGAGACAGTTCTAACAAAATGTAACGTGTTGCTTACTTATTTACAAAGACCACCCGTAGCTCTGCCATGAGACCCCCCCCCCCCATTGCTGGAGTATCAAATGTTCTATAACCATTCAAGTGGATTGGTTCCTTTGACCAAGTTTCTTGTAGGCAAACAATGTCCTGTTTTAGAGCATATTCAGACCATAAGGAATTGCTAATCTTGGAGCGCAACCCAGCTATATTCCAAGATAAAAGGCTTCACCCAGGATACGTGTTATCATTGGAAGAACTAGCTAATCCCAAATTGGTCACATTAACTGCAACATTGCCACCCATGTGCCCTATACTGGGGAATAGGTTAGTTGAAGGTTGCGGTAGTGTATGTTCCCAAGAAACTAAGCCATTTGAAATACCCTCGCCCACAATAGTATGTATCAGTGGGAGGCCCAAGGGAACAGTCGGTGCCCCGAAGGAGGACACATTGTCATGTGATTTAACCGCTGTACCTTGTTCATGGGGTATATAGCTTTGGACTTCTTCTGTTATACAAGTCCTATTTATATGGGTTCTCACCCCGCATCCAGACTGTCTAGCTTGCCCATCAATAGAACTCCTATACTTCCTAGAGTGTGATTGTCAACCGATGTCATCCAACGTACGGAAGACATTGAAACGATTACAGGTTGGGACAGAGTATCTAGCAAGGTTATCCTAGAAGGGCGCCTTCTCCCTGGAAGAAAGCCATAGGTTAGCTGATAGAGCCTGCGAGGAAGGAGGGTAAAAGTGCCCTTAGGGTAGTCTGGCGGGCTCGTCTGGTCTAACTGGCCCATAGCCAGCCCTGTCCAGAATTAAATGAACAAGGTCTGGCGATCTAAATGACACCACAATACAATCTCCTTTAAGCTGCTTCCTAGATTGACCCGCCCAGCCAATTCTACGTGCAAACTTGTATTCGGAGTACAAAAGGTTTGCATTAATCTCAGTCCTGGTACTAAGAAAGTGATTTATTCCGCAGGGCAGACCAATGCTCGCTATTATTAGCTGGCAATGTGGGAAAATTTGCCACTACCACAGTATAAGGTGTTGCCTGAGGGTGTAGATGTAAGTTTGTGACTGGTATTTTGGATTGTATCACAAGCAGGGGACTTATTTCTCATAGAGCTTGGGGTGGGGGGGCACTCTCTGGTTGTGTGGAATTTTCCCTGCTTATGTTGTCACTAGGGTAATTACCAAATGCTCCCTGTAATGGAGGGGCGTGGCTTTGTGCAGCACCACCGCTACAGGTAGGTGTTGAGGACACTAAGCTTCCACTTTCCTTGTTGCTGGGGCATATCTTCTGCCTTATAGGGACATCTAAAGTGGGATTTGATGGACCTTTATCAAAAAGACCCTTATCGTACCCACTACACCCAATGCGTTGCTTAGCTGGGTTAACCCCTTCAATCCTTCCCTGGTTGACCAGTACTGATTGTGAAGGGGTTGAGAGGATTGTTTCCAAGTTGGCTAACCTGACCTCAATATGAGGAAGTTTTGGTATTATGGGGTTAAGGAGGCGTGAGAACATTAATTCCATTTGACAAGGGGAATCGACAGTCAATAAATTTGCAGAGGGTTCCACTATTACCCCCTCATCCCACGCCCCTTCAATCATGATTGTAGATTTACCTTGCCCGTGGTCAGTGAAAGGCTGGGAGGGTTTCCGACCTATATACTTCAGTGTAGGTGGATTTGTTTTTTGATTGCCCTGCCCTTTCCTTTTCTTAGATGGAGACGCTGAGACATGGGCCTGTGCGCTCTTAGCCTTTTGGCCCCTGGTTGTAACAGTGTGGCCGGGGATGCTCCCACTAGTTACTGACTGTATCAGAGCTGATGGACCTTGATCTATAGCACCCGAGTCACCTAAGGGAGGAGGAACCTCCACAATCTCCTCACTCTCCCCCGGGCTCAGGGGTGGCAGTATGGGCGGTGTGTTATTTCGCAACAAAGGACATTGGCGATCTAGGGAGAGCCTCCTCTCCGTAAGTTCAATTTCGTGTACTAGAACGGATTCCACCCTTTTCAAGAAGGCGTCCAAAGTCCCCACAACTCCATGCCCAGGTGTAAATTTTCTACTCATGTTAAGGTCCCACAGGACAATGCAAGAACCCCTGTACAACAGGGCAATTTAATAGCAGTATCTTGTCGTTATCTTGACTCAGTCATTGATCCTCCAGTTTGCCCGATCAATAATGTGGCCCTACCCGGCCTCCTTCTGGCTCTGAAGAGCGCAGACGGGCCTGCCCTTGGCCCAGGCTTTGCCCGGGCGCGGCCCAGGAACGCACGCACGTTTCCCGCGCTGCGGGAAGCCTGTCGCCCTTTTGTGCGCCTCCCGCCGCTGCTCCACAGGTGTGCAGGACCGCTACGGGTCCTGGGAGCTGTAATCTCTAGTCTGTGAGACCAGCTTCACTCCCCAGGTGACTCCGGTTTTACGGCGTTGGGCAGGCAGCAAGCTAGCAGCGGTAGCAGTGTGGGCAAGTAATGGAGAGATAGTAGCAGCGTGGGTAGACAACAACTGGCAGTAATCTACAGCAGTCAAATTAGATGAGACTTTGGAGTCTGAAAGGAAATAAACACAATGCTCTCTTCTAGATGCACCAGTCCTCGCGCCCATGGACGCTTTACATGTGTTCTCGAGTGAAGAGTTAAGTGGATCATTACCACTACCGACCAGGCAGAGAGGAGACTCTTAAGAGGGGTTCTGGGTTTCCAGGTTTTAGAAAACAATAACTATTTATTAACACTCTCCAGGTTCAGCCAGAGTATCCACAGGGGCCTATCAGGGGCAACTCGGCCAATGGCAGGAAATCTTGCCTAGTGATGGGGCGTGCCGTGCGGTGGATTAATTATAGCAGATTCTTGAGTTATATGTGTGACTTTCCCATCCACGTGCAATGTCTTGTACCATGTCAACTAAGTTGCTAACGAGGCGGGTGTACCTCGGTATGATTAAGTTACTTTATATGCCCAGTGTGGCCAACTGTACGTACATTTCAACTTCCAATCTGATTATGAAAACTAAATTCCAACTTCCAATCCGATTATGAAACTAAACCCCCTCAAAACGGAATTCCTCCTAATTGCCACCCCCCAACAAAACTCCCACTACCCTTGACTAGCTGAAGCACCTAACAGTTCTCAACCGCTCATCGTTGATTCAGCTAAATCTCTTGGGATAATTCTTGACAGTAATCTAAAGATGCAGAAGCACATCAGTGCCTCCACAAGAGGAGCCAACTTCCACTTGCGAAAAATTGAAACCCTTTCTGACAGCCTCGGATTTCAAACAAGCTGTTCAAACCCTAGTAATACCTAGAGTGGAATACGGTGCTGTAACCCTATGCGGCCTCCCAAGATCATCGACAGCCCCATTAAGAGCCACTATCAACTCTGCTGCAAGACTCATCACTGGCTCAAAGAGAACCTCACACATATCACCTGACCTTAGAGTCCTTAACTGGCTACCATTTGAAGCTAGAATTAATCTTAAAATCGCTTGTATGACTCACAAAGCCCTTCACCACAATTACCCGTTCTATCTAGCTCAGAAACTGGAGCTCTCTGCTGGCAGCAGAACCTCCAGGAGTGTCAAGACACTTCTTCTAAAACCACAATGATTTGCCAAGAAAAAAACATACTCTTGCTCATTCTCTGGTATGGCTCCTAGGATCTGAAACGCTTTGCCAACGGAAACAAGAACAAACCCATCCCCTGCTTCCTTCAAAAAAGAAGTGAAAGCGATCCTCTTGGCTCAATTCATGTGATCCTGTCCGTTCTGCTAGCTTTTGCTTTACTGTTCCTATCTATCTATGTATTTGTCCTCAACTAGCTGACATTTGTTCCGTCAAGATAACTGACTTTACATGCTTAAGTTTTGTACCATGGTTGCACCTATCTCTTGTTTTTGTTACATTTTGGTTTCTTTCTTACATTTGTCTTGTAAAGCGCTCTGATACTTGTAAGAGTCTTGTCCGCGCTATATAAAACCTTCAAAATAAATAAATAAAAATAAATCTGATCCCTTACTACATTCCAGAAAGCCTAGATTAGTGGACATTTCAGCGCCACCTAGCGGTTTGAAAGTCAATGCACCTTTAAAAAGTGTATGTGAAATTGGTCGGATTTATTCTGAAAAGGAAGAACTGCTCCTAACCTCTCACCATAGGTGAATTTTCCACTATGGAAATGTAACTTGGCTCCCACTCCTAAACCTGGTTGTATCTCAAAAAAACACGTTCCACTTATTTAGAGTAGGCACGTAATATTAACATCATTATGCAAAGTGTGACTCCACCACCATTCTTTCTGACTAGCCCAGGGGAGCCTACTATACAGTGGAAAAAGTGGAAGAAAGTATTTTTGAACTATGCAACGGTGTGTGGCCCCAATCTAGGGTTAGAAAGAAAGGTAGCCCTATTAGCATATTACCTTGGGGCAGAGGGGGAAGAGGTGTTGGATCATCTACCAGAACTGGGGGCACAGGAAGCGAGAGGCCTGAATGAGGTAGAAATCAGTCTAAAAAAATTAGATTTGCACTACCTTCCCAAGCCTAGCACTATAATGGAGAGGTACCAGTTTGGAAAAAGGGTACAGAAGGAACGGGAGTCTGTAGAAGATTTTGTGTCTGATCTACGAAAACTTGCGGCAACATGTAAGTTTGGAGGTGCCAATGAGGAGAGGATCAGGGACCAGTTTGTGTTAGCGTGTAGGACGGAGCTCGTACGTGAGGAGTTAGGGTTGAAAGATGACCCACCACTGAGGGAAGTTTTGATAGTTGCTAAGCAGGTAGAACACATGCTGCAGTGCGTCAGTGAAATCAAACAGGACAGTGGTGAGAAAAAAAACAAAGAGAAACCCAAAGTAAGTGAAGTGGTGACTGAATGTGAGGCTGTGTCCGTGGTCAAGGGTCAGAAAATGGTAGGTAATGAGCAGAAAGAGAGAAAAATTGGATGGTCATTCAAGGGTACCTGTTATAGATGCGGAAAGCAGGGACACATGGCCAACGACAAGGTGTGCCCTGCCCTCAAATTCACCTGTAACAAGTGCGGCAAGAAAGGTCACTTCAGGAAATACTGCAGGAGTGGACAGGGATTTGGTAAACAGAGTAAAGACAGGACAGACACAGTATGTGACGAGATAGTCGTGCAAGTAGGTGAAGGTCAGGTCTGCAGCCCTAAAGACACCATAAAGGTAAAGGGTACGGAAGTAGAGGCATTGTTTGATTCCTGTTCAAGAATAACAATCATTAGTGCAAAGGAATGTTCACGGGTGTCTAAGGGGAGGATCAGTTTGAGAAGGATGGATGTAAGGCCCGGGGGGTATGCTGGTCGCCCCATCTCTATGAAGGGTTACTTCTGGGACACAGTTGAATACAGGGACAGGACAACAGTGTCCAAGGTTTATGTATCTACAGTAGGCGACAACATCCAGGGCTGGCAGGCACAGAAGGAGTTGGGGGTCTATCTCAATCCAAATAGCAATCCCCAAATCTTAATACAAGAAGTGCAAGTGTCAAAGGAAGATTTGGTGACTGAGTTCAAAGAAGTATTTAGAGAAGAACTTGGATGTTTGAAGAATTACTGCCACAAGATCAAACTGAAGGTAAACACAAAGCCTGTGGTAGCCAAGGCAAGGAAGCTACCCATTGCCATCCAAGAAGTGGTGAAGGCTGAATTAGAGAAACTGTGCAAAGCAGGAGTCATCGAACCGGTGAAAGCGACAGAGTGGCTAGCGCCTTTTGTAGCAGCCCAGAAAAAAGATGGATCGGTCCGGTTGCGCATTGACCGTAGAGCTTTGAACAAGGAGGTTGTGGTCGACCGGTTTCCACTGCCCAACATCACCCAGATGATGAGCATGCTAGATGGCGCAAGGGTATTCTCCACACTTGACCTTACCTCTGCCTATTTTCAGATCAAGCTGCACGAAGAGTCGCAAGAACTCACGGCGTTTGTTACGCCCATGGGCGCATTCAAGTTCAGGAGGATGCCGTTCGGCTTGGTATCGGCGGCAGCCGTGTTCCAGAGACTTTAGGGAACATCTTGAGAGAGATCCCTGGCATTTTATGCTACCAGGATGATGTGCTAGTATTCGCCAAAGACCATGAGGAACACGACAAGAGGTTGAGACAAGTGCTGACCAGGTTTAGGTCGCAAGGATTAACTGTGAGAAGGGAAAAGTGTGTGTTTGGCTGCAAATAACTAAATTATTTGGGACAGCAGAGGGGATCCGTCCGAAAGCAGAGCTCCAGAACACCATTACGAACTTGGTGCCCCCGAAGAGTAAGGACGAAATCAAGTCCTTCATGGGAATGCTGGAATTCTACAGCAAATTCATAAGGAACTTTGCAGGAAGGACATTTACAATGCGACAGCTACTAAAAAAAAAACACAGTGTTCGAATGGTGTGACGTGTGCCAAAGTGAGTTTGAAGACGTGAAGAATGCACTCGCAGAAGCACCCAGCCTGAAGTCTTTCATAACCAATCTTGTGACAGTAGTCACCACCGACGCAAGTGCGAAGGGGTTAGGGGCGGTCCTCACCCAAGTTGGAACAGGTGGAGAAGAAACAATAGCTTTCGCCTCAAGATCTCTACAGAAGTCAGAGAGCAATTACTCTGTGATTGAGAAAGAGGCCCAAGCGGTGGTCTGGGCATTGGGCAAATTCAGAGACTTCCTATGGGGCACAAAGTTCACTCTTCGAATGGACCACAAGCCATTAGTGTAAGTTTTCGGCAAGAAGGGCCTGGATGCGATCTCTAGCAGGATTAGACGCTGGATTGTAAGTCTCCAAGAATACACATTCCGTGTCGAATATGTCCCTGGAACACAAAATCTTGCAGCAGACTGCTTGTCACGACTGGTGAGGGAAAATGATGGGGACAAATCGAAGGGAAAAGTGGAAGAGGAATTTGAAGACTACCAAGAGGAAAAGGTGTGTGCAATAGTACAAAAAACCATAGGAGAGGAGACATGGAAGGAAGCACTAAAGTCAGATGAGGTTTTGGATGTGGTTTACAAAAGAGTGAAAAGCATTTGGAAACCTGAAGATAAGCGGGACGACGCTCTATGGCCATTCTGGATGGTAAAAGATGAGCTGTCTATGCTCGACGAATGTCTGCATTTACTGAGGAACACCTCAATTTCCTTTATGCGGAAAAGTACCGATCTGATGTCAGCCTTGGGGACATCCAAAGTGTCCAATCATTCCAGATCTTGTACTTGTGTGCAGTATATACGATGCAATATATATTTAATTGGACAAGCCTGTATCCTGCCTTTACTGCAACGTCTTGTGGGCATCAAAATGTCTGCTCACAGTCCCCATTGACTATCATACCTATTTCGCTTTCTAAATTAATTTTAAATCGTGTAAGTGTTGCTGTGTATTGTTGATAAGCATTCAGTATATGAGAGATATGGAGTGCATGTATAATGGTTCCCCTAACAACCTGAACGCTAGTGGGGACTCGTCTTTTATGTATTGTAGCTGCGCTGAGTCTTTAAATAGTGCACGCTGGACTGGGAGGTATCTATAATGTTGAGAATATGATACTGCATATTCCACCTGCAATCCAGCACATAATTTTAGATCGCTTGGCGCCCAGATACCCACCTCTGAAATCTTCATTGTATCCAATTGGTGCTGTCCTTCCTGGGTCTGTAGGTTCTCCACAGGGGTTTGCCAGCATTATGTCCCCCTCCCCTAATCCCATCTGACGACTTCCCCTTTCCAGACTTTAATTACTTTTTTGGTGTGCTCTGGCCAAGCACTGGAAATTTATCCACAATATAGTGGGCTCAAGGATCTCCAAGACTGCAGGTGGAGAGATTTAACCTGTCCATTCATTTCTTTGTACAAAAGACAAACTAAGGCCAGTTTATAGCCTATAAGAAAAGGTAAGCTGTAACCAATGCTTTTGGGGCAAAACCAAATTTCTTGACTTGAAGTAGCTGCGTTTAAAAGATGTGTCTTGAGATTTGTAATTACTACAGTTGTAGAGTTGTGGATTTTACTTGCATTTATTTCTCGGACTTTAAGTGTACGTATACGTGTCGGTTGGATGTGGTGTCTTTCTTTGGGATTACATTGGACTATAGAAAAACACTACTAAGAAAAGTATTGTGTTGGTGTTTCACCCCTAAAAGGCTTGTTGGTGAAAATTAAAGTGGAAACGTAAATTGTGCAGAAGAAAAAAAAATGGTGGGTGTAGGGATGGCTCGAACAATGTTTTCAAAGTAAAATATGGCACCAGAAGGATACTGATGTTTAGAGAGAGACAGGGCAGGAAAACAGAAGTGAAGACTGATTTAATAATGTAGATACATTAGTTCCGCTACAGCTCACAACCAGCCCTGTGCCAAATTGGACCTCGAGAACCACCACGTTGGCCCCACTTCGACTTTTTAGGTTTGGCATGACAGTGAAGCTGTCTGCAAGGCCTGCAAAGCCTATAGTTGCCAAAGCTTTTAAACATACAGATTAGTCTTTGGCGCCACCAACAAGACTATTTTTCTTTCACCTCATGCTATCGCCTGGTTGGTGCATCATTCGGCCTCTCGGGCAGTGCTTGTATTGCGGTGCATGAGAGACTATTTTACATCTCAAAATTACACTGCTTCTCACAGATTGTATTCTTTATCTGAAAGATGCATTGTCTAAAGAAACCAAATTTTTTTGTTGTTCTTTTTTTCAACGCAGAGTTCTTTTAAATGTCTCAGTGAGGCTTTGCCATGCTCATTAGCCCCTTAAGTGCTGCCTCGGTGCATTGGCCGACGGCAGCACTACCTCCCCAGTGCTGCGCACGACCATTGGACGTCCATTCAGCACTAGTTCCAATGGACAGCGCAGCACTGGGGAGAGATGTTTAATAGCAGCTATGAGGTTAAGGAACTTGTTTTTGGAGTGGTCTCACTGTAATGCAATGTGGTCCCCTACCCTGCAATGCCAAGAAAAGTAATCTTTGTCGACCTATTTTATAGAGCCAATAACGCATTTTCAAGTATCTGACGTCAAATGATCAAACAAATAAACCTACCACGCACGCAACTTCAGCATCATACTGGACAGCAACTGACCATGAAACAACAAGTTAATGCAGCTGCATCCTCCAGCCTCCACACACTTCACATGATCCGCAGAATCTTCAGATGGATCCTCAACCCACACCAGAAAGACAGTTACTCAGGCCCTCGTCACCAGCTGCCTCGACTACAGCAATGCCCTCTACGCCGGCATCTCCATCCAGCTCAGAAGACTGCAGGCTATACAGAATGCCACAGCCAGACCCATCCTGGATCTCCCCAAACAAATCCACATCGTCCCCCACCTGAGAGACCTCCACTGGCTTTCTATCCAGAAAATATGCCAGTTCAAGATCCTCACGCACACCTACAAAGCCCTCCACTATTTAGGACCAGCATACCACAACCATAAACTGAACTTTCACCAACCCACTACTATGCTCCTCTTCATTCGCCCTCGCACAACCCCCTGCATCTGCCACACCTGCATTGGCGGTTGCTCCTTCTCCTACATTGCAGCCAAGACCTGGAACAACCTCTCCTCCCTACAGGAACGTACAGCCCCTTCGCTGGCAGACTTCAGAAAGAGACTCAATACCTGCCTCTTCTACCGACACAGCACCCAGATACCCATAGAGTTGACAGAGTTGCACTTTACAAATGTGGACTGATTGATTGACAAAAAGAAAACATGTATTTACCCATTAGACAACCCCATTGATGCATTTCATGCCCATTCTAGTGGTAGGTGCGCCTCCTGCCTCCCATCAATAAAGGTATCGGCATGAAGGAAAAATAAAAAAAATTGAACCAGCACAATGAGGTCATGTGATGGTGTCTTAAAATATGTGCTGAAAAGACAACATTGAATATTTACAGATAATTTATCCCGTTAAAAAAGTAGGTCTTTCTAGGTAGCAATTAATGATACAAAGATGCATAATCGACCCCCGATGTGCATGTGTCTGGCTCATACACGAAGTCATTCTACATAGGCATTATTTTACCAAGGTTGTTTACATTTTATGTAAACAGGCATAGAGAAGAACTTGACTTATTTTTTGTTGTGACATTTATATACTGCATCGAGAATATAATTTTTGTATTTATCTCCAAGTCAGTTCGATATTAAAAGCACAGAAACCCAACAATTTTTAGAACACACTTGTACAAATCTGCCTGGAGGGCAAACTACCTTTACACATAATAAAGAAATTGTGCTGATGCCACTGATGTGGCCCTCTAGTACTGTGGTTGCATGTGTGGTTGGTAGAATGTGATGGGTTGTGTCCTATTGGGACGGAGTTGGCAAGAGGTGTGTGAGTTTCTGAGAAGTAAGATACTGATAACAGCGTGGGGTGGAGCTCTCCATTCGAGCATAAAACACCAGTACTGCAACCATTACCAGTGGTGGAATTCTCACAATGCTGTGTTCAATTAATTGTATGTGAACTCTTCTTTTTAAAGAATAAACCTGTATTACCTACACAAGGTATACACTTTGTTTTAATGAACTGTGGTACGTGTGCCACATGTGGGGACTTAAATAGTGCACACTTCGCAACAAGTCTATGGATCATTTTGCAGTGAAGGGAGACAATGAGTTGCCAAGGCAATGAGTGCGGGTGTCGGTGAAGATGTTAGACACAGGGTTGGTACAGAGACAGGGGCGGCTGGTAGAATTTGAAACTGCTGGGGCGTATGCAAAATAAATCAACATATGCGAGCAAGCAAGCGCGTCGAAAATAAAGGAGTTTCGGGGGGGGGGGGGGGGGGGGGTTCTCTCCCCGTGAAGAGATTTTTTAAAAATTAGCATATTTTTGGTGCGATTTTCAGCACTATTTCTGTTATAAATGGACTAAAAATTCAGTTCTTCTAGGCATTCATAAAAGAAAACTCATACTGTATTTCAGAGAATTTCCGGGTTGCCAGGCAAGTCTGACTTCTGAAGGGGACTAGAGTACTAAGCAAGACTGCTTTGGCTCTACCCTTTCCAATAGAAAACACTAGTTAGTGATGTGAACAAGTTCAATGGACAAACCTGGGGTCTAGGGAGAGTTCCTCTCCTGAGAAAGAAATTTAAAAAAGATTGGCAAATGGTGCATTTTAAAGCAAATGAATGCAGCGATAAAGCAAGGCTTATTAAGCAGTGGGAATGTATAAGCAAGGCTTATTAAGCAGTGGGAATGTATAGTCTTGAAATATTAAACACATTAAAAACGACCCCGTATCTTCTTGCATTCATTTGTTCAACAGTTACTGTGAGGCCCTCATGAAGGGTGTGATGGCATGGACAGCAAAAAGATTGTTAAATAAAACATACTGTTTTAAGCTCTTCACAATCATCACCTTTTTCTAAGTATTTTATAAATGTATTCAAAATGTGTTTTAATGCAGCGTATCTGTCCACCGTTAATTTTACAAATGTCTCCTATCTCTCAGAGGCCTTCCATTCATGTCTGCCCCTTATAAAGTCAGGGCACACCAATACACGTTTGCATCAGTATACAATATTACCAACCTAGGCGAATAAAAAATGCACACACCTAGCAAGACTATTTGACGGTTGCCACAGAAAGAGTTAATGTATTTCTGAATCTGCAGTGGTCACGCAAGAAGATAATACTAAGAGGCAGGTGTTCTTATCAGTTAACACATGAATTGGCAGCCACAAATGTGTGAAGAAGCTTTCTTTTCTCAGGTCTCAGTTCAAGATGCACACAGACTCGAGACATTCCATGCAAAAATGTTTCCCTCTCTCAAGCACTCACAGTGTCAGCGTTTACTGCAATGCCAGCAGCCCTTCAAATGTACAAAATGAAGATTCCGTTTATTACGTTGCTGCAGGCAAATATAATAATCTGGTATTCATATAGTGCCTTAATCTAAAACACTTTACACAGCATATTTTATGTATGATTATTGATTGATTGATTGAGCTTTTATTCGATATGCAAGATATCTTGTAAGCGTACACAGAATACAGCCATTTACAAAACTACAAAAGACATTATTTAAAAGAGCAATATTAAATGCACATTTAAAAAGATAAGAGGACATGTAGTGCCTGAATAAATTAGCTAAAAATGAATTAAACCGCTATTGACAGTCTCTTGCATCTAATCAACCAAAACTGTTTAAAAAATTTGGCTATACCACAAACAATAGGGGGTGAAGTGTCCGTCATTAGGATGCGCAGGGCTACTAGATAACTACGTGTGCCCATATTGCGGCAAAGGGGTTTAAGCCAAAAACTCCTGGGCTTTGCATAGTCCGGACATTCGAATAGGATATGCGTAATGGACTCTATCCTAGTGGGACAACATGCACAAAAAGGGGACGCGTGAGCACCTGATTTCCACTTTGACACCAGAGCCCCAACTGGAAGGGAGCCCACTCTAAATTTAAAATACAGTGCTCGATCAGCTGGAAGAGTAATTAGATCCAGATAAGGCTCGTAGACTACTGCATCTTTTACTGTTAAAAAGGCAGCTGTGGATTTACAATGTTCAGAGTTTGTAACTAGCTGTTCCGCAACCCAATTCCAGTATAGACTCTTCAGAACCTCTTTTGGTGGAGCCGATCTTCATAACCAACAGTCCCCCAGTCCAATTCCCTCCAAAAGTTTTTTGGTATCTCTCAACCATCTAATTTTTGCCCAACCGCCCAAGCTCATTATCTCCGCCAACCCTTCAGCATACGATTTTAGCTCTTCACCCCTCCAGATACGTGTCCATAAAAGGAGTGGGCGAAGTCGGGCTTGGTCTTTAATGCTCTTACAACCTGTGTCCAGCAGCACAGGTACTGTTGGAGTGCTCGGAGGGATGGCGACTAAGGATTTCAAGAGCTTGCTCTCTGCTGTTGCCAAGGAGTCCAGACAGCAATGCCCCCACAGTTCAGCCCCATACAAGGCTGATGTTACTACCTTTGCCTTGTAGATGTCAATTACTGGGGTAAGCGACCTCCTCGGTGATGCCCGGAATTCCCTCAGGAGGGCACCTCCTACTCTCTTATGGTTGAGAACCATCTTAGCAATGTGAGGTGACCAGTTCATGCTATCCGTGATCCGAATTCCAAGGTAGTCAAATTCGGATACTTTCTCCAAGGCAACAGAATTGAGAATAGGAGGGCGGCCCAGTTTCCTTGGAGGATTTAGGACTAAAAACTTAGTTTTATCCACATTGATTACTAAGCCCTTTGCAACACAGAAGTTCTGGAAACGGATTAGCAGTTTCTGGAGGCCTTGCGGAGTCTTAGAAATCAAGAGCGTGTCGTCCGCAAAAAGCAGGATGGGGATCCGCACTCCTCCGAGACAGGGGGCGTCGGCTGGTTCTTGTTGGAGATATTCCACCACCCCGTTCACATATAATGAGAAAAGGGTGGGCGCCAGAACGCAACCCTGTCTCACACCCCTAGACACTGGTATTTTCTCTGTTAGCTCTCCATTTCTTCCCCAGCGGACCTGAGCAAAGGTGTGGGCGTGAAGGCTAATAAGGAGGGACAAGATGTAAGGAGGCAATCCCAGCCCATAAAGCACCCTCCGTAACTCCTCCCGGGGGACTAGGTCAAAGGCAGTCCTCAGGTCTATAAAGGCCAGATATAGACTGCCCTTGCCTAGCTCCACCACCTTCCACCCAAGAAGTGCCAACCTAAACACCTGCTCTATCGTCCCCATTCCTGCCCGAAAGCCTGCCTGGAAGTCTGATAATATTTTATTTTCCTCCACCCAATGGAGAATCCTACCAAGTATAGCTTTTCCTGCTATCTTTTGGGTGGAGTCTATAAGGCTTATGGGGCGGTAGTTCCCCGGGATTTCTCTGCAACCTTTTTTATAGATCGGGACCACCACCGCCCCCTTCCAGGAATCGGGCACTGGCCCTCCCATCATAATGTCATTAAGGAGAGCTGCAATAACCCTTCCCCACGCCACTGGATGTGCCCGCATGAGATCCCCCGGTAGACCATCTGGGCCTGCTGCCTTGCGGGGGCTACCCACCCAATTACCTTTTCGATCTCTAAAGGTGTAAAGAGATTATAGGTATGGGGTTCGGATACCAGTGGGGAGGTCACCCTGACATTTAGTTCCCCATCTGCCGGGAGGTAAAAAGCCCCAAAGTGTTTTACCCAGCTTTGTGGGGGAATATTACAGGGTCTCATGGTTTCCTCTGGCCTATTCCGGGAGCCTACAAGGTTCCAAAAGCCCCTTGAATCTTTACTTTTGCTAGCATGGAGTAGGTCCTCCCAAAATTTCTCTTCCCACTCCATCCTAGCAATTTTAAGGGATCTATTGTAGGCCTTCCTTGCTTCCAGTATATCGCTATGGAATTTGTGCTTCAATGCCTCTACAAGATTTGTTTTATGTACCCTACATGTTTGTGTGTACCAACCATTACCTTGCTTTTTACCTCGTTTATTTCCTGACTTGCTAGAAGGGATGGTAAACACGTTTGTCAAAGCCTCTACTAGAGAGACAAAGTCCCCACTCACCCTACCCACCCCTTCCGAGAAAGCCCCCAGATTTGACACAGCTTGATTTAAGAGGGTTGAGATTTCTCCAACCCTTTCCTCTGAGAGGACCAATTTAGCCCATTTTAGGCGCCTTCCACAGAGGGAGACTACAGACTCATCAGGGGGAGCTACTACGGGGTTAATGGGACCCTTTTTAGGAAGACACCACCACTGGGCCATGGTTAAGGAAAGTGGGTTGTGATCACTTTCAATTGTCGGGACCACAACCATATCCCTCACTTGGCTACAGAGACATACATCTAGTAAGATATAGTCTATTCTAGAGGTGTGTCCTAGTCTGTTATATGTATGAGCCCCCCCCCCTATCCGAAGTTGTCCTTCCATTCACTGCCCTTAGGTTTAATTCAAGGCTCAGGGAGTATAGCTGTAACGCCACCTCTGACCATCTCCTAATGGGTGGAATCTCTAAAACAGGGATCCCTATCCTAGTGTCCTCCTGGTCCTGGTCTAGGGCAACGTCCGAGCCCAAGGGCTCGAACGTACAGTTCATGTCACCCGCGACCAGGATACATGACTTGTGTGGAGTTGTATTCAAAAGGGTCTCTAGGAGAGATAATACAGAGGACTTCCTCCCGCCCTTAGTCCCTCTGGCGTAGACATTATAGACATTTAATATTATTCGTCCCCTTGGGTCTCTTAAAATAATATTTTGGATATCCGGACAACCTGTCTGTGTCTCCTCTATTCTGCAGTCTAAGGAGGCTGCTACCCATATAAGCAGGCCACCCGAGGGGCGTCCTCTCCCTGTTTCCGAGGTTAGCGCAGGCACAGAGTAGGAGGAGAATCCCACCCTATGTACCGACTCCAAACTCCAGGTCTCGTGGAAGATGCATAAGGAGTGCTCATCAACCCAGGCATTCCAGTCTGGGAGGGCCAACTTTCTTGCGATCCCTGCGACATTCCAGCTGAAAACCTTAAAGACTAGGTCGGTCACAGCTGATGTGTCGCTGGTCGCGAGAACACTACTGTCCGCAGACCTCACATAAGGAACTTGCAAATGACAATCTAGAGGAATGGGCAGAGAGGCTACCGACCCACTGACGCTTGCAGTTGAGGGTGAGGCTGTTCGGGGTGGTGATACTACCATTGGGTCTATTCTATTAACAGTTGCCGTATCTGCAACTGCAACTGTAATTTCCCTCGTGTCACCCTCCTCCAGTCAGCAACTCCCTGGCACCCACGGGGGTTCAGCCCAATGCCCCCAAGGCCCCCAACCCAGCGTGTGTCCCAGTTTTGACAAAAACCAAGAGTACTAGGACCCTCCCATGGCGACATAGCAATTTGCCTTGGGTAGAAAAAGGTTAGGTCCACTACTTTAACCCCTACTGAATCCATGTTTTTTATAGGACTACAGATGGAACTCACTACTCTGGGATCTTGGAAGTTTATTATTATACAGTCCCCCTCCTGTGTTTTTTTCCCCTGCCCTATCCACCCTACTCTGCGAACACTTAGGATAAGCCCATCCACGCCAGTCGGAATTGGCTTATTTGACTTTAGCCAGTGGATGCACTTATTCTTAAGAGATTGGTGGTTCTCCAACTGGCCTTCCTTCAGGGGGGGAACATTTACTAATACGGCGACAAAAGGTTGGCAATCTGGTGGGAGGTTTACAGGGGGGATCCGCCGTGTGAAATTTCGAGGGGCCACTGTGGTAACAGCTGGGACTATAGATTGGGGAGCAGTTTTGGCGACCATTCCTGTCGCTGCTCCCTAGACTTTATCTTGTATACCAGGTGTTTGGCTAGCTTTTGCTTTGCCTCTGCTTGCCAGGGGCTGCGCTTGTAGAAGTGGCTTAGGTGTAGATTTGGCAACCTCTATGGATGTTAACGTTCCCTTGGGTTGAGGCCCTACTTTAGGAGGGGAAGGAATTTTAGGTGCTAGAGCTTGCACTCTGCTAGTTTCAGCCTTATTTGTCCTGTTTAGAGGATTAGAATCTACCTGTTGTGGTGAGGAAGCTACTGTGGGCGCACTCCCCTTTGGTCCCATGTCCTGATTGTCGCTCACTCTTTTTAGCTGTTTAAATGTAGTTTTAAGTGAGTAGAACCCATCGAGGGTTGATTGCTCTAGTTTATCTATTCTAGCCCCCAGGCCCTTAACCTGAGTCAGCAAGGGCATCAAGAGACTATTTACCCTCTCCAAAATGGTATCAATAGTCATGGGATCGATAAGGTTGGGGACATTATCAGTACTATTGCTAGTGGGTGGGCAGTTATTTAAACCCATTTGTGTGAGGCCACAGCATCCCCCCCTCCTCAGCCTTATCCTCTGGGAGCAGGCCCTTTGCGTCTTTCCCGCCTTGGCCAAAAGACTTTCTTGTTCGTTTGTAGAGTGCGGCCTGTCTCACCAGCCTGCCCTTATTATGGTTACCTGCCTTTTTCCTTTTAGCCCTTTTATTCTGCCTACTTGCGTCAGTTACAGAAGGCACCCCATCTGGGTTTACTGTGGTGGGGGTGGGCGATATTGGCAGTGGTGACTGAGTTATAGCTTTGTTTAGGGGCGTATGAGGTACAGATGTGCTTGGGCCACCCTCTTCCTCAATGCCACTAGGAAGAAGTGCGGCCAGATGTTCCAACCTGTCTATGTTTTGCCCTATTTTTAGCAGCTGGGGGGGGTCTATAGAGCAGCCTGGGACACCAACAGGGGGGGCAGATTGGTCCCGCTCACAAGCCGGTGTCAAGGCCTGTGCAACGGCCCCCAAGGATGAGCGTCTGGAAGGGAGATAGACCTCTGATAGACGGCGTTCGGACATAGCAATCTCCTTTTCTATGACTGCCGCCACTCTGGTGATAAAGCGGTCCATAGTTCCGATCACTGGGCTCCCACCAGCAACTCCCCTTTCGCCCTCACTCCTGAGCAATTTGCCAGAACGGGTTCACATGGTTAGGGGTAACCCTAGGGAGTCACACACGGCCCACCTGTGCTCGGTGCTGGATGTAAGAGACGTGGCCCAGCCCAGCCTCTGTCAGCCCCTGACTGCCACAGACTGCCCGCCCTTTGCTCGGGCTTCGCTCGGCGTCCCGCTGAGCGTCGTGCAGAACGTGAAGTAGGAGCGTTGCAGGCGGGGGGCGTGTCTGTTGGTGGGCGCGTCCTCGCGCACCTGAGGAAGCAGGGACTCCTGGACTTCCGAGTCCCTGCTGCAGCGCCGTCGGTGTTGTCCTGGACCTCCCACTGGCTACCGCCTCACAGGCAGCACTTCCTCGTTGGAGCCGCGAAGCGGCACCCGTGGAGCGGGTGCGGCGAGAGGCAGCGGCAGCTCAGCTCAGCACTCGATCCCGAGGTCAGAGGGACAAGATGCACGCAGCAACCTCCAGTAAGCACCCAGGTGTGTCCCAAACAGAGAAGGAAACACGCGCCTTTACACTCTGGCCAGGCGGGGGGCGTGTCTGTTGGTGGGCGCGTCCTCGCGCACCTGAGGAAGCAGGGACTCCTGGACTTCCGAGTCCCTACTGCAGCGCCGTCGGTGTTGTCCTGGACCTCCCACTGGCTACCGCCTCACAGGCAGCACTCCCTCGTTGGAGCCGCGAAGCGGCACCCGCGGAGCGGGTGCGGCGAGAGGCAGCGGCAGCTCAGCTCAGCACTCGATCCCGAGGTCAGAGGGACAAGATGCACGCAGCAACCTCCAGTAAGCACCCATGTGTGTCCCACATGATTATTATCCAATTGAAATTGGTACTCATTTTAGCGACTTCAGAAAGATGAAAGACTGAGTCAACCTTACTGACATAGCAACCTATAACCTGTACAGATCTCTGGACACAACTGCTACCTGTACCACCCACTGCCTCTGCCAGCACTGCCAAATGCTAGGTCGTTAAAAACGTTAAAAATATTGAAAAACAACATATTGTTTCTTAGACACGTGACAAACAATCTGTTATATGGAACAACAATAATCAATCCACGTCATAAACCCTTGCTTGTTCGATAACCATTATAACCAATGCCTTAACCATGAACACGGCCATATGTCAGATAAAGACTTCCCCACAGATGCTACAACTGATGCACGCGTTACCCCTTCATCATTCAGTGACATATGCCTTCCCCCACAACTCCCTCCTTCCCATGAGCTCCCCCTCCACTCCAGGCAGGCATTTTCGAAAAACACCTACTGCACATTTAGTGGCGTAGGCTAGACAACATACTCCCATTACCCATTATTCAAACAAACTCTCCGCCTTTGTAACTCCTCTGCTACTGAGAGAAACTTGCTGACTTTGAGACAGTATACATATTTTAGATAATACTTCTAGAAAGAAAATAAGAGAAGAATCGCGCCCTTTCATCGCCTCACTGGCAGTGGATTAGTCACCCCACTGAGAGGCTGTGCAGGGGCGAGTGGGCAGTCTCAGTTTCTGACATCTCCCTCTCTCCACAACTGTGTGTGACTGCTGCTGCTCTCTAGTGTCGTCGCTCCCCACCCAATAACATGAATATTACAATGCTAGTAATAACCGCGGTTGTTGGTAGCAGTGTAACAAAGATACTTTATGGGTTCCGGACTCTGAGTAGCGTGCTACTACTCGCCGTCGCCGAAAAAGCGCTTTGAAGCCTCGTCACTCGTCAGGGCCCAGGGTAGTGTAAATCCAATTACAATACAATATGAATAATGTGCAGAACGGTTCCAACTAATGTATACCAATACCGACTCCCAATGCCAGCCTCAGTTAATCCTTTCTCTAGTTCGCAAATAATTAACATACGGCAAACGTGCTATTTGCATTTATAACGAACAAATAGCAAAGCGAAAGCAATAGCAGCCATGCTCTTAGGGACTGCCCAGCTCAGGATGAAAAATTAAAATTAAAAAAAACCCAGACTTTCTCGGCAGGGAGCCGGCTACGACGGCCGGTAATTCGGTTTTGCACACATTTTCCACTTACGAAATACATGATTGCAAAAGTTATTGTTTTAATATAATTTGACCTGCTCGCACAGTAAGTTTAAGTTTGACATAATAAATTTCCATTCCGACCGACTTACTTTTTTAATTTCAGTGAAGGATGGATCGGATCCACTGTGACAGTCACCACGACGACGACGAGCTCAGCTAGTCAGTACTGTAATACAACTGTACAACACAGCGTGAGGCGGTGACAAATGGCCAATCACGGCATGGCTTCACATGAAGTAACACAGTGATTGGCCATAAAGTGCGGCTGAGTGAGGCAGTGTGCCACCACCCACGCGCGGCATCCAATAATGGATGGCCTGCCCTTCTGCGCGGTGGACCAGCCAATCCTGGCGCTGCATGCAGCTCCAGGATTGGCTAGGGGGCATATTTACTACTCGCCCGGTTCAACCCCGTTTTCAGCAGCCCGGCTGCTGTAAGAAGCAGCACCCCTCTTGGTGCCTCTCTATGGGGAAGGCAGGGAGGTAGTCTACGCGCATGCTCGGGCTAGTTAGAGCCCAAAACTTCACATGCGCAGTACTGCTGCAGCTGAGTGTGTACTGTCACTGAAGCTGCAGCAGCCCAGCCAGCCACACCCCCTGCGCACTCTGGATTGAGTCGGGTGTGTCCTGGATTCCCGGCAGGTAGCGCTGCGGCGCTTATAACATTCTTCAGGATTCCCAATGCCAAAAATATTTTTAGTGTGCTTGACGACGGTGCGTCCATGTGGCTTAGTGGGGCTACGCCCCTACGCCCCAATGGACACACCGCTCCTGTACAGAGAGTGGGGCAGATGGTGATGGTGGAACTTTAAAGGGTTGGCAGTGCAAATGGCGCAGTTGGCATGTGGCTGCTCTCTTCACATAGGTATATTAGGATACTACTTTAATTTTAATTCTCCAACTTCACATTCCTGTTCATTTAATGAACATTTGAAAAATTGTAATTGTACATTTGCTTCTCTATTTATATACTTTTCATAACTCTGTTAATATTATTTAATTTTCTAAGCAGTCGCAGACCACCTGATTAGGCTTCGCAGACTCCACAGGCCCAGGTTAAAAATCATTGTTCTATACTGTAGCAGATCTTAAGAAACTGCTGGCAGACAGAGGTGTCCAGGGGAGCTCTAGCAATGGTGGACATCTGCCAACATTCTAAATGCATTTGAGGAGTCTTGCTTCAGCTTGAATGAGTGTTTTACAGGGATGTCAGATTGGTCTCTGGCCAGCTAGTAAAAGATTACCTCAATCGTAGTAAATAACCAGCCCCCTGATATTGGTTCTGGAGACTTCGTCAGTGAGGAAATCTTTACTCGTTATAGCTGGGATAGTCAATACCAAGCTGTCTCAATCTTGCATTTAATGTTTGTCTTGGAGTGGAGTGTGGAATAGATGTAAAATACAAGCATTTCGTAGAGTTGATGACTAAAAGTGTAAAGCCGTCCAAGTCCATTTTGTTGAGGCATTCCTGGACTTCCTGTTGCTTGTTAAAATGGGAAAGGAGAACAAACTTTATTTTGGTTAGGATCAGCTTAAAATAAATATGACACCTAGGTGTGAATGGTGGTACAGCAAATCTTTAATTCCAAAATCTCAACTGGGTTTTTTTAAGTGACCCTCACACACCCTATTGGCATTATGCATCATTGTCAGATCTCATTCTGGTCCCTATAAACCAGGACGGGCAACTATATTTCAGCGAGCACTTAAGATATTAATTTCGATGGGGGAGTAGATGCTTTATGATAAGAAATACCTAGGTGACACCCTGGTAACCCTTTATTATAAAATGCCCCAGGTATGTTTAAAACACTGTGTTGGTGTTGTAGTTTAGGTATAGTGTCCCTACACCCTAGCTACTGTTGACATGTTTCAGACCTCAATCTGCAGGCCACTCAGGGTGTTTGCTTGTTTCTTTTTTAAAGTGTTACCCTGGGGGGCGTGGCCAAGATGGCGGAGTGAGGAGACGCTTTCGCCCGGAGCTCCCGACCCTATCCGGGCCCTGAGCCTTCTGTATAGCTTGTTCTCCCCCCCCATCGACATAAAACCGATTGGGGACGGTGCAGGAACCGGTCGGGCTGTGCTAGACCCGAAGTCCAGCTCTGGAGTGGCCAGGGGCCCGTAGTCCGGACCGCGGCACGGAGCGACGCCAAGACCGGAGGCGAAGACGGATAGCGGCCTAGCCGGGGTTGGGCAGAGCTCTGTCCCCGAAGCTTGCAGAAGTCAGCGGTGGTACAGTGGAAGGAAGTAGGGGGCACACCTGGGTGCCGCGACGGTGCTGGGAGGCCCTGAGAAGCGCCTGCTGTCCTCAGGGACGACCCGTCCCTGGCTGTCGGTCCCGTCGCAAATCGAGGCCGCGGCTGCGGCCTAGCTGATCGGAGGCTCTGCAGGCCGGAAGGGTGGTGCCGCTGGAAGCGTAGGCGGACCAAGGGCCGCAGCAACGAGGATTGGAACCGGGACCCTCACCGGAAGGGGTGCATCAACTTGCAGAGGCGTGAAGAGCCGCCATAGTTGCTTTTGGAGGTAGTGACGAAACCGGCGGACTATGGTGGTGCGTGGTGCCCTTGAGAGCTACGCCGCGGATGGTCGGCTTGCCGTAGACAACGACAGCAGCCGCCGGAGGAAAAGCCAGGTGCGAGGACTCGGATTGCACAGGTCGCGGGAGGGTCCCTGCACTTGCTAGCTGCGCGGCAGAGGGCGGATAGTGGTACCCGGAACCGGGGTGTTCGGGTGGAGCACCCCGCGGCGGAGGACCGAGTCATCATAGCAAGAAGAGGCAGGTGGGGCCGAAGCCCGGGTGTCTGGCCGGTGCGGGGCCCGTACTCGGCGGAGCGGCCTTGAGGACAAGATGGCGAGCCAGAAGGGCAATAAGCGGAACGACCGCACGCTCCCAGAGATGCTTGGCAGGTCTCAGACCAGGGGAGACAGAAATCAACCGTCGCCGAACGCGGCGAGTGGCTCTCACACAGCAGGAGGCGGTGAACCCCCGGTCACCAGATCCTTCTTGGAGTCACTTTTTGGCACACTGAGAGACTATTTTCAAACGCTGAAACAGGAGGTGGCCGGGGAGGTTCGCGAAATCCGAAGAGAAGTGGACGGACTAGGTGAGAGGGTGGCCACGGTGGAAAGCTCCACACAGAGACAGGACGAGGAAATCACGCAGCTACAACAAGAAGTGTTGCGATTGAGGGACCAACAGATGGACCTCCAGGCCCATAATGAAGACCTGGAAAACCGCTCTCGGCGGAATAACATCAGGGTCCGGGGAGTGCCATCGACGGAAGAGGGGACGGATGTGGCGGAATACCTAAGGGAGCTCTTCAGAGACATATTGGGTGAAGCTGCGGACTTTCCGGTACGGATTGATAGAGCTCATCGAGTGGGCCCTCAGAGGCGCGCAACAGCCCCACCCCCGGACATATTGGCCTTTCTTCCTGATTTTCCACTGAAAGAACGGATCATGGCGGAGGCCCGGAAAAAACCCTTGATGACGTTTCGAGGACACCCCGTGGCCTTATATCAGGACCTGTCAGTGATCACCCTCCAAAAGCGGAAAGCGTTCAAAATCGCAACAGACTTCTTGAAACAGCATGCAATGCCTTATTCCTGGGGTCATCCTTTCCGCCTTATTTTCAGGTGGAACGGTGTGCTACATCAATTGATGTTCCCTACAGGACACATGCGAAGTACTGGGGATCACCGCGGAGGAGGAGGTCTCAGCCACGCCACGCAGGAGACGCGCCACAGAGGACGGGTGGCGCAGGGTCTCGAGGCGCAGAACGTCAGCGGCATCCCAGCGGCCGAGCTCGCCTACCATCAGGGCTGATATGGCGAGCGCCATCCAAGAAGCCTCCAGAGAAGCCGTGGTTCACGATGGTGTCGCGCTGACAGCGTAAGACTGCTCCGGGGGAGAACGACTTTGCATCACTGTTCTTGCTGGCTTAGGGCCATGGAGGGTGGGGAGGGAGCAGAGGGGGAAGGGTGTGGCTGGACGTCCACTACGATACGTTACATCGGACTTGTCCGGACAGGACAGGGCTGGGACAATTTCTCAGAGGGTGTTGGGGGTTTGGGGGGGAAGGGGTGGGGGGGAGTTGGGGCACCGAGAGGGGTTTGGGAGGAGGGGGAGTTGTGGAGTTGGGGGCCAGGGGGGTTGGGAGTTGGGTAGGGGAAGGGGTGGGTACAGTCCGTTCAGTGTTCTTGATGATTCCACGATGCCCCGATGGGGAGCTCTGGGCAGTTGAGGCCCACAGACCCTCCCTCACTGCAAAGGATCCAATGCATGTTTCATTCTGTTTTGACTCTCTATGGCGACCCTTAAGGTAGTGACTCTTAATGTTAAGGGGCTTAATAACCCTGTCAAGACGAGGGCAGTCCTGTCCTTGCTAGAGAACACACATGCTGACATTTGTCTTCTACAGGAGACCCATTTGCTTGCGCGGGACTGCCATAGATTACGATCCCGCACATTTCCCACGCAGTTCTTTTCTTCGTCCACCACCAAGGCGGCTGGGGTGGCGATATTGGTGTCTAACTTCTTTAGGGGGGAGGTACTACACAAGTTTGCAGAGCAGAAGGGGAGACTCTTAGCGCATAGATTCAAACTAGGGGCCCTGACATTTACCATCGGGACGATTTACTGTCCGAATGAACATCAGGATAGCTTCTTTCAATCAGCAATAGTGGACATAACAGCATCCCCGGACAGGCACATAATTTTGGGTGGAGATTTGAATATGGTGGTTGACTCGGCTGTGGATAGGTCGGCCCAGCGTTCCCCACAAACAGGGGAAATGTCACAAGTAGTTAAATCCCAACTGGTGGACCTGGATCTTCATTATCTTTGGCGCCACTTGCACCCCACGGATCGAGACTACTCCTTCTACTCTCACGCACACAAAATATACGCGAGGCTGGATCACCTCATAGTTACCGGCCCAGTCCGTGATCTAGCTACGACGTCGGAGATGGGGGTCATCTCTCTATCAGATCACGCGCCCGTCTCGGGGAGTTTCTCTTTGCCGGCTGATTGGGCCCCCCGTGGGGTCTGGCGCCTCAGAGACGCTCTTTTACTTAAGAAAACAGTCGTGCAAAGGGTTACGGCGATGATCAGGGACTTCCAAACACATAATGACAACGCAGACACCGCGGTGGCGATGCAGTGGGCCGCACTTAAGGCGGTGGTCAGAGGGGAATTCATCGCGGTCTCCTCGGCGGAGAACAGGGAAAGGAGACAGAAACGGGACGAGCTCACGCAAAAAGTCAGGGAACTGGAAGAGGTGCACCGCCGTACAGGGGCCCCCAGGATTTGGAAACAGCTGAAGGCAGCGAGGAAGCTCCTGTCATCCCTGGACATGGATAGGGCGGAATATGCAGCACTACGACTGAAACACGCTTATTACACGGGGGGACAGGTGTGGCCGCCTTCTGGCGAACAAACTCAGGGTGGCCCACGAACGCCATCGGGTGAAGGAGATTGCGGCGGGGGCTGGTCGCGGAGGATGTTCAGATAGCCGAGGCCTTCCGTCGATTTTATGCGGAATTATACACTGGGGAGAGCCTGATGGCGCAGGAGTCGGAGGACTACCTGGACTCAGTCACCCTTCCGTTCCTAGAAACATCTCAAACGGAATATCTCGAAAGGGAGATACAGGTCGAGGAGGGGATTGCTGCCATCTCCAGGCTTAAACATGGTAAGGCCCCTGGCCCGGACGGCTACACAGCGCTCTTCCACAGGACGTTCAGTGCCACGTTGGCCCCTATACTGACTAAATTGTTTAATTCCTTCTCCGAACCAGGGGCGATCCCACCGGATCTCCTGCAGGCCACAGTATCGGTCATACCTAAACCAGGGAAGGACCGAACCCAATGCAGCTCGTACCGTCCGATCTCCCTTTTGAACGTGGATTTAAAACTTTATACGGGAATTCTGGCGGCGCGCTTAGCACTCCATTTGCCGGGTCTGGTGGAGTCGGACCAGGCTGGCTTTGTCCCCGGGAGACAGACGGTGGATAACACCAAGAGGGTAGTACATATTCTGGCGAAGGCTTCCCGGATTCCTGGAGAAAGAATGCTCCTATCGGTTGATGCTGAAAAGGCGTTCGACCGGGTGCACTGGCCCTATCTGGAACGGGTTATGGCGAGGATGGGCATAGGTGAAAAATTTCGCACCCTGGTTTTTAATTGCTACCGGTTCCCGTCGGCGGTGGTGAGGGTCAATGGCTGTAGCTCTCAAAGGTTTTGCATTGAACCGGGGCACCAGACAGGGCTGCCCACTGTCCCCACTCCTTTTCGCTATGTACATGGAGCCCTTCGCCCAGAGAATCCGGCAGAACCCGGACGCGATTGGAGTGGGGATGGGGGGATATATTCACACGGTCAGCCTCTATGCGGACGTTGTGATTCTGACCTTAGAGGAACCGAGGTGTGCTCTGCCTGCGTGCATTGGCGAATTGGAGGCTTTTTCACAGGTGGCTGGATTCAAAATGAATATGGGAAAATCAACAGCACTGGACATCTCCCTGACTCCTGCAACACGACGGGAGTTGCAGGGCCTCTTCCCCATGCATTGGTCGGCCCACCAGGTCCAGTACTTGGGTATCCTGTTGGCACCTACATTGCAGGCCATGGTGACAGCCAATTATACGGCTTTGACTGGAAAGATTGAGGAGGAACTGGGGAGGTGGAGTAAGGGCTTGATATCGTGGCTCGGGAGAGTGGCGGCGGTTAAAATGACGGTCCTCCCACAGATCTTATATCTATTCCGGGCCCTGCCGTTGCAGCCGCCTAAAGGCTGGCTCCAGCAGACACAGTCGGCTCTGTCCCGTTTTATTTGGCAAGGCCGCAAGCCCAGGATGAGGAGGGTTCTCTCCACGTTGGCACCGGAATCGGGGGATCTGGGGGTCCCAGATTTGCGCAAATATTTTCAAGCGGCGCAGCTGAGATGCCTCGTCGAATGGAGCCGATGGGAATCGGACAAGCACTGGTTGTTCCAGGATCAGGCGGTGGCGGGCCGTCCCTTACAAGAGGTGCCCTTTCTGCGTAGGGCTCATCGCCGCCCGAATCTCTACGCGTCTTTTGTGACGCGGGTTCCGCTGAGGGTGTGGGATGCTACTAACAATGCACACGAGCTTACCACGTTCCCCTCTACGTTCACACCTATTGCAGACAATCCGGACTTCACGCCGGGGATTACCCAGGGAGCTTTTGCACACTGGCGTGCTGCCAGTTGCAGGACCCTCTTCCATGTGTACGGGCCGGACGGAGTTCTCCCTTTCCAGACTCTCAGGGAGGAGTATGGTTTGGCTGAGACAGCTAGGATTCGCTACTGGCAGGTGCTACACTGGGCTTTGCAGCCACAGGTGCGTGAGCTGGCAGACAGGAAATTATTGCCGTACGAGAAATGGTTAGTGACGCGAGCCTCGGATACTAAGCTCATCACGTATCTTTATAAAATGTTACAGCCTCCCCCCACACACTTTCACAACCCAGGTAGGGAACGCTGGAACAGGGAGCTGGGAAGAACACTGAGCCATACAGAGTGGGACCAGATTTCATACCGCGCACGACACTCTGCATACCATATAGGACTAACTGAAACATTCACTAAAGTTTCTACATACTGGTATTACACTCCGGAGCGGTTGCATGAGATGGATAGACATATTGATAATACCTGTTGGCGGGAGTGTGGGCAACCTGGTACACTGACACATGTCCTGTGGGAGTGCCCGTTGTTGAGCCTTTATTGGAAGGAGGTGCTAGATGAGATCGACACCCACTTTGAGATAGAGTTGCCCCGCTTCCCAGCATACGTCCTGTTGGGCTTGCCTAACGGGCTGATGTATCCACTAAAATCACGCAGAGGTAGACAAATTGCCATAGCACTGGGCTCCGCCGTTCAGAACATTCTAATACACTGGCGGACTACCACTGTTCCATCCATCACGGGTTGGCTACATAGATTATGGCATGTCCTGGGCATGGAGAAATTATCACTGATGATGGCCGGGGAAGTAGATCAATTCGAGGAGTTGTGGCAGCCCTTTCATGCACTTCTGGCCACCGAGTTCAGGGTACTAACCTGTCCGAGGTACCTGAGGCTCTTGAGACTGACACCACCGCTGGACTTCACCGCTTAATAGCCACGGGCTGGATAGGGCTAGGGGATAGGGGTGTGGGCTGAACTCAGAAGGATTAGCTAGACAAGACACTGGACGGGGGTACTGGGAGGGGGGTAGGGGGGCAAGGGGAGTTGGGGGGGAACTGTTTCTTTAAAGGAGAAAGGGTACAGAGACTTCATTTCTACCTCAGGGTGTTATTTAATGTGATGTGGATGGAAACGGAGCTCATGCAGCCTCTACTGCATTTGCGGGACACGTAGCATTATCTTGAAGATGGGCTCCCGGGGTTACAGCACAAACGTCATTGCTTGAATGTCTTTCTTATCTGTGTACTCTTTCAATAAAATACTTTAAACATAAAGTGTTACCCTGTAAGATATGCAGACATCAACATAAAACTGGGTTAATCACTGCTGAAGAAAGTGCATAAACCAACCAACAAGCCAGAGCTTGCTTACGTATGTCATGAAAGACACCAAGCTTATTGTGTAAATTAAGTTGAGGTGAAGTGGTTGAGTGGGTTGAGCGAGCCGTCTGTGTGTGTAGGCATCGCATTTCTTTCTAGTATAGACGTGTCCCAATGTTATGTAACAATTTGTTTTCGAAACTTCATACAATAACAGATCTCTGGTCAGGGATGTCTGCAGCACGGCTTTTACTACACAATACCACAAGTGACAGCACCATCAAGAGGGATTTGGAGCAATATAGTGGTTGAGTACCAGCATAATATTTGCATGGGTCGCATTCGGCGAATTGTGCCATTTGTGGTTAAATGAGTGGGCGCAGGCAGCCTAATCCGGGCTCCACTTCTTGGCCCGTGACCATTTGTGGTTCGTCTTCCTAGCACACCTTCCTGGCCTCAGCCTCACCACCTAACGTCACCATTGGTGCCAATCACCGAACTCCTCCGCAGCATGCTGTTACACATATTCCATGTACTCTCTAGTTCTGGATTCTTAGGACACGGCACCAGGGCCTCATTTAACAAGGAATTGTCATTTCACATTTTGGAGTTCTTGTTGTAACTCTTAAACCTTTGTCCGCATGTTAAGCAGTGGCTGGGCTGCACGGCTTCATTGGGATGCCTTCTCATACTCTCAGCATCGCCTTTGAGTGGGAGAACAGATCCAACTTTTCCATCTTGGCTCTACCTCCATCCAGGCTGTGAGCCAATGGCAAAGCCCATGAGATTCTGGGAGTTGACCAATTAGATAAGGCACAAACTATTTATTCTCTCACCAAGAGGTGATCAAAGCTTGATGGGCCCTTAATTAGGACATTGGTTCCTTCATGTTGACGTCTCTAAATACACAGACATGGGTTGCTTTCTGCAACAGTTGGGTGGACTCGTTATAGCCTTTTGTATAATGTTTACTCCTCTGTCGCTCTTCGATGGACCCAGCCGAACATACACAAGGTTTCAAATCCAAAGGTAGTAACTTCTTCTGCCCATAATCAATGTGGTTTAAACTCTATGGTGCAGAACAATCTAAACATATCCACAAGCGCTCGTACTCCACCTTTTGCACAGTTTTCTCCTAAACCCTTGCATAGGTGCAGATGCACACTTGGCGCTACACAGCTGGAGCAGTCTCAGCCATACATGCACGTCTCCAAAACACTTTGTACAAAGGCAACTCTGCATTCGCGGACTTTCAATCCATGCGTGTATTGGCATATGATGAAGCATCTCAACTCTCACTGCTTTTCTCTTCAAATTCATGCATAAGTGCAGCAACAATACACAATCAGTTCAACATGACTCAGACACACACAAACACTTCCATTCAGAGCATTTACACGGAGTAGCATGTTAGCCATCGGCAAATGCACTTCTGCACCTTGTCGGGGTATAAATGCTGCATGGATGCATCTACAAAACAATACAAGTTCTTATACAGGTAAACTTCCTTTCTGAAGACTCAATGAAATAAAGTGTAGTCCATGTTGATTGTGTTTGGTGGACGTAAGTCAACAACTAGAGGTTAAACATGAGTAAATCTATCACATATTTTGAACATGGCGTCCATTGTTACGGCTCTTGTCCATAATATGAATAGACAGAGTACAAAGCAGCATGACTTTAGTTGTAATAGGTTTTGTCTAAATAACCTGGCAGTTGCTTAGAAAATAAGCTGATAGATATATTGATCTTGGATATAACGAGGATGCTATACTTCCTTATTTGTATTTTGCTGTCATTACATTGATAAAGAATTCCTTTTGATTGGTTTTGGTGTGGGTACATTCTAGTTCCCTAGAATAGATCTCCAATGTTACATAAAGGGAGCAGTACAGACTGTGGTTCCACTGAGGACTGTGGTGGTTGCCTTAAATCTTGTGTTCATAAATAATATCTCACAGTAAATGCTCCCTTGTCTCCCAACAGGTTCTGGGCCCACTTGTGGAGTTGAGAAGCCAAGGGAAGGTGAAGTTAAATGCAAATGGATCATAATTATAATAATTATAATAATAATAATACCTTATTCTGCACGTAGCACTTCGCACTACAACTATGCTGTTTAAACATTCTGCCAATAATGTGTTGCAATTAAACAGTGCATACTTTGCGGACCTGGGAGGAAGGATTCGAGCTTGGGCCTTAAAGATCCCTCAATGTTTCAGCTGGGCGCATTTATCTCACTGAGCCATTAAGAGCATGCCATGGCATTCAGGACATTTTAATGCACAATCAAAAAGCAAAGGTGATTGGGTGACTTTAGCATCACAAACCAAGAAAGAGGATTGGATTTCTGTTGAAGACAATAAGCCAAACATAAATGAACACTGTCGTGTTAGCTCTTGAAAAGCAGGGTGTGTGGTATGCTGCATTAAATAAGACCTGAAATGTAGGACAGCGACCGTGTACATTACCCAGAACAGGTTATTGAAGACTTGGAAACCGGGACAGGGATGAGGAAACAAGATTTGTGAAAGGAAAGGCTTCTATTGTAGAGAAAGCGGGACAAAGTTAATTTTGTCTAGAGCAGATAGTGACATGAATTGCCACATTAAAGATTACACGTACTACAAGTAGTGGCAGTTCAAAAGGGCTGTGTTTAATGTGCTAAAGTGAATGAATATTAAGCCCAGATTCAAGTGAGAAATGAAAGTCAGTCTACATTTAAAGCTGCCTTACCTTCATAATATTTCAGTTTTTTTTCCTATGTTGTTCTTCTATTGTTCTTGTGAAAGGAAGCAATTGCCACTGAGCTTCGCTTCACATAGAAACAGAAAGAGTACACTGTTTTTTTGGACTAGATGTTCCAGGTTTCTCTTTAATGAAAACGTGGACAGGCTTGATTTTGATCCAGATATAGAGAAGATGACGGAGTGCCAAGGACCTACAACTCCAGCGGGCAGGAGCATGCTTAGGGTAGACAGGTGATGTTGGGTCTGTGAGTGAAGAAGGTGAAAGAGTGCAGAGTGAAGACATGCATGGTTTTTGTTCTACCAAGAGCCAGTCCTTCTGATATTGGCAGTATTGGCCTAGAAGTGGCCACCTGGATGTTGAAGAAAGGGGGGGTGAGTTTACAGACTTTGCTGAGCAGGAGATGGGAGAATTTCATGCGGTCAGCGGAGACTGTCGCAACAACTGAGTGTGCTCCAGGTTGTCACACTGATGCGGGTCTTTCAAGAGTAGAATGAGTGGTGGAGTCTGACCTCTGTGCCTTCAGTATGTGAAGGTGTCAATTTTAGAGAAGTAGAACAACCCTTACATGATATCCAAGATTATTAAGAGAGGAGGAGCTGGAACAAAGAATACAGTGGATGGCAGAAAATAGATGACTTTACATTAGGCTAAATTGGGTATAAAGGTAATATAAAGAAAAACATATTAGCAGAAAAAATGTAATTAAAGTGAATCTAGAATTGCATTTTACACTTTCAAAAAGGTGTGAAATCCAGCAGTTATGGAGCCATCTAATTTTAACACCCACATTGGATTGCTGAGAATATCTGTGATGACATCACTTAAGGCACTGAAAATAACTATCGATATTATTGCTTATGACATCACACATTACCAGCGACATCGCCAACCACTGCAGTTATGTTTTAATCTGGTGATTGAAAGGTTCCCCATGTCTGTCTTACTTTTGAGTGCGTTGCTGGCTACTTGCGGAGCTCCTGTATGCAGATATAACTATTCCAAAGAGACTTGTGCCAAAGCACAGGATTTAAATCAGGAATAGGATTACGACAGACAGTAACTGGCAAGGCTACCTAGTCTAGTAGTTCTGCCTTCAAGGATCCTACCTTTCTCCCACACACTCGGCCTTGTATCACGGCCTCTACTTCTACATTTCACCTGTAAAATGTTTACTAGTTGTATTATGTTTGCTCAGTTTTAAAATATCTGGCTCAGTATTATACCTATCCAACATCCACGATTCTTTCTTTTTTTAAACATTCTTTTTATTGAACAGTCGCTTGGCACACCATTACAGTTGTCGCATATTAACCCATTAACCGCTGCTCAAATTGTGCCGCAGGAGTTTTATTGAGTGGGCGGGGTCGCGTCGGCCAACGGACGTGTGCAGCACTACCGAGGTAGTGCTTGCGCCCGCGTTGGCCGACGCGCACACGTAACGGGTTAAGAGGTATAATACAGTCTGTGAATTGAAAGGATGGTTCTGTATTGAGCGGCCACCCCGCTTGGACAACACCATCCCTTGATGCGGCCACCCAAGCCCTATTTCCTTTTGCAGCACCCATTTACAGTTCTTACCTAACTGGGCCTATACTCCTCCCTATGGGCCCAAACATTTCCCCCATTTTTTAGGGGCACCCCATGCTTTGGTAGAGATAACCTTCTCTGCCACCACAATCACATCCACGATTCTTACCCTTCTCTTGTAGGACTTCCGGTTTAAACACCATGAGTCATTTTACAAGCCTATCTCTGCACTCTCCAGTCTGGTTCACATAGCTCTAATCCACATAAAGCATCACATGGTGTGCAGCTACAGTGGTTACACAATCATTTAATCACCGCTTATACCTCACTTATGCATCCAAACATTTCTCTCACAGCCATGCCTGCCAGGCTGTTCTCCCTTTTAGTTTCCCGGATATAATAACCTCAAAGTTCCTTTCTCAAAGCTGATTTTCAAGAGTTCATTCATCATGCGGTTCTGTATCTTTCGGTTCCTTGGCTCTCTATCTATCTTGAATGTTTATCCCCGCCTTCCAACCATTCTTCCTACAATACCAACCCATGTTCATGCCATCTGAAAACACCTCACATGACCGCCAGTAAAAACTCACGAGTGAAGACCAGACCGAAGTCTTTCAAACTTAGTTTACTGGTTCGGCTCCCAGGAGAGGTCTTTTTAGCAAGTTCCTCAGTAGAAATGAAAAGGCATACAAAGCTTCACTGAAATCCAAGAAGTGAACACAAGTATGTAATACATTCGTATCCTGTCCCCATTGTGTCTACCTCTTTAATAACTGAGCCAAAATCCTTTGTTTAATTACACAGAATGCATACTGTTAAATCCCAGAACCAAGTTTTAAAAGCACTACAAAAAAACTCTGAAATCCTAGTAAATCTAATCTCTCACTCTGGTTTGAATAATTTACTGGATGCCCCACTCAAATGAAAAAGCTTTACTACAGTGACTGCCATGAGTTTCTCCTTGTGAATCAGTGCCCTTGAGGGTACTGCGACCCAACACTACTTCAAACATATTGAAATTTTTGGGGCATTTATTAGTAACTTTATCAATTTCCTCATCCCAGATGCGAGTCAGACAGGCCAAAAGCTGTCAAACTCTTTCATGCACACATGTTTTGAGGAGTAGGACTGCATCAGCCATCCGCCGGGTCTTCGGACAGTTTTCTAATTGTGTTGTTTCTTAACCAGGTGGACAGCTCAGGGAACACATCAACTTAATGAGATTGCCAATCACTAACAGACACCACTGAGCAATAATGGGGTCTTAATATGAAGTCATAAGTACATCATAAGTACATCAGTTAATTAAGTGCTCAGTTTTAATGGCCTGGTAGAATACTTTCTTAGGTATAATGCCTCAACACTCGTGCCACCTGGCATCAAGGATGTCAACTGGTTGTAGCTATGATTATCCTAAATGGGGGGGGACACCCTACCTTTAACGACGATGTCTGAAGCATGTGTTACCGTCATTCCTGGGCATTGCCATTTCTTACACACATTTCGCTAAATGCAGAATTTTCAAAAAACACTTCTGACATATTCACAGTTCTTTCATTCAGGAGTTGATAATTACTTTGCATAAAATGCATTTTTTCCCCACAAAACATATTTTGCTAACAGTTTGAATAGGAAAGATAGGAGAGACGATGATAAAAATGTTAGTCATTGGTTTGAAATTGCACTTCGCTGCTCTTTCTGCCACTTCTTACTTTAGTACCTGGCTTAGTAGACTGAGTGGCAGGGTCAGCCCTACAGCAAAGCAATACTAGGCAGCTCCCTCAAGGACCAGAAGCAGCAGAAGACACCCTCTGAGAGCTCCACATATAATCTAATTCCAGTGGAAAGAAGCGTCAGAACAGCACTTCGACTGGGCGGTCCAAATTCCTAGCACCGCCATCCTGAGCGGAGGATAGCGCATGGAAATCAATTAGTGCTAGATATAACAGTAGCAGCTGCTATTCTGGCTTGCCCCTTGGTATGCCTTGCACCACCTTAGCACCACTAGTTTAAGGTGCTAAAAAAAAGACAGTAGGAAGAGAAGCTAAATAGGTATTTTCAAGTTGTGTACCTCTGGTAATTTATCCACCTAATCATGCCCTTAAGCCCTCAATAGCAAACAAGAGTGCTTGGGGGCGGCTCTTGCTGGGACAACAAGTCATCTAGGTGACGTCATAGCTTACTTGAGGTTCTATATAGCGTGTACCTGACTAGGGTAACAGTGTGCTTTCCAGAAATACATACTAGAATCCCATGATTAATGCGAGCAGCAAACCATACATATGACTACTGAACATATCAGGAAAGTTTCTGCCCGTGGTGGGGTTACAGGAATAGCATGAAGTCAAGAGAATAATGGAGAAACATGTGTATGGAGTTCCTGTGACTAACAAGCATAGACAAGTGTGAACTGCAGCACATACCATAGTAAAGTTCTATTTTGGGAAATTTGGTTACTTAGCGACTTCTGCTGAACCACGCACAGTGGTCAGAGTCCTTGCCACGACAAGGTTATTATTGATGCCGTGAAACTAGCATTGCACTTTATATCACTGCACCTGTGGGGGCACAGACTCACTTCATACCCCTCCCTCATGGCTAGCTCCTTGGGTACTTGTCAATATAGCATTTCACCAGAGTTGTGAAATGCATTAAAGAGGGGCATCTCAGTTTACAAGTAAAGATGGAGTTTAGGGGTGAATGCAAATGTGACTTCAGAGTAAGCATTTTGTCGTGCCTATGCGTCCATTTGACACCATTTGCCATCCTGTAGCTTTATAGTCCAAGCATGAAGGACACAGCACCCGTTAAAGGCCCTTTCCGCAAGTTAGAGGTCTGAGCCACAGAAAGAACGGTTAACAACCAGCATAGATAGAGGCAGAAGGGATATACTGCTATTAGAACATTCTACCCTTAGAGAGCGAACGCTCTAAATTAAACAAGGAGAAACAGAGAAAGAAAGTAATGTGCGCTCAGAAGCTATAATCCCTTTGTCCCTCTTTTGTCTTTATAGTCTTTCTGGGTTCTGGGTGTTTCACATATAACTCTAATCAGATCTGCACTTCCTACATGGAATGTGCCCCCCTTGGGCACTACTGGCGTCCTTCAATATAGGCTCTCTTTATAATGAAAGTAGTCAACTCTCTTGTTAAATTCAAATAAATTTGTGTATTTTATTCGTACATTATTTCTTCATTTTAAATTGCTGTTTGTAACTCGTAGTGGCGGGACTATTGTTTCCAATGCATTTCGGGTGTTTACTTCACCCTTCGTCAGGATTAGTCCTAGGATAAACAACATGAGGGTTTCATCCATTGTGCTACATCCTCAATATTCATGAAATAAAGTTTCAACGAAAACCGAGAGTCTTGAATTATCGGTGTTGGTTAAGGATTGAGTGCTCGACATGAACTTGGCTTGGACAAAGTGGCTAAAATGGTGGAAAATTTGTTTTGTTTGAAACGTGTGATGCTGTGCACAGTGAATAAACAGACTTAAGCAAGATGGTTTGTAGCGATGAATCAAAAAACGTGGTGCATTTCAATAGAGAAATTCCTGCTGTGATGTATGATATATCGATTTGCTAAAATGATGGTACATTCCGTAAGTACAGTGATCTTCACTGTACTTGTGCTTGCTGGATTGGAGGTGTCGAAGACAGACACTCCTGCCACACTCTCTGGTTCCAAGGTCTCCTCAATTAAGTGTCTCCATGGAAGTGGGGGGTGTTTTGAGGGTCCACCACCTGTTCCACGACCCTCAGCCATCCTGCTGGCCACTTTCTCCTTCGTGTGAGACCTCAGCTCGTACCAGCGTTTGCGTATCTCGGGATGGTCCTCTGGGTGACTCCTAGGGAGTTCACTTTCTCCAAAATGCTGGTCCCAATCTTTGTTTTTTGGCACTCTGGTACTGTGAAGAAGGTCTTCCCAAATAGATGGTCCATATGGGAGACCGATTCTTCTGTCAGGAGCTCCATCTCCTTTTCTAATAATTTTACCTTCCTCTTCCTACTCCCCAAGTCCTTGTTCCCATCTTCTGTACGCATGGTTTTCTTCAGGAATGGTGCGATACTCTGGCAGTAGTGATACAGGAGCACTCCTTACTTCCAGTACCTTCCTATGCTTCTGGGTTGTGGCTAAACCATATATTTGTAAACTTCCTGGTCAGACACCATCCTTCTTCATCCGGAAAGCTCGGTTTCCTATTTTGCAGTTTCCAAATTGCATATCCGTAGGCATCGCTATTTGTGTAATCAGCGGTTACAAACATACCATTTTGCGATTCCCAAATAGCGATTTCTATGGATTCTCAATTTGGAAATGTTGAATATGATATTTCGCTCATATGGCCCTATGTTTCAACCTATGGCACAGATCTGTCACATCAGCAGCTCTATAAACCCATCACACTGCCCCAAGAAGTTGCTTAAGGCTTATCCAAGACTTTACAGCTTTATGCTGGGAATGGTACTTCTGGTACACATTCATTCAGCCAATGAATGTGCATCTGTGCTTAAAGAAGGCATTTAGTCTGGCCGATGAGCACATGAGCATCAATGCCAAAAATCCTAAAACAAGAATAGGATGGGTAGTCTTGGGGTAAGGAGTATAAGAATAAGGGGCAGTAGCATCTCTGTCATTACAAATGAATAGACGAATGGGCTGGGATATTTAATACTGGCCCCTTTTATTTCTATTCTCTCTTGATGGAAATTCCAGTAGACCACTTGTATATTTCTGGATACAGTTGCAGCATTGTGTTTTTTTTAAAAGGGGCTCTACCGGCTTCATTCCCACATTGCTTTCCCTACCCAAGTTGAACTAATAAGCGCTGAAAGCCATCTGCAAGTGTGAACTGTGACCTGATTCCCAAAATTAAAATATGTAGATATTTATAGCCGTTGAAGTAACTTGTTATAGTCAAACATCATCAGATAGGGCAGATTTTCTACAGAACTGCATTTATGATTAGTCTAAGGAGTGTGTTGGGACAGTGGCCTTCAAAGAATGCTAAACCCCCACATACTCACAAGTGAGAAACAGCCTTTAAAACGTGTGCATTACAACCCAATTACCCTGGGCGTAGGACTACGCTACGCTCGCAGAGCGTGCATAGTTTGTGCTACTACGCACTACGCGATTGGCACGTAGCACAGTGCAAAACCGCATAGCGGGCATTTTATACTTGCTTGCGGTCCTCAACGTTAAGTTGGCCACCGCGAGTGAGCAAAATCAACATCCCGGCAAGACTTTTTCCTCGCTCGCGATCGGCAACATCATGTTGCCGATCGCGAGCGTGGAAAATAAATCTCCCGGCGAGATTCTCAACGGGGAGGGGTCAGGTTTCTCATTGCGAGTGGTCGTGTGTGCTCGCAACCGCTCGCGATGAGAAGCTACCAATCCGCATTGAGAAAGCTGCCGCTCGAGTTCAAATTTACTCGAGCGGCAGAAAACGACGTCTTGCACAGTGCAAGATGCAGTTTGCAATGATTGCACAGTGTGAACAAGCATCCGGCACTGTGCAATCAGTGTGAACAGCATTTTCCCTACCGCGCTACTTAGTTCACGTAGCTATGCGTACCGTGTGTAGTGCAAAGTGCACTTCGCGTAGCGTCACTACGCCCAGGGTTAAACGTAATGCCTTTATCATACATCCATCCATTACCAGACAAAGCCTTTACCACGCATTGCCTCTACTATGCAAGACTTTATCACAAGTACTCCTTTACATAGCAAGGCAAGAATATACAAGCTAAGTGTGCATGTTTAAGTATATGTATATATTTAGGGTTTAGGGATGGGTGTAGGTAATGAGTGGTAAGGATGTTTAATATGGTTTAGGGGTGGGTAGGGGTATTGGGTGGTAAGGGTGTTTTTAGGGTTTAGCTGTGGGTAGTAAAGTTGTTTTTATGATTTTGGGTAGGTTAAGGGTATTGGGTGATAAGTGTTTTGAGGATGTAGGGTGGGTAAGGGTATTGGGTGGTAAGGGTGTTTTTAGGGTTTAGGGAAGGGTAAAGGTATTAGTAGGGAAGGGTGTTTTTAGGGTTTAGGGCTGGGTAAGGTATTGATGGTTAAGGGTGTTTTTAGAGTTCAGAGGTGGGTAGAGTAGAAGGTAACAAGGGTGTTTTTACGGTTTAGGATGGGTACAGTATTGGGTTGTAAGGGTGTTTTTAGGGTTTACGGGTGGGGAGGTGTATGGGATAGTAAAGGCAATTAAAAAACATGGGTGTGTTTGGGGTGTTTCCCCAATTTAAAAAAATAAGACATCTATATGTATATATATTTTACTGACTTTATATATATTTACCTTGCGTTGTAAAGGCATGCGTGGTAAAGGCATATGTTTGGTAAAGAATTGCGTTGTAAAGGCACTGTATGGTAATGGATGCGTAGTAAAGGCATGCTTTGTAAATGTGTGTGGTGTTAAGCCATTCAACCCTCACAAGTTGGTACGTCAACACTTTTTTGCCCGTTGCTTCCCAGGTTGTACTTTTAGGGTGAGAAACGAAAGTAAACACATCTACGTGTCATGAGGGTGTAAAAGCAGAGGATAGTTCATAAGAAAACATGTACCCCTGTAGAGAAAACAATATAAACAACTATTTTCTGTGTTACTGCACAAATCCACTACCCATCCAAAGATACAATTCTTCAGCCCAATGCGGATTTAACGGAATAGTCAGACTGGACTGACACAGCCAATCGTGTCACAGCACAGACGTCAAGTAGGGTAGCCAATATGGCCAGAGTCGCTGGACTCATATGGCCTTATAGCTAGCTTGCTCATTCTATAATAATACATTTTACTAGTATTGGTTATTACACGACTTAATAATAGTGATATTCTCGCATGATACACATTTTTAAAAGGAGGCATGCTTGAAAAATGAATAGGTAAGCCCAATAACTCATATGGTGTCAGTCTGCAGGTCTGTGCGAGGACTGCCTGTGATCTGACCGGAAAAGGACAACAATCCTGCCTGGAAAAGGATTACCACATCCAAAATCCATTAAAGTGTCATTAATGCGAATATTAGAAAATGTTGGTTTTCCTTTACTCAGATGACAGGTAACACGGTCTAAAAAGTGCTGCCACTAACTCGGAACAACAGTGGAAGACCCCTCCAGACAATTTGTATTGTTTCAACTCCACGTAATTATTGACCAAGGTGGACTCATTAACGAATGTGATTCACTTTCATACCAATGGCTTTTGTAACAAAGACGCCATCTTCAATTTGATGCTATCAAACAAATCTTCCTATTGCAGTAATCAGACAATCACCGAAGGTATGATATGTATTGTTACTCGCAAAAAACACAGTTGATGGACAGAATATAGAACAATGTCATACATTCACCCCAGTACAAGGATCTGGGCCTAAATCCATCGCTTTTTTGAACTCCACACCACCCTGGGTTAGACACTGGCTATATGCAAATCAGCTCTGACCCTGTGCTTCATGGGAACAGTCCAGTCCGAACTACCAAGCCATGTCTTTCCCAGACCGGAATCAAGCATCCAAGGACCGGTTTCTGGCTATCAGCCTTCATCAGCCTGGATAGCTTGACACCCCCTTTTGTACCGCTTTTGGCCGCCATAAGTGTGGCAGGGTATGCTCAGACGTGAGTCCCTTGCTCACTTTGCCACTGGATTCAAGCAAGCCGGGCTGAAGACGGCTGGAATGCCAGAAACCGGTCCTCGGAAGCTTGTTTCCGGTCCAGGGAAGACATGGCTTGGCAGTTCGGGCTGGACTGTTCCCATAAGGCACAGGGTCGGACTGATTTGCATATACAATTCCGAAAAGGGGGTGGTGATGAACAGAGTGTCTGAATTAAGCAGACCACTCTTACCCAGTCCAAAGATCAGGGCTTGATCCATCACCGTTATTTAGCTCACTGCACCATCCCAGCTCAGAAAACCAGGATTCAAGCAAGCCGGGCCGAAGACGGCTGAAATGCCAGAAACCAGTCCCCGGTAGCTTGTTTCCTTCCCAGTATAAGAATTGGCTTGGTAGTTTGGTCTGCCCTGTTCCCATGATGCACTGGGCCAGGGTCAGACTAATTTGCATATAGCCAAGTTCTGAGCTGGGATGGTGCAGTGAGCTAAAAAACGGTGATGGATCAAGCCCTGATCTTTGGACTGGGTAAGAGTGGTCTGCTTAATTCAGACACTCTGTTCATCACCACCCCCTTTTCTGAATAATTTTTGTCCACCATAAGCGTGGAAGGGTATACTCAGATGTGAGTCCCTAGCTCATTGCACCATCAGGATTCAAGCAAGCCGGGCCGAAGACGGCTGAAATGCCAGAAACCGGTCCCCGGTAGCTTGTTTCCTTCCCAGTATAAGAATTGGCTTGGTAGTTTGGTCTGCCCTGTTCCCATGATGCACTGGGCCAGGGTCAGACTAATTTGCATATATCCAAGTTCTGAGCTGGGATGGTGCAGTGAGCTAAAAAACGGTGATGGATCAAGCCCTGATCTTTGGACTGGGTAAGAGTGGTCTGCTTAATTCAGACACTCTGTTCATCACCACCCCCTTTTCTGAATCATTTTTGTCCACCATAAGCGTGGAAGGGTATACTCAGATGTGAGTCCCTAGCTCATTGCACCATCAGGATTCAAGCAAGCCGGGCCGAAGACGGCTGAAATGCCAGAAACCGGTCCCCGGTAGCTTGTTTCCTTCCCAGTATAAGAATTGGCTTGGTAGTTTGGTCTGCCCTGTTCCCATGATGCACTGGGCCAGGGTCAGACTAATTTGCATATAGCCAAGTTCTTAGCTGGGATGGTGCAGTGAGCTAAAAAACGGTAATGGATCAAGCCCTGATCTTTGGACTGGGTAAGAGTGGTCTGCTTAATTCAGACACTCTGTTCATCACCACCCCCTTTTTCTGAATGATTTGCATATAGCCATGTCTGAACTGGGGTAGCAGAGTGGGGTAAAGAACGGTGATGGATTAAACCCAGATCTTTTGACTGGGTGTGAATGTTTGATTGATTCAGATGCTCCATCCATCACCACCCCCTTATGTATTGTTACTCAGCATCACTCTAACCTACAATGCAAATGCGTTCTGATTGTATATTTTTCTGTTATGTGCATATGTATGTATCTAATTACTCAAAAATTAATAAACAAATTTAAAAGAAAAATCTAACAAATCTTCCTTTGAGGGGAAAAATGTGTAACCCTTTCTACAATTAATGCCTACAGCTTAACTGCATCCGGAGCCATGGCGGGTTAGTCTAGGTACCTCCTTCGGATATATATTTTTTTTTTTAAAGTATGAAGTGCCAGGGCCCTCGTCAGGCGGATACTATAGCTTGCTCCACCCATTGCCCTGCCAGCGCTGCCAATGAACGTACTAACACAACTACTAACCATCGCACTCCTGTAGTGTGACAATTCAGACTAATCTAGGCCACCCTTAGATGTAAGAATGGTTGGGTGGCAGGTATTAGTCATGTTTTATGTATACTGAATTACTAAACAACTGTTGTTGTGCTCATCTCAAAACTGGACAAACAGCGCCACATAAAGAGCTATTGCATCAGTTAAAGTTATAAATATTTCTAGAAAGAAGCAAAGGCTTTTACAAGTAGAGGTTTATGGTCTGACAGTGCGGACAGCACAAGATAAAGTAACATATATTGCAGTGGAGTAGATAAGGAGATAGGGCAGGGCTTAATTTGTGCCGGTGGTTTCCGGTGTTCGGTCACATGGTGGCGCTGTTTGCTTGATTTACAGATAAGCATAATAATGAATTCAAAAGACAGTACAAATGACTGGTACCTTGCATCCCAGCTATTCATGTAGCTTTGGGGCCTAGTCTGCCTTTCACACTTGTAGAAATGTGATTGTTAGAAGTAGTGCTGGTACTGTCACTGGCAGGGGTAATGGCTAGTCCGAGCTGCGGTAATCTCCTGATGAGGGCCCTGGCACTTATTGTTTTACAAATTAAGCACTGGACAATAATCCTTATTTATGATGTTGATACCGTGCCCATCTGTCATAGGCTTTTTACATTTTTGTGTGTTTCTGTACTTGTAATGTGCTTATATATTGTGGAATATACATTAATAAATAAATACATGAAACTCTTCAGTGCTCCTGCCAGGTTTTTGCTTCCACTGGTTGGAGGGTGGATAAAGGTAGATACAGAAGGTAAACAGTACTATAAAACAAAGATTGCATTACTGCCCCATCTCAGTAGCACACAGAAAGCTGGGACAAAGGCCAGGGTGAGTGGTAGACATTAGGTTATCAATGGTCAAGGGGTGTGAAAGATCACTTCCCCTTACCCTAGTATTTCAATAAGTGGACAGGCTTACCAATGCAGATTTTGGATAGTCACTTCATATAGGGTGCACTGGCATAATGCAAAATGGTGCCACCTCCTCGGTCCCCCCTTCCCTCACCTTTGGAATGTGTCGATGGACCCCTGAGGCTCCCATATGTCACAGATATTGCTAATCATGGGGATGAATTGGGGCACCATGCAAGGCAGGGTCTCCTGTTACGCCTTAAAGGGTGAAGTTGTGGGACGTAATATGTATAAACAGCTGAGCATCACAACCACACAGGCTAGATTCACAAAGAAGTAAATTAGAAGATGCACAGAATCATCTCCGATGTGCAGTCTTATTCCGTGTGCAGATCTCCAGAGAGTTGCAATGGACCAAATTTGGCTGTGGGCGCATCTTCTATGGTCCTGAGATGGTCATGTGCAAATCGGAGCGGATTCACTAAAATGACTCAATATTTACTTGGTGCTTCTCGGAGAGGGGCAGGACAGCTCACGTCTGCTCTACTGCCAATATTTGTCAATATGGCGTAACACCAGACCACTAATGTAAAACTGAGGTGGTTGAGGCATCGCTTTAGTTTCACTGCTCATAGCAGGGCCACTGGAATTATGTGGCCGATGAGCGCCAAATTATGTGGCAGTGTTGACTATATTATGCGGCACGAAGTGGCAAATGATGTGGGGTAGCGTGGGTGAAGATTTCGCCTCATTAGTACCATTTTAACACCCAACTACCAATAGAAACAGAAAGGTGACCAGCTAACAGTTGGGAATGGCCTTCCACTTCGCAGCAAGATGTGTTGCTGCATTTTTATTTTCAATCCTTTTGAACTAGAAAATGATTGTTAAAATCTGCAGAGGATGCATTAGGTGGAAAATGTGGCAAATTCACATTTATGTGGAAAATGCCAGAGCCGCAAAATCGCATAATTGCACTGGCCCTACTTTACAGCTAGTGATGTCTGGGAAACCTATTGGTGTCCAAATAAGATGTAATATAATGATAAAGATTAAGATTGCGGCGCGCAGGGAAATTTGCTCCCAACTGGGACAGAGGCCAGTCAGAGGCGCTGGCGCCCGTGCCTCAATGAACGAGCTGGGATGAAATATGAGCGGGCCAAAAGGAGGAGGCTCAAATAAGGGGTGCACGCGGTCCACATGTGTGCTGACAAGCAGGCAATGTTTATAAAATGTATGCAAACAGCAGTCGAAAGGAAAACAGACAGCGTAGACATGTGCACCGCCACCCCGCTGACTCTGCGACATAAAAGCGGAAACACTGCACCATTCCAAGGGGAAGAATGTCTCGTCACACCCCTCTGGGTGTTTGCAGCTTGCATTCTTCACAGCATGCCTTCACCATTAATCATCAGAGAACAAAGCAGGCAGCAACTGCCTCACACCAAGAAATAAGAGGCGACGACTCTGGTCAACACACATCACGGCCCCACGGGGAAAGAGAAGAACTGAAAACACGTGTCGGGGTCCGAGGCCACATTATTAGATGGCTCCGAAAGGGGTGTGTAGTAGACCGTGTTGAAACGCGCTAGAACCAGTGAATTGTGCCATTCTACTGCCACAGATTTTTATCGTATGATGCACAATTTACTGCGTAATTTGGAGAGTTTTAACAACAACAAAAAGTTTTAGCTCAAACCGATAGCGCTGTGAAAGGCCCCTTGCAAAGGTCAACTGGCCATCTCTCATTTGCACATTTCTGTACTTGGTTGTTAATGAGGTAACATCTTTTCTTAGACAGTATTCCCATGTGTAAAAATGAAAAAATAAATAAGTAATACTATCAAAAAATGTGCTGCGTTATTTATTTATTTATTTTGGTATGTTCTTATATAGCGCTCGAATCACCGGGGAGGCATCTCGGCGCTTGCCTTGGGAACCCGTCCTGGCTTTTCCCTGTGAGATAGCCCCTACAGGGCATCCCCAAGGTGAAAGCCAGGCATCCCGCCGCAAGGGGGCCGTTGTGGAGATTAAGCAAGCTTAATGCCCAGAGTTGTAGAGTGTGAACCCATGATTAGGACAGGCACAGAAGCGAGAATTATCGAGTCCGTGGTCATTGGAGCTCAAGACCCTGCCGCGTTGGGAATTGAACCCTGGTCCCGGGTCTGACCTCTGCTTCAGGGTCTGCCTGCTCTAACCAGTGAGCCACACTTCTCTTAATTTGGCTTTTTGTTGCCGCATAATTTTGTCAACTTTGCTGTATACCTTGGTGCTCTCCTGACACATAATTCCAGTGGCCCTGCCTATAAGGCAATCAGGCAGTGCCAGATCGACTGTTGTGACAGATGGATCAGTGTTCTTTGGTCTTTTTTGTCGGTTTGTGGGACTGTTTTATGGTGTGGTAGGCTGGTCTTTACGGTTGATTTCTCCCACACTGATACAAAGATTGCCTGCACAAAGCACAAATGCATGCCTTGCAAAACACCCGTTCTTTACAAGTTCAAAACTGCCCAGATTTGCAAATATGGGCACATTTGTAGCTATTTAATTACTACTGGGGGCAACTTTTGCTTAGGTGCCCAGGCCTATTTTCTGTTCCGGTCGGACACTGGCTAGAATTGATCAGTAAAATTCATTGGGTAAAGTAGACATTTAAGCAACAACTATGAACAAGTTTTGGCAAAGCCAATAGTTCTGGCATTGGCTGCCAGCCTTTAAGGTTTTGTCAATCCTTGTTTTGTTTTGCCATGGTATTTGCAGAACCTAACAGTTGGGAAAGCTGCCAGGCCATAGTCAATCTAAAAAACAAGCATTTGCAATGCAATAGGTCTTGCATTACTGATAGTTTGAGGTATTGGCGTTGCAAATAATAATGCGACGCCAATAGCTCATACATTCAGTAATGCACTAAGGTGCATTGCAAATGCTTGCATAGTGAGCCAGGAACCAGCATTGTACGTATAAGTGCAGTACCGTAAGCTGCTCCTAGAGGTACCTAGTGAGCAAGGCACAAGCACTCCATGTCTCGGTGCAGTCCGGCAAGCTGTTCCTAGAGGTTCCTAGTGAACAAGGCATTAGCATTGCATACTTAGGTGCAGTACCGCAAACTGCTCCTAGAGGTCCTAGTGAGCGAGGCACCAGCACTGCATGTCTAGGTGCAGTACCACAATGTCTACAAAGTTTGAGTGATTGGCAATATAAATGGCAATGTTTTTTTTTTAACTAGGCATGTTGCAGGGTTCAGACCCATATGTGGCCAAAAGGGGACCTCTTTTGGTCACATATGATATTGCACCCTGCAGAAGATATGGTAATTCCACCCTACCCATAATGCATTGCATGCAAGACAGTACTAAGAGTACATTCTAATAGCTATGTCTATATATACAATTAGTAGCTTTGAAATGTGACAAAAGAATTATTACATCAATTTCAGATTAGATGGAGTCTGTGTGTAGCGGATGAAGGGAAATTTATAGGCAGTCTCATATAAATGTGAGATGTTCTAGTGAGTGAAGTAACCACTGCCAGCCTAGCTTAGGACCAAGCCTGTGTCCTGTCTGAAGCCTTTTAAGAAAATAGTGCCTTGATGCTATAATTAAAACCTTGGGAGGAACACCACATGTAACAAGCCTGTGTCCTGCCTGAAGCCTTTTAAGAAAATAGTGCCTTGATGCTATAATTATAACCTTGGGAGGAACACCACATGTAACATTAACAGGGGGTGTCCTCATGGGAGGTTACAAGAAGAGACAAGGCGGTACTAAGGAGGGACTACTAAACCTTTTGGCCAATGAAAAGCCACCATTTACAAAGGTGAGGGACAGGAGCCAATTAAAAAGATGGGCAGACAGTGGGAGGAGCTTTATGCCCAAATCCTGAATCCAGTCTCAAAGAGACAGCACAAGCTAGGCGAGACCTAAAAAAACACTGACTAAAAGCAAAAAACATTTATGGGTCTCAAAAAGCACACATTGCCATAGTAATCCCTATCCCATGGCTAGATGGCTAGACAAGGTCACCTACATCAATTTGTAGGCCAGTGCACCAAGCATGCAGGCGCCCACAGAACGATGCAGACATTTGTTTTATGTTTAGTTACCAAGGAGAGTGGAATTAGTACTTGAAAAACTGGAAAAATGAACAAAATATTTTTTTTTCTTTAAAAAAAGTGGGCGGGGTAAGCAACACAGAGTGCATGTGCAGGGAGGAAAAGCAAAAGGTGAGAGAACAATGTGGATCAGGTTGGAGAAAAGGACACGGATGGGCAGGCAAGGGTGAGCATGGAGTAGGGAGGAGAAGCAATGGGCAAGAGTAGAGGATTCTGGTAGGCGAAGCAACACAGAGGGATCGGGGGAGAAGCAACCAAAGAGAGACATTAACGTGGAGTAGGCAGAGAGAAGCACACAGGCAAGACTACAGTTACAAGACTGACAAGCTGAAGGGGGAAATTGAAGCAACGGGCGAGAGATGAGGGTGCTGGTGGCCAAAGCAACATGAAGTGTTGGGTGGGGAGGAGGCTCAACCAGAGTGTAATGCAGGTGGGCGGGGAGAAGCACAGGGGCAAAAAAAATCAATGAGAGAAGTACACAAGGGTGAGCACGTCATGAAGGAAGGCAGGGAGAAGCACACAGTCTGAGGGCAACACAGAATGCAGGGGGGAGGAGAAGTAAAGGGGAGACAATTAGAAAAAAACATGCACTCTCATCTAGTGCTTAACTGAAAAGAATAAAGTATTACTTGAAAACCAAGCAATGGAAGCAGAGAAGCCATCATATCAAAAGTCATATTAAAGAGGCAATGCTTCATGGAAAGGGACAAATACAAGACTGACAAGCTGGAGTGGGAAGGTGAGGCAACAGGCGCCAGAGGAGGGTGCAGGTGGGTGAAGCAACATAGAATGTTCGGTGGGGAGGGGAGACAACCAGAGAGAGAGCAAAAGCAGGTGGGCGCGGGAGAAGCACACAGGTGAAAAATCAACAGGGGGAAGTACTTGTGGACCAGCAAACCATGGAGGTAGGCGGGAGTAGGACATAGACACAGGCAAGACAGAGTGCAGGGGTAAGAGAAGTACAGGGGAGATAGTAAGAAAAACATGCACTCTCATTTAGTACTTAACTGAAAAATAAAAGATATTACTTGCAAACTAAGCCATGGAAGCAGAGAGGCCAGCCAATCAAAAGTCATAATAAAGAGGCAATGCATCATGGAAAGGGACACATTCAAGACTGGCAAACTGGTAAATGAATTGGAAGCAGGCAAGGACAGCCAACCAATGGAAAGCAATGGGTGGGCTTCAAGCCCCAGTATGGTCTTGACTAGCCCACAGTATGTCTCTCAACAGAGCGCATGTACTATCTCCTAGACGAGACCTGTAAAGGCCACCCTTATGTGGCAAGCAGTCAACTGTGGCTGCCAACAGTTCAGGGTGTAGCAGCACAGAAACAATGAGGGACGGTTTGTCTGAATTCCAACCTAGCAAATTGTTGGGCTTGTCCCAATAGAACAATTCTGTTTATGATACATCAGTGGACCAGGAGGCAGCACTCAATGAGTGTAATTGCTGATCAGCGTCTGTGGAATTCCACGTAAATAAATTATACATAATAGCTTTCAAGGCAATTGTGAAGCCAGAAATCGTTCACAGACAGAGGGTCTGATGTACACAACCTTTTAATGGTCACAAAACCCGCGATCTGGAAAATCAGAGGGCGTGTGCCTATTAAAAAGCATTTTTCTATTTACTTCACACATTTACCGATGATTCAGAAAAGTGTTTCCGCATCAATGAATGATTTTTAGAAATATATTACGAATAACTGTTTGGAAGCAGGGTGTTGGGGGAATCCTTTCCACATTATGATTCGCACCCTGATGTATCAATGGTTTATGACCGTAATTCAGGTCGATAACGATTGACTAGTTGGTGACTTCCAAGTTGTGTTGGTAACTCATTTGCAAAGGGGAAGAGGAATATTTTGAACCCCTTCCCTTTTGAAGGTATCTATTTTGTACATGGTATGTCTTTGTGAATACTGAAAAAATGTTAGGGGGTGTGAAGTAGTCACTGGTCCATGGGAAACTGTTTTTACATTAAAATAATAAACCTTTTCTATACAGTTTTATTTGCTTTAATGAAAACGGACTGCATTAAAAAAATGTTTGCTTTATTTAAACACAATCAGTGACACGGTGGTCTGCTGACCATTTGGTGGTACCATCTATGTGATTGTGTACAGGCACAAGCATGCAACCTGCCAAATGTGAATTCTTTTAGCAGGTCGTTCTGCTAGTTCCTGTGCTTCTGTATTTTGTGATCCAACCTTTCGGTACATAGCTTTGTTCACAAAATAAGCCCGGATTTGCTGAATGTTGGTTGCAATTAGTGAAACTTTTTGCGTATGTAATCCTTGAAAAACAGGCAAAAAATTCATACAAGTGGACCTGAACATTTTGCATCTGCAAACCATGCTGCCACTCATACATACCTTAAGTAGTATTCGTGTCAGGCACGGAAGGTGTACAGCCATGTATAAACAGTGAAAAAGCTGCAATTTAAATTCATGCAAACACAGTCACATGTTTTTCTTGCAAAACTTTTTATGTTAGCTGTTAACTGTAGATCATCCTTGAAATCTAGTGGTCTTTGTGGGCATTGCTCTTTACATTTGCAATCTGGACATAAACAGCGTTATCAGGCAACCAATCCAGGTTCACCAGGGATGAGCGGTGCTAGTCTGGATGTATGAAGCTACAGCACAAAATATTTTATAGGAATAAGGTATATTTTAAATACAAAGACTGTCCAAATATGCAGGAACACCTAGTTACAAGTGTGTTGAAAACCTGTATTAGTTATGGTGTCATGGGCAAGGTGTTTGCTTTTGTATGGGGAGATCCGACATCTAATCCAGTATTTCCCTTTTGACCAGATTGTTTCAAGTAAAACAAATCCCTCAGTCTACCTGTGCCAAAGTCACCCTTTATGTTCCACGAACCATGGCAAATGGACTCAAAGTCAGTGAGAGAGGTTATATAACAGGTCACACTTTAGGATCATCTGACACAAACTAATAACCAAGCCCCCCGTTGCGTCACTGACCTTTGCACGGATGGCGGCTTCCATGCTGGCTTCCGCAACTTCCGGAAGTTGAAGAGCGACGCTATCGGAGAGCGCAGTCCAAGGATGGAGGACGAAGACGAAGACGAGGCGCTGCCCGCGCTCTGCTGGGGCTTTGATTTCGACATTTTGAAATCGGTGCTCTCTAAAACAGAGAATGGTGCAAGTTGTTCAATGCTTGATTCGGTTCACAAGACCGCACATGCTTTTCTTTCCACGAGGCGCCTTCTCTCCTTCGGCTTTGCACAAGTGCGCCTGAATGCAGACTCGAAAACCTCTGATGACAGGTGAAAGTCAAAGTCCACCAATTTACTGTGAGCACTTTCACCTGCCGCTGGCAGCCAACTGTACCGCCACGCGCATGCGCGACACCCCTTGGCTCCATCCCACCGCCTGACATTTCATTACTTTCCGCTTGAGTTACAGCATCATACATCACAAAGCCGACACACGGACAAGCACAGCGGGAGATTGTTATCTTGCACTAAGAGGCACATTCATGTCCGCTAGAATGATACTCACCCAAGTATTCATAATTAGCCCCATTACGTCAGAGGCCTCACACTCCTGCTCTCCACTACTATCCTCCATACCTGGGTCCCTTCACGACCCTGCTATGCATGTCTTACAACCAGCTGCCTTTCAGTTGTTTTTGACTTCCCACCTTTCCCTTAACACCCTTCACTCTCCCAGCACACATTCCCTCCCCATCACTTTTTATGAGACTCTCCTCCTGTCTCACTGGCACTGCCTAGCCTCCCCACTATTCCTACACCCAGGTGCTCTTGCATATTCAGTTTTTACACTTCCTTCTCCTTCCTTTGCGCCAGTGCCCCCACTCTCCCGGTATGCCTGTATCCAACTACACAACCTCACTAACCTCCCCTCCCTTTGTACCAGAACACTCCCACACCCCCACCTGCCTTGTAGTAGCCTCATCTGAGTCCCATCCATCCTTGCCCTTCCCTGCCCTCCTTCTCACCAGCACCCTTCACTGGAGCTCGCACCCCCTTCACCCACCAGCAGAGGGTCCATCAAGCACATAATTGCAGCTTACATAGTCCGCGCTGGTCTCCCTGGACCACTGGACCTCTTCTTCGGTTCCCCTTTAGATGGTGATCCCTCGGTGGCGTGGCATGCTCCCGCATTGACTTCTCAGCTCAACTAACCTACTTGACTGGTCTCACCGCTGCGCGTCCTGATGTGCCTGGCTGTACTGCCTGCGTTGGTGTGATGTAGCATTGCTCCTTCGTTGTTTATGCCTGACTCATGTCTTCTGTCCCATTTCTTGCACATCCCTACAGCTCTATAAATAACAGAGTCCATAATTGCATCCCTCAGTGACAGCTCATCTACAATGTAAAATGTACCAGTCTGTGGTACAGTTATTAAAAATTGGCACCACACAGATATATATTTGGCACCAGTTGCTTTGTAACATTGAGACAGAGCACATGCATTTAGGTGATGTTGCCACTGCCACCTTTTAGCTTTTTGTTTATATCCAAGGACTGAACCGGTTAGTGAAGTTTCTAATTCCTGTTCCAGGTCGTGGTCAAGATGGGGGTGCCGGTGTACGGAGCCATGGAAATACATGATCTCCCAGTTACCTTCGTGCCACAGGAGATGAGGACGCTTTGTCCCTGCATGGGTTCTATGGGGCTAGATATGTTGGGCTGGAGGTGAACTCATGAGCCTCCTGCTCAGGGATCAGGCATGGAGAGACCAGGTTGAAACCGACCCCTCTCTTCCTGATGGATTCCAAGTTTGGTGTCAACAATGCAAACACAAGCAGATGATGGACGGCTTGGCTGATGAGGGCTGTTAGCCCGAAACCGGTCCCAGGATGCTTGTTTTCGGTCCAGGGAAGACATGGCTTGGCAGTTCGGGCTGGACTGTTCTCATGAGGCACAGGGTCAAGACTGATTTGCATATAGCTGTGTCTAAACTGAGGTGGCGAAGTGAGCTAAAGAATGATGATGGATTCAACTCAGATCTGTGACTGGGGTGAGTGTCTGAAAAGTTTCACCGCTCCGTCCATCATCTCCTTGTGTTTGCCTTGGTGTCAACAATGACATCATTCTATCAATGTGAGTGGGGCTCCAGGTTTTGGGGCAGACTCAGAGTTCAGTCCTAGAGTGGACGTGGCTTGAGAAGCCCCCAGTGCTTTTTATTAGTATCCCCTCATTAAAGGTAAACAATAGCAATCTGTACTTCTTTTTTAACCAAAACCAATTTTATATTCTAATATAATGTTAAAGTTATGCTGCCATAGGAAATGAGGTGGGAGAGTTGCGGGTGGATGAGTAAAACCTCATAGGCATGCGCGCACACACACATATACCCAAACACACATCACCCAGGGTATATTTGGTGCTTCCGTGGCCCCTTCACTTTACATATGAAGCTTCTTCTCATGTTGCTAGACAGTATACGCCTTAAATTAATTCTTTAACATCAATCATCCTCTTGCACTGACGCCATTTTAACCTTCAGATGTAAGAAGTGAAACCATTGGCTTTATTTGGATGTCTATCACCGAACCAAGTCCTCAATGCCCTGACCACTAAAGATCAAATATCACAGTACAGTTATGTAAAATTGAGGTGTTATAAATGAAGAAACCAATACAATGCAACAAAATCAGCCACGATAAAATCTGATCAAAATAAAATACATTCAAACCAACAATTAAAATAATATTTCTTGAAATGATGTACTATAATGGTAAACAAGCAATCCTTCCAATAATGGAAACCCAGTTGTATCGCATGAGCTTCACTAGGGAGGGGCTTTGGCTCCACCCACACGTTAGTAGCTAGGATTACATGTTTTGATTGAACATAAGTTGTGTGCTTCCACAAAAAAGTGCTTGCCCTCCACCATGCGGTCATCACTTTAATTACTCAGTTGGCTGAGCATGAACTTTAAATGACATACACGTCATTGTAAAGCCATTAAAGAGTCTTAGATAACTTATGGTGTTTTTTTCTGGCAGAAGCACAGATAGAAGGGCAGTCATTAGTCAACAAGGGTTCTGAGGTCTGGCTTGATGGTGAAACTGTCATATGGCCTTGTAACTAATATGGTTCTACTGATCCTTGCTTCCACACAAATACACAGTGGTGAAACAATAGCCCCACAGTCTCCCCAGTGCGGGGGTTCCCCGAGCTCCAGGGAGCCTCCCTCCCCGACATTGTGCACGGGCAGCTGGCCCCTGGTCTGAGTGCTCCTGACTGGGTACCAGGCATGGGGGCCCCCTCCATGTACTTTGCAGCCACCCCTTCCCCCAAGTTTCGTTACGCCACTGCAAATACATATCCATTTCCATTCTTTCTACGTTTAATGCGTCTCAATTCCATACAACATTCCTTTTTTGGCCTTGCCAACGCTTGTTTATTTTTGGCAATAGTATCCAGGCTGTCTTAGAGCAATACCACCAGGCAAGGAATAGGAACACATTGAAATCAACCAGACAGCAATGTTGGTGTCCCAGTCAGGACGGAATTCATACGGTTTTTAAAACAATCTTACATCTATTTTATTTTCCTTTTAGTTAATTGACTGCAATACATTTAATAGGAGAATACCAGCACTTCTCAGGGGCTGACAGATACTCTGAGGGAGTACCTGCATCTTTAGATTTGTATTTCAAGTACTGACTGCTTGTAACCTATTGATCACATGTTTTAATCCAGAATATGAGGCTCAGGTGAATAAAGCGCTGAGGGGAACAACAGTGGTGGAAAAGTGGGGACCCACATTTTTTAACCCAGAATATGAGGCTCAGGTAAATAAAGCGCTGAGGGGAACAGCAGTGGTGGAAAAGTGGGGACAGTTGTGAGGGAAAAAAGAGGAAGATGTATTGTAGATGCCATTATCTTATTGAAACTGGGGTGGTGTAGAGGGCAAAAGAACGATGTATTTAACCCAGATCTTTTGACTGGGGGAGAATGTTTGCATTGTCAGCATTCTGTCCATCATTTGTTTACTGTAACACTTTTCGCTCTAAGTGGGATGGGTATGCCCAGATGTGGGTCCCTTCCTCACTGTGCCACTGGAGTCAAGCTAGCCTGGCTGAAGAAGGGTGACATACCCTGAAACCGGTCCCAGGATGCTTGTTTCCGGTCAAGGGAGGACCTGGCCTGGCAGTTCGGTCTGGACTGTTCCCATGGAGCACAGGGTCAAGACTGATTTGCATATGGCTAGGTCCAAACTGGGGCCGCGTAGTGGGCAAAAGAACAATGGATTTAACCCAGATCTTTTGACTGGGAGAGAATGTTTGCATTGTCAGCATTCCGTCCATCATTTGTTTACTTTAACACTTTTTTCCCTAAGTGGGATGGGGACGCATCCAGAACACCTCCGCACGGCTCGTCATGGACATCCCCCAACACACCACATCTCCGGCCACCTGTGAGACCTGCACTGGCTCCCAGTCAGCAAGAGGATCACGTTCAGACTCCTCACCCACGCACACAAGGCTCTCCACGACCTGGCCCCCAAGTACCTCAACGACTGCCTGACCTTCTACACGCCCACCCGCCAGCTACGGTCGACCGGCCACGCCCTCGCCGCCGTTCCATGCATCCGCCGAGCCACCGCCGGTGGAAGATCCTTCTCCTACCTGGCAGCCAAGACATGGAACTCCCTCCCCATCCACCTCCGGCTAACCCAGGACCATCTCTCCTTCATGAAGCAACTCAAGACCTGGCTTTTCGAGCAGTGACGGCCCCCCTCCCCCAGCGCCTTGAGACACCCCCGGGTGAGTAGTGCGCTATACAAATGTCATGATTGATTGATTGGGTCCCTTGCTCACTGTGCCACTTGATTCAAGCTAACCTGGCTGGAGAAGGGTGACATACCCTGAAGCTGGTCCCAGGATGCTTGTTTCCGGTCCAGGGAGGACCTGGCCTGGCAGTTCGGTCTGGACTGTTCCCATGGGGCACAGGGTCAAGACTGATTTTCATATGGCTGGGCCCAAACTGGGGTGGCGTAGTGGGCAAAGGATCGATGTATTTAACCCAGATTTTTGACTGGGGGAGTATGTTTGCATTGTCAGCATTCCCTCCATCATTTGTTTGCTGTAACAATTATCTTATCGAAGGCTGCCTTGCTGGACTAAAAGCATTCTGCGGATAGCCGTGTCTTTTTTTATCGTTTTAATGGAACATATTGCATTTCACAGCTGAATTTCTCTAATATTACCACACACAAACCTATCCTGCAGCAACCACAATGCACGTGATTCCCCACCCCTCAGAGTCACCCAGAGAGCATGTCTATAAAGTTCAGAGTTATTAGATTTATAAACATGGGGCACTTTTTTTGTGCTCTTCGCATGTCCCAGGTGAGCAGGCAACATGTTTCAGGGCCAAGGTCTGTCCACATTTAGGAACAGATTTAAGAAGTGCAGTGAAGCTCCGCAGTCCGCCAGTTAGTACTGTTTGTAGATCCATAGCCTCAATGTAACGCCAGCTGTGTTTTACTGTTGCCAGCCAATGGTCGAAGGAGTGAGGGGCAGTTCCCGGAGGGTGGGTGCCTTCCTGTTGTCTCCCACTTTTTAGGTCTTGGCCTGGTGAGAGCAGTGCATGCGCTGCTCTGTCATGAGAGGCCTTTTGGGATCGATACGATTCCAGCGTGTATGAGGGAAGACAAACTGAGACAGAAGATGTGCTCGTGGGTATTGTCTCCTTTACTGGCGGCGTGATACTCTGTGGACTTTTGTTTTTCGCCTCCAGTAAAGCCAGTCCCTGCATGCACATCTTCTGTCCCTCCCATGGCCGCGCTTGTTTACATTACCAGCATGTTAACAACTAGTCCGGGAGTGAGCAGTGGTGCGCGCCAGCTGCATTCCGCGTGTCAGGTGGCACTCTAGGGTCCAGCCATCAGACTTCTGAGACTCCGTTATGCAGCCGCCTGGCTATGCCAATGCTTGCTGGAATATGGTTCTTTTTGAAGATTGTTGTTGAAGTAATAGCTTTGGGTCGTTAAATCCTCATTAATCATGCGTGTGTGATGCACATATTAGAATTCCCTTGATGCAGCTCCGTGTTGTCTGACAATTAACTAATGCAATTCAGGTACGCTTCGTATCAAAGATTTATCAAAAGGGGATGACATTTGTTTTATTGCGCCTTGCCCGGTTCCGAGGGCGTTGCTATGTTGTGATTTCCACATATCGGTAAAAAAAACAGAGATTCTCTTTTATTTCAGTAGGAGGTTAAAAATAGCTCAAATGCTGATCAAAAGTGTCTCCCGAGCCCCTTTTATTTATTTATAAAGTTTTATATAGCGCGAACAAGATCCCGAGATTTATCAGTGAGCTTTACAATCATAAGCAGCGCGAAGGCAGATGTCGTCTATAATGTGCTCAGCGTACAGTGCTCTTGATCACAGTGTAGCTGAAAATCAGCACACACTTGTTTTTATGTGCAGTTTTATATAGCGCGAAGTTGACCCGAAGGTATTGGAGCGCTTTCCAGCGGGCGAGGCAATGAAGGTATAATACAGCAGGAGGACGCAGGGGCCTCGTGGGACAAACCTGCCATAAACCCGTAAGGGGCAGCAGAAGTGAGGGGGAGGCACACAGCAGAAGGCTGGTGTGGGAAGCAGCGAAAGCCTACTCTCCCCTGAGACTGTGTGTGTGACACTGTGTGTGTGAGACACTGTGAGACATTATGTGCGTGCGAGACTGTGTGTGTGTGAGACACTTTGTGTAAGACACTCTGTGTGTGTGACACTGACACACTGTGTGTGACAGTGTGTGTGTGTGTGACACTGTGTGTGAGACACTGGGTGTGTGTGAGACTCTCTACTCAATCTCTATCACTCTCTACTACTCTCTACTCACTCTCTACTATTCTTTACTACTCACTCTCCACTACTCACTCTCTACTACTCACTCTCTACTACTCATTCTCTACTACTCATTCTCTACTACTCATTCTCTATCATTCTCTACTATTCTCTACTCACTCTCTACTCACTTTCTACTACTCACTTTCTACTACTCACTACTACTCACTCTACTACTCACTCTCTACTACTCTACTCTCTACTCATTCTCTACTACTGTGTGTGTGTGACTGTGTGTGTGAGACACTGTGTGTGAGACACTGTGTGAGACAATGTGTGTGTGAGACACTGTGTGTGTATGAGAGACACACTGTGTGAGAGACACAGTGTGTGTGAGACACAGTGTGTGTGAGAGACTGTGATACTGTGTGTGTGAGACACTGTGTGAGACTGTGTGTGTGTGAGACACTGTGAGACATTATGTGCGTGCGAGACTGTGTGTGTGTGAGACACTTTGTGTAAGACACTCTGTGTGTGTGACACTGACACACTGTGTGTGACAGTGTGTGTGTGTGTGACACTGTGTGTGAGACACTGGGTGTGTGTGAGACTCTCTACTCAATCTCTATCACTCTCTACTCACTCTCTACTATTCTTTACTACTCACTCTCCACTACTCACTCTCTACTACTCACTCTCTACTACTCATTCTCTACTACTCATTCTCTACTACTCATTCTCTATCATTCTCTACTATTCTCTACTCACTCTCTACTCACTCTCTACTCACTCTCTACTACTCACTTTCTACTACTCACTTTCTACTACTCACTCTACTACTCACTCTCTACTACTCACTCTCTACTACTCACTCTCTACTACTCTACTCTCTACAACTCACTCTCTACTACTCACTCTGCTACTTACTCTACTACTCACTCCCTACTACTCACTCCCTACTACTACACTCCCTACTACTACACTCTCGACTACTACACTCTCGACTACTACACTCTCGACTACTACACTCTCGACTACTACACTCTCGACTACTACACTCTGCTACACTCTACTACACATTCTCTACTCACTCTCTACTACTCTACTCATTCTCTACTACTCACTCTCTACTACTCACTCTCTACTAACTCTCTGCTGCTCTCTACTAATCACTCCCTGCTACTCTCTACTACTCACTCGCTACTCTCTACTACTCACTCTCTACTACTCACTCTCTGCTGGTCTCTACTAATCACTCTCTGCTACTCTCTACTACACTCTCTACTCTCTGCTACTCACTCTCTACTACTCACTGTCTACTCTCTACCTCTTACCTCTCTACCTCTCGTGCTACCTCTCGCTCTACCTCTCTCTCTGCCTCTCTCTACTACTCTCTACGCGCACACATATGCACATATTATATATATGCATTTATATATATGTATGTGTATATATATACATACATATATAAACATATATATACACACACCTGCATATTATTATATAAATGCAAATATAAATGCATGCATACATATGTATGTTATGTACATGAAAGTTTGAAAGACACTAATAAAAGTAAAGCTAAAAAGCCACCTAATTACAAGCAGAATTGCTTTAACTTAAACGAGGGCGAGACCTATTGCATTTATAAATGCTTGTTATTATCATCCTCCTCCCTTGTCAACAGCGCCTCCCTTTTCAGCTAAAACACAGGCTGCTCCTTTCTTGTGGACCTGGATGGGCGCACAAGTGACTGGTATCCTCCTCTTCGGTTTATTCTTACCGTACAAATGTTGCATTGGATTTGGCAGGATTGGGAGATTACAGAGTATTTCTCAAGGGAAAACTATTCTTCCTTCCCGGGGCACAGCTCTTTGAAGCTTCTCCAGATGACGAACTGCCCTCCAGAAATATGTTGGCAGCCAGCGCTGCAGCACATACTTAGGATGATATCACAGGCCTGGCACCAGGCCTTAGTGCCTTGAATATTTCCCAACAAGTGGGACCAGATACAAGGCAGTGTGAATTTAAGCGCATGCCTATGGAATGTCTCCCACAGGGGGCGCCAGACAACCAGTAATAGTGTAAAATATGGACCATTGTCAGGTCAGGAGGTACACAAATGTCACATCGCCTGGGGCTCACAATCCTTGCTAGTTGGAAGGACAGCACTAGAACATGCCTGGTGGCTGGATGTGTGTGGTCCTCTAGATGTTTGAGGAGCATGCTCCTCAAAGACACCCCCTGTTTCTTTAGCCTGCAAAAAAAGAGAAATGCTAGAACACAACATTCTATGCCGCTCCTAATAGAATGTACCTAGGTGGGCGCGGTACGGCGGTTAAAGGTTAACGTTGCGGCAGGGCTGGTAATGTAATGATGATACTTGTAAAGCGCACTGTTACCCCATCTCGGGGTGTCCTGGCGCTGAAGACCGCTGGGGAACCCGTCCTGGCTTTCCCTGTGAGATGGTCCCTTCTGGGTATCTCCAAGGTGAAACCAGGCATTCCCGGCGTCTGTGGGGGGCCGTTGTAGAGATGAGGCAAGCTAATGCCCAGAGTTGCAGAGTGTGATCCCTGGTTAGATTAGGCACCGAGGCGAGAATTATCGAGTCCGTTGACCCTGGTCCACGACCCTGCCGCGTCGGGAATTGAACTCTGGTCCCGTTCTCTGCTTCCGGGTCTGCCGCCTCTAACCAGTGAGCCACACCACTCCACATGGTGTAAGGGTGAAGGAGTCGAGTATGGTGGCAAGACCAGTAAGAGTGAAATGAGGGAAGAGGTAGGAGGCGATGAAGACAGTTGTCTTTCCCAGGAGAGTTCTTTAGATGAAGGGGATGTTCAAGAGAGATAAGGCCGCCGAAAAATTTAAATATTATATCTGTGAAAGAAATCTTCTGCGGGTCGTTGGGAAATTGAATACATTTGTAATAATTGTGTTAGGTACTAGTTGAATGTTCTATCATCCATGTTCGAGTTGGTGTTAGTTGTCTTGCTTTATTTCTGTGTTAGCATTTGTATGTGTAAAAGGGGATATGAGTAGTATTCGTTATTTAATATTTTGCCTATGCTGCATACATTTGTGTACAATGTTTTAGTTCAAGGATTCTGTTCAGACTCAATATAAGTAGAATGCATGACCTGTAGGTATTGCATGTCCTGGAAATGCCAAGCTTCTGATTGTGACCTGGGTGACATGTGAAAGGAAATTGTGTGGCTACCTGGTCGCTATTAGAGGTACTCCTCAACCTCAACTAGTGAGGTGTGTCACTACACAGCCTCGTCAGGTGGATGTTTTCCGAGCTTCGGAACATTAAGGAGCACAAACAGCATCCGCGAGCAGCTATGCATTCAAAATCTAGAGCAAAGCCTTTATCCGTGGTAGGGCTAAGATACCGTGCTAAACCTCAACAAACGGACATCCTTTTCCATTTCCAAAGCGCAGTCCAAAGGCTTTCTCAATTCTGCAATTTTTAACGTTACACTTTTTTGCAGCTTCGTGTCTAGTTTATCTAGAGCTAATACTGTTAATCGTCATTCATTGTTATACAATCAGTAGCCTATCAAAGTCCTCCGAACTGATGACAAGCATCCTCTCTAGGTTGACAATGAATCCTCTCAGGCAGATTGTTGTGTATGTCTCCTCTTCACAGTATCTGTTCCCATGGGAACAGCAAATGCTGTAGCATTACATGGGTCTTATGCAAGTAGGGTAAATGTTCCCCCAACCCAGGTCGGATAGTAAGATTGCCGTTAATAGGGTGATGTGGGCCCCTCACAACCCTGGGCCCCAGTGCCACTTCATCTGCTGCACCATAATAATGACAGCTCTGCAAACACAGTCATCTATCTGTTCACCATCCATAAAACGGGTGGTGAACAGCAAAAAATATGTTGTGACAAGAGTAATTTAAAAAAAAAAATCTTAAACTGAGAAGTGCAGCTGCTCTCCCTTTCAAAATTGAAGGTACGCAGTGCTGGACAGTTCCTGCCCATTTAAAGGAATGCATGCAGTGCTGGACAGCAGGCAGATTAACCCTCCAAGGCATGTTGTGATAACATAACATACGCAACTTATTGCTGGCAATTGTGAGTTATGTTACTACAATTTGTATAGCGCAACAGCTGCCCCAGCAAAGAGGCGTCCCGGAGCTTACAGCGAAGCAACTGACACGGAAAGGCAGCGGCTACACAATGCGAAACAGGTATGTTTTAATGGCCTTCCTGAACGCCAAATAATTGGTATGGCTCCGAATGTGTTTAGGCAGCGAGTTCCAGAGGTGGGCTGCCCTGCTGCGGAAAGAACGGCCTCCTGCCCGCACTCTCCGGAACCTAGGGACCCTCACCAGGTGCTGACCTAGTGAGCGTAGCTGACATGTAGGGACATAGGGAGTAACTATGTTGGCCAGGATACTGGGAGTTTTAAGTTTCAGAGCTTTAAAGGTGATGCAGAGGGCCTTGAATTCAATTCTCCTGGCCACCGGCAGCCGGTGTAGCCGATGAATGATGGCTGACACCGGCAGGACCTGCGCAGGCCCATCAGGGATCTGGCTGCTGCATTCTGGGCTCGTTGTAGCTGCACAATCTCTGCCTTATTTGCCCTTAAATACAGAGAGCAGGCATAATCCAATCTGGACATTATGGATGCCTGAATGATGGTCTGGCGTGTGGGTGGGTCGAAAAAGCCCGATAGGGGTCTAAGCCCCCGTAAAAGCCCAAAACATGTCCCTGCTACGTTTTTTAGTTTGAACTGGATAGCTAAGGGATGAGTCCAGCAATACCCCAAGGTTTTTGACAGCCTGCGTAGGAGGGGGGTAACTACCCAGGCTTTCTGGCCACCATAGTTCACTCCACAGACCATGGTCCTACCCCACCAACAACACCTCTGATTTACTGGCGTTCAACTGGAGGCAGTTGGCGGTCATCCACTCAGCGACCACGCCAGGTCGCCCCGAAATTTCAGGGCGTCCCTCTCGGTGTACACATATACATTTCTTTAGCAAGAGCATCACCAACCTGAATAATAAATTGGAGCGTTATACCAAGAGTCGGCGTGGAGCACGTGTCATAGGCTATCTGGCGCTGAGAAACAACAATGGATGGAAAGCGATGCATTGTTATACGACTGTCCTATGTCAACCCCTCCTGACTATGGCTAGCCAGTAGGTACATTTGGGAGCGCACCCACTGTGGTCACTCTAGGATATGTCCCATGTTTGCAGGGCTCCCACATCAAACACATGAACACCCTAGCCATGTTATCAAGAAAGACTGTGGGTAGAGAATGATTTTACATGCTCTTTCCTTCCTCTTCCCTCACTGGCCTTTAGACAAAGAAACTTTGACATCCACAATGCAAGTCTTGCAGAGGAAAAAGGAGAGATAGGAGATGAGGGGGAAAAAGAGACCAAGGAAGAAACAGGAAGATGGGTTGAGAACACTGGAATATGGGGGGATGCTAGGAAGTGAGGTGAGACAAGGCATTGTACAGGTAGGTAGTGTTTAGTCATTGGCATGTGGGGATGAATTCCATACTCTTACTAGGAGCCTTGGCACCCTTGCTAGGTCTCTGTGCATTTCACTACCTGTGAAGAGTGCTATTGCAGCGATAGGTTGCCTTAGTCTTCTGATTGGGTAGATGATCCTTCAGACTTGTAGAGTTAAGACTTCATGTAAAAACAGAATTTGAAGAAATGAACGATCTTGGCTTCTCTCAACTTATCAAAGTTACAGTTTACTCATGCGGTCAATGCCTTGACCTACATTAAACAATGACTGAACTCCTCCTTATCAGATCTCACCAGTTATCCTGGTCAGACAATTAACTTCTAAACTGCGGAGAGTTCTGTAAAACCCCAATTTTTCTTCTGCTCTAGAACACTGTATTCCACAGAAAGTTAAACTTTAGCCTTCTGATTTCACACTACTGTTTCTGAACTCACCAGAACCCATTTGGAGGCACCTCAGGACATTCTAGTACATATAAACAAATATGTTCTTGTGCATTAGATGTTCTTAAGTCCCTGTCCACTTGTAAGCCTAATCCAATGAAGACCAATCTATGTGACACAGATAACCTTCACCAATTGAAATGTCAAGGAACGGCGCAGGAAAGGCATTTGAATAGAATGAAGCTGTAGTATCATCCAATTGCAGATTGCACTTTTGAGACTACAAACCAATTTCTACCACTGCTGAAAAGGAATATTTCCAAGCCGAGATTACTGAGGCAAACAAGTCAACAAAATAATTTTCTCATACCTCTAATGAGATGCTAACCCCCTAACGGCAAGCCTCCTTCTATCCTCAAACGAGCACTAAGACAGAGCTGCTCTTCCAGCAGCCCTTTATCTGATGACCCTCAGCCATTAGTACCAGTCTGCTCTACCCTTCTTCATGAGTTCCCACCAGTTACTGATGAAATATCATATTCAAAACATTCTCCCCTTTGTGAGTGTTTGTAATGCAAATGTGGTTAGCTTGAGCCTCACTGTGCTGTTAACTTTCACCTCCAGACTATTCAATACCCGACACTACAAGACCTCAAATACTCCATAATCACCTCTATTGTAAAAACAAAAACTAAAAATCTTTGTAGAGACAAGCCTATCGTTCAAACTGTAAACCTATCTCAGACTTATCCGGTGTTGCAAAGGCACTTGAACCAGTCATCTGACATCCCTTCATCACACCTGAAAATAAATGGCATTCTCAGGGATTTTCACTGGATTTCAGACCCGCTCAGGGGCATAGACTCACTGCCGCTAAATATCAGAGAAAAAAAACAACAACAAGGACCAAGGCATGCGCTGCAAATTGACTATCAGACCTCTCAGCTGCACTGTGAAGCATCCACAACAAGGTGCTCCTCGAATGCTTGTCTCATTTGAGTGGCATCAGCGATATGGTGCTATTTTAGTTTACCTCATTCCTATTTATTTTGTTTCTTGTAAAGCACGCAAAACACCCTGGAGAGGCTTCACAGTGCCATGAATCAGATACACAGAAAACTGAAATAGATCAAGTTCTGAGTAGTAACTGAGCATCTGTTGGAGTAGTAGTATCAACAGGTTTCCACCAACCATGCATGCTTATAGAAAGGCGATACAACCCTGGTAAAGAGTCTGCAGGACGAAGGGGTGGAAACTGTTTTTAGGCATGTCACCAAAGGAGGAAGTAATGCGAATACTGGCAGGCAGGGGAATGCTCAGCCATAGGTCTGCTTGCAGAAATGGGTTTTGGAAGTCTCCTGAATTTGAGAAAGTCAGACTCCATGTAAAGAGACAGCAGTAGGGAACTCTACAGGGACGAGCCTAACCAGTGTAAGGGATGGAAACCAAGTCAAGATTGGAAGACTTACACATCCAGGGAAGATAAGGGACAAACAACTCCAAGAAAACACTTAGCCATGTAAGGCTTTGTGGGTGACAGATGAATTTGAAATGCCCTCTTTCATTTGCAAGTTTCCCTTGGTGGGTCTTCAGTACAAGCATGATGTGATTGTGCTGTTTCACACTGAACAGCAGACAAGCAGGATGGTTCTGGGCTCTCTACAGTTTTCGTATTTATTTGATGGAGAGTGCAGTGTAGAGGCTATCACAATGGTGAAGGTGGAGAATGTTTCCACCTGAGTATTTTTTTCCAAAACATTTAAATACTTGCATTATAAACGGAAGAAAACGCATATCAAACAACTTATTTTTGGTCTGCCTGGCTCTGCAAGTCCTCAACAGCTGTGTCAGGCTTCCCAATAATGCATTGCATAACAGAACTTGCCAGGCAAGTTCTCCCACATAACGCTGTAGAGTTTGTGCTGCACCGGCAAGCAACCCCTGCCTGCTCACCAGCTCCACCCATCCACGTTCAGCTCATTAGCTGCTGCTGCTGCTACTTCAAGTGCAGGGCTGGACTGGGAACCCAAAGCAGTCCTGGTAGTTTTCTCGAACCAGCCCCGGGGGAAGCACTGCCTGGCTCCGGGAGGCTGGAAGCACTTGCTTGCTGCTTTTGTTACTGGGAGCAGATATTACTGCACTGGTGGAAAACTGGCCCACAGTAACAAAACCATTCCCCCCTCTTCCAGCCTCTCGAGGAAACGCCCGATGCCCGCTATGGCCAGTCTGGCCCTGTTGAAGTGGGATTTTTCAATGGGCATTCATTGGAACATTTAACACCCATGAAACTACAGGGAGGAGAGAGTTGGAGAGTGGCGGCCTTGGAGAAGGCATTTTGCAGTTAATTTGTTTTCAAAATTTGAATCGTCCTGCCTGGCACCGCGCACTCGATTTGACATAATTCAGTTTCTTCCATACCATGATGGCAACACCAACCCAATGTTCCTCTGTGAAACCAGTGCAACCTACAGTCACCTGCAGAATGCTGCCTACTAGGACGTGGTACCAGCATATCCTTCCAACAATACAATCTTATCACTGGCATAACATGTTGTATCCTAAATATGATCTAAAAAAAGATTGCCCCATTGTAGTTAAAGAAAACCTCTACATTCATTAGGACAATATTTTTTAAAAAGATATTTAGGACATGATGGTCATGTCAGACAATATGTCTGAACATGATATTCTAACATACAGACACATACTGCTATATTCTAGTTGTTATATATATACATATATATATATATATATATATATATATATATATATATATATATATAGAAGGTCATAACGACTCGTCCTGATCTTGTCCCCCCCCCCCACCTTGCAATCATCAACCCTTCCCCCACCCCTTTCCGTCATGGGGAATGATTCCCAGCCAGTATGATGCCAACAAAATGCCAATTCCATAACCTGGAACAAAGCTATTATTACACTGCATAGTGTGAAATACTGTCCAACTGCCCTTCCAGTAGCCACAACCTCCCTCCGTCAAGCTGCCTCATGTTCAAATTCCGTTCCACCAAAACAGCAGCACGCAAGTGGACTCTTTACAGAAGGACTCAGCCACCTGTAGACATGATTTACATGAAAGATGCAATTATTTGCCCCACACTTCATTACAGCCACGCACTACAGCCTGGGGCAGAATCGCCTGCATGCATTGATGTGAAGTCAGTCTGCAGAGTACAACTTCTCTCCCACCAGCATTCTCCTTTCAGGGACTGCTCACATCACTCCCCATTACTACTCACTCAATACACCTGCTCTAGAAGAGCTCAACACACACACCAACCTCAATACTTTGGAGCATTCCTCTAGTCCATCCCACACAACTGGTCACAGATCTCTCAACACACATCCTGCTACCACGATCTCCATATCTAGACGGGCTACCACACCCAAAGACCAATACAGCCAGGCAATCTCACAACAATCACCTCCTCTCCAGCTACTGAACCATTTACACACATCACATCAACGATATTTTCTTAAATTTCAAATGTATGCTCTTCAATGCAACTTACATATCTGTGTTCACCCAAAACGGAGGCCTTGATTGTCAAGCACTCACGGAAACATGGTCGTTCTCATGTTCCAAAGCCACTATATTATCACTGTTAAACAACATCGTCCACCTCGACAGAACAGACACAACTAGGGCAGAGGAGTGCTGACTTTATTGACAAGAAGTTCTATTTGTCCTCATGCTGCATTGTGGGAATTATAAATACGATACCTAAACCACTGTTCACCTGGCAGCAACATGTTTTATTGAATGTTGCCTTGATAATAGCACTGATCAACTCACCCCAGAAGTTCCTGTGAAATTTAAACCTTCAATGATAAAAAGATGAATAAACCCACAATCTTTCCTTCCTTTTATCAGACAATACCCTACTACAATTTTGCATCTATCCACAATAAGTGCTCTACCATGCACTTGATCATAAGGAAAAACACATTTAACTCTAGACACCTCTCAAAGTCCATTTGTTTATACAGATCCATCCCATGAACACAGCGCCAAAACTCATAGCCTCTAGGACTGATAGCAAGTACTCCCTTGACCAGGAGTGAAATGTGCTTGTCTTTCTCCAGTGCTTCCTCGCTGCTTCCTACTTCTCAATGTGTGGATCAGTGTTCTTTTGTTTTGGGAAATTCTGCAGTGGGTACAAATCCGCACTGACCCTCATTCATCAATGTTGTCTTAACTTTTGCCAGTCTACTCGATAGGGCCGTACCCAGTATTCTGGTGTCCATTTCCAGCATGGAGAGTGATCTGTGGGATTTATACTTGTGAATCTGTGTTTGATTTCAAAAGCATTGATTTTGGAAGCAGTCCCCTTATGATTCAGTGAAAACTCCAACATGTCTGTCATAAGGATGTCTTTATATGTTTTATAATATTCACCGCCTGAAGTCTTGCTTGCCACGACACCCTAGCACTGGCAAGTTGCCCTTAAGTCCCTGTCCGGTCAGCTTTCTTCCTTGAATTCTCTCAGGGCCTTTGGTAGATCTCTGGTCATCTGTGAGAGTAGGTACAGCTATTTTTATAGTATGTATAGTCATTAATTCCCTGAGCATCTTCCGTACCAGGACGTTTATATAGCGGCTTTGAATATCCAAAGTAAACTTTATTTATACTTGAATGTCTGCATTTAACCTTGCTATCTTTGATTTTAATCATTAACATTGGTATAACTTGGTTTTCTCTTTTTAACAACCATGATAGCAATTTTTCCTCTCTTGTTACCTTTGCGGTGCAGTCTTTGTCTACATATCTTGTTTATATGTGTCGAACAGAAGCATAGTGTTCTGTAATATTTTATTTTCCTCCAAGAATTCAGTCAACCGTGCCGGCAAAGTAGTCCCTTGTGGGCGTGCGCTGGGGCGTGACAAACGCTGGGGGCGTGTGGTACGTTCCGCCCTTCATGCCATGTCTCATATCGTGTGCTGTGACCGTGTGCTGGGGCGTGGGCGTTTGCGGGATTACGGAAAACAAAAAGCGAGCGTGGGCCCAATATTTCATTGTTTTTTCTTCTCAGGTTCTGTACATTCCAGCTCGGGGTGTCCACCCTGCTCCCTTTAAATACCCCTGCACCCCATAATCATAACCCACCCTTACTCCTTAAAATACCCCAACACCCTTAAACACTAACCCATCTTAACCCTATAAATATACCCTGTACCCCAAAACCCAAACCTATCCCTGAACCATAAAAATAACCCTGTACCCCAAAACCCAAACCTAGCCCTGAACCCTAAAAATACCCCTGTACCCCAAAACCCAAACCTACACCTGAACCCTAAAAATACCCCTGTACTCCAAAACTCAAACCTAGCCCTGAACCATAAAAATAACCCTGTACCCCAAAACCCAAACCTATCCCTGAACCCTTAAAATACCCCTGTACCCCAAAACCCAAACCTACCCCTGAACCCTTAAAATACCCCTGTACCCCAAAACCCAAACCTACCCCTGAACCCTAAAAATACCCCTATACCCCAAAACCCAAACCTACCCCTGAACCCTTAAAATACCCCTGTACCCCAAAACCCAAACCTAGCCCTGAATCCTAAAATACCCCTGTACCCCAAAACCCAAACCTAGCCCTGAACCCTTAATACCCCTGTACCCCAAAACCCAAACCTACCCCTGAACCCTAAAAATACCCCTATACCCCAAAACCCAAACCTAGCCCTGAACCCTAACAATACCCCTGTACCCCAAAACACATACCTATCCCTAAAACTACCCCTGTACCCCATAACCCAAAACTATATCTGAACCCTTAAAATACCAAAACACCCCAAAACATATACCTCAGTACCCCAAAACATATACCCCTATACCCATACTTACCTTATCCAAACATTTAAAAAAAACTTGCTTTTACCATTCAGCATTTACAACGAATTTCGTTGTAAATGTATGCGTGGTAAAAGCATATAAAATGTAATGTCATGCGTTATAATGGCATTGCGGAGTCATGGTACTTTCGTAATGAAAGTATGCGGAGTGATGGTATGTGGAATGAAAGTTGCGTAATAATGGGTGTTTACCTTCCCCCGGTAAGTACATTGGTGGCACGGCAGCCCACATCTCCAGCAACATACTCATATTTTTTCACCACAGATTTGAAAAATGCACAAGTCTTTCTCATTGATGGCCAGCACCGACATACACTTTTAGACACACCTCCTGACACAAGTTCTAGAATTGCGAACTTTAGAGCTGGGGAGCTACGTTCGAATCTCGGCATCAGCTCAACATCCTGTGATTCCAGGCAAATCGCTTTGTCTCCCCATGCCTACCACAAATGAATGTGTTCTTCTATAATGTAAATTGTACTCATGCCATGTTGTCGAGTTTGCGCTATATAATATTGCAAGGAAAAATAAAGTAGGGAAACTCGAGCTCACACACTACTGAACGCGCACTCTTAAGTCTATCAGCAGTGCACTGTGAATCGGAGCGTTTCACAGGCCTGTCACAGATAATGCTATCAAAACGAAATCCTACACAACAATATACTACTGGCCGGCAGGGTCGGATTGGGATCACAATTTGGCCCGGGCACTGACGAAAAAAGTGGCCCACGTTCAAGGGACGTGGCATACAGTTAAGGGGCGTGGCCTACAGTTAAGGGGCATGGCCCACATTCAAGGGGCGTGCCCTTTCATGAAACACTATTTGGTTACTCTTTGAGGTCTAATTCGTAGAGAAATATTTAGTAAATTAGGCCTTTTAAAGCTTACAGAGCAAGTAACATTGGTAAAGACTAGGAGCACTGCAGGTCTGATAACTGAATACTTACATGCAGTCTTAACGCCCAGCACAAGGTCGTTAGATACTCTTTCCCAACCAGCTAATCATCACATAAATCAGAAATCTAGTACAAAGTCAAGGAGAAAGGGTAAGACTGGAATCTCTGGGAACAGAACATGTAATAACAAAAGTAAGAATTCACAAATGTGGAAAAGGCAGTCTGGGGGTGTAAAGAATGCTGAAAAAATGTATCTGTACAATCTAGTCATAAATTTATTTCACAGCCAGCAAGTGATGTCTATATACAAAAAACACAGTTTTATTCACATCTGTTGCTGCCTTCAAGTCTGGGCCATGAGGAGACTGAGGATTACTCAATTAACCATGAAAATGATATAAAATCTGCAAAAAGGAATTCTAACCTGAACATGCTAGAAAAGTTAATTCTTCTGTACAGAGAAAGAAGTGCCAAGTTTGCAAATTTTGCTTAGGCCTCGAACAAGGCCTAGAATAGAATGAGGCTAAACAGCTCTCTTTTGAGAAATCACATTACACAAAGTCTTAGACATGTCCTGAAATCAACACACAAACATGTTGCCACATTCTGGCCTAGGACCTAAAATAGAGTGCAGTCAGACCTACACACTATAAACAAAAACTAATCAAAATGTACTAATTCATATTTTTGGCATATAGAGAAATATGCCCTTGTCTGCATTTTGGATGAAGCCTTTAAAATAAAGTTACAGTATTAACTGGCACACAAATGAATCAGTAAATTGTGAAAAGAAATGGTAAACAAAATGGTTCCTACCGGTTCCTTCTTGCTTCAGAGGAAGGGATCGGCTAGCAACACATTGCATTTCTGGGTGCTGGATGTGGCAAGTCAAGTAAACCTTTGAGGAAGACCTACTGCACTGAGTCAAGTGCAGCATTGTCTGGATTCGGTGGGATGACAATTGAGGCACACTCGATGTAGCTTTCAGTACTGCTTTACTCAGCCTACTTTGGTCATCCCTGTGGAGAGTGGGATGCCAAGGGGATTAGATGGCCCCTCTTGAGTTAGAGCTTGGCAGTGTGGTGCATCTGGTTACAAGAGTAACCAAATAGAAAAGGCAGGTTGAACACTCTGTAGTTCTGTATGGGAGTGTCAGGACTAGGGTGACCAACTGGCATGGGTGCAAATTCAGGATGGGGAGTGTACAAATTCAGGACAAAGGGTTAAAATTCAGAACAAACCTTCTGGACAAAAGGTACGTTTTACAGACCCATCAGAGGAGGTTGCGCATTATTATGTAAGTAAGTAAATAGACAACCATTTAAGCACTAGTCAAAATAAGTTTATATCAGGTTGAACCAATCGTGTACTTCACAGTTTTTCAGTATGCTCGCAGCTTTGATCAACTGTGCAGGTCTTTTTGTGATATTTCATATGATAATAATCTATATATATGGTTACAGCACTGGGTTGTCCAGTCTGATATTTTGTTTACAATTCATGGTTCTGAGCAGGCATGTTTGGTGAGAGAAATGGTCGGGAAGATCTGCTTGGATAGTCATTGTGAGATGTAAAGTGGCAAACATAAGATGCCGCTAATCCAGATCCAAACATATTCAACCATTTGCAAACCTATCCATCATGTATTCTTCCATCCATCATTTCACTCATCCATCCCTCCATCCACCCTTTTACTCATCACCCATTATCCACCCATTCATCCACTCTTCCACCCATCCATCCATTCACTCACCCATCCATTTACCCTTTCACCCATCCAGCCACCCTTTCACTTACTCATTCATCCACCCAGTCACTCACCTTAGACACATTCACCCTTTCAGTCATCCACACATCCATCCTCACTTTTTCTCTCCATCCACCCTTTCACCCAATCCATCTATTCACTCATCCATCTAGCCATTTGCCCTCTCACCCATCCAGCCATCCTTTCACTTTCTTATCCATCCACCCAGTCACTCATCCTTCCACCTATTCACTGTTTCAGCCACGAACCCCCGCAGTGCCAATCCGCCCCTGCTGGCCGGCAGCAATTCATACCCGGACAACGTCAGGACGGGCTGCTAGTGATTTTATAAAAGCTTTTAAGTCAAAAAGCATCAAGCAACTGCATAGCATTTATAGGTGGGGTTGACCAGGGCAGAGCTGCAAGTTAAGACTGGCCACAATACACCCGAGTCTGACTAAGACGAGATGGTTGAACCGGTCAAAGATTTTATCTTCATACTTTGTCTTTTTCTGGAGCCGGAAATCCACCACCTGGGCAAGGCTGACTGCTGTATCCACCAAAGCTCTTAAAGTCAGATATTAATTGGATGAGATCCTTTTGAGGGGGTTAGTTTTCAGTAGGAAAAGTTCAGATCTGGAAATTTTTATTCACAAACCCTGAAATCCTCTCATCGGCCGGATACCAGGGCTGCCTTTGCCCTGTCCCCATTTCTACATTGGGACTTAAGACTTGATTTAGAGTTTGGCAGACAGTTTAATAAATCACATACATAATGGATATCCCGTCCGCTACATTACAAGTGCATTGAATGAAATGGCACTTGTAATATGGAGAATGGGATATCTGTCACATTTGTGACAGAGTAACCCGTCATTCAAACTCTAAATCAGGGCCTTAGTCTCTTATATGAAGCTAGATTTTCACAAGAAGCACAAGCTGAGGAGCTGTAGCTGAGCAGATTGTATCAACATCATATCATTTACATGCAAGGGTCCACTAAAGCCTTCCGAGAGACAAAATGCTCTAACTAGCCCAGAACAGTTTTTCTTGCCTGTTGAGATTGCGTCTTTCTCAAATTGCAGCAGAGGTGGGTCAGGATCCTACGGCGGTCGAATATTTTTTAAGATCTAAATTTTCCTTGTTTATGGAGTAGCTCCCCATGATACTCATAAGGCTTCAAAACCGCCCATCCCCCCCGTCCCCCCAACGGGACATTATTAGAGACCAGAAATCATTCCAGTAGAGGCCACCAGTAAGGTCCAGTCAGACTTGCAACTGGTCAACTAGTCACTTCCAAGAAAAGCCACTTGCAGATTATTTTATGTACTTTATGTAACTGTAGCCAAACAGTAGGTAGAGCCAATTAACCCCCTAGAGTCCACTCCTCAGGCCGGTACAAGTGAAAGCAGGTCCACCTCACCAGGTCTCCTCACAGGCAACAGGCTTCTTCCTCTCTGTTGATCCACAGATCCGGAGGTTTTCCGAGGAGCTGGGGGTAAGGTGACACTTTTGTACAGTCCACTAGCGAGATAAGTCCGCAACTGAGTGAAAAGTTCCCAAAGATAAACGTTCCCCATTTAATTAACATCCTGTTTGCCTTAATGCAAACTATTTCACAATGCACCATTCTCAGGGACAATCAATAAGACAGAACCTTTCTTCCCTTGGAGGAGGCCCTTTTGCCCAGCCAGGGGTGTATCCACAGTAATGAGCAGACCTTTCCTACCCTACCTATGCACACCTAACTGGTTCTGGGACCAGTTTCTCCCCCATTGAGACTGGAGCTTGGATGACTGGGGTATACCCTGGGATCAAAACCCACTCTTCACCAGGTCTCACCATACACTAAACTACAAACAGGTGGTCCTTGCCCCTAATAAAGTTCATAGGTACTCCAAAATGGCCCCACCAGATGTTAACTGAGCTGCATTCCCCTCACATCCTGGCTATCTTGCCAAAATGCCTGTGACATTTTTCCTACTCTGGACACAGTTTCACGACTACTAAGGGGAGTGAAACACTGGCAGGGAGGCCAGTCCTGGCAGTCAACTGCTAGTAAGCACACCCGAGTTTCAGGTAGGAAAACTACAACTTTCTAAAAGTCACTTTTACTTCAAATCTGCCAAAAACCCAACTTCACCATTAAATTTGCAATAAATATTGGAAACAGTGGTTGAATGGATTCTGTAGTTTTTTCCAAACCAAATGTAGAAAATTAGCATTTTAATTGTACTTCAGCTCATCTCATAAAAAAAGCCAAAGCACATACACAGAGAAAAAAGCGTTTGATGGCAAAACACTACAGAAACATGTCAACCTTTATTTCCACATGTCCACTTTTAAATGCTAGGTACCCTGCCTTGTGAGCGGTAAAGCTTACATAGTGGTGACTCATTAAACGACATTAATAAACATCCCAATTAATATTATAAACAATCACATCATTCAAACAAGTGAGGTGTGTGTCTCTATTAGACTCGTGAAAAAACAAGGGTTTCCTCTGGGACACAAAACAACAAACAGACAGGCATGCTTGGCATACACATGACAAGCCTCCAAATTAGGCAATGCCTCAAATACAATATGTCCGGTATGACTGAGCGACAATTCTTCTGTCTACTAGCACAGGTGAATACGTTCATATTGTTGTTTCTGGAGAGAAATGCAGTGAACGATGATGAGGTCCACATAATTTGCAAAGCCTCATCACCTTACAGATGCCAACTCAGGAGCTAGTTATGTCAACATTAACATCAAATACATGTCTGATATTCGGTTTTGTGACATAAGTGCTATTCTGCCCAATTGTGCCGGTTGAGGCCTTTAGCTCTTGATGTCCTGGGGCCCGACCTACTATGGATCCTAAGCAAATGAACCAAATGGAGAAGTGTGGCTCACTGGTTAGAGGAGGCAGACCTGGAAGCAGAAGTCAGCCCGGGACCAGGGTTCAATTCCCGGCTCGGCGGGGTCTTGAGTCCTAAAATGTCCATGAACTCGACAATTCTCGCTCCAGTGCCTACTCGATTCACGGGTTCACACTCTGCGACTCTGGGCAATAGCTTGCTTAATCTCCATAACGGCCCCTCGCGGCGGGATGCCTGGCTTTCACCTTGCGGATACCCTGCCGGGGTTATCTCACAGGGGAATACCAGGACGGGTTCCCTAAGCAAGCGCTTAGAAACCGCTCGGTGATTTGCGCTACTTTAAATTCCTGTACATTTACATTTACAAATACCCCTTCTGCACTTGACTTTCAGTTTAGCTGTTAACCAGCTGGCCAAGACTCCCCTCGGGCGGAGGGGGGAAGTGTAGATGCAGGTAAGTGAACATGTACGAATAATAAATCAATGTCTAATCCACTACTTACTTTTATAAGAAAAGAAAGCATTTTATTTATAACACTACACATGCAAAGGAATAGTGATACACACATGCAATAACACACTCCCCTTGAGGTAGGGCTCTAGTAGTGGTCAGGCAAATCCTGACCCACCTCTTACCTTGTAACGTGTTCGGAGTTATTCCCTATTCACTGGTGAACACATCCAGGGAATGTGTACTAACTAGTAGGCCGTACGTAAGAGTTCCATTTTGACTCCTTAGGTATTAGTCAAAGGTGTCTATGGTGCTGCAGCACCATTAGCAACGACTCCCCCTGGGGCCCCACAGGCCCAGTTCAGTCTTACCCGCTCCGGCAGAATGGAAGTGTTCAGCAGTACAGCAAGTGCCCTCTCTGTGGGGGCTCCTGAATCCGGATCCTGTTCGACTAAGACAAGCTGCACGCAGTACACACAGTGGTACCCAGCAGGCACAGGCTATCTCCTTCAAGCACCACTGCCAGCTCATACAGCGATCGAGCCGCTTCCGCTCGGCCAATACGAGATAAGTCACTCTTCCCCTAATAACTGTGAGGGATTCTCTGGCAACTAACTGATGCTCATACGAGGGTGCAACATCTTGGACGGTGTCCTGCATCCTCGGGTAAGCAGTCAGGTTTGACCCGCCGGTCACAGCAGTAATTCTCTTGTCCATGCCACTACTCAAACACTTGGTACCAGCGGCCCCTCCTTGCAAAAGGGGTTGCTGCATTACTTCCAACTGGGCACAGACTCTTCAGGTGTGATCGCCCTCTCTACGGTCCCCTCCTGGCATACGGAGTTGCTGATCTTTGGCCGACACAAGTCTCAAGCTCCTGGCACAAATAAGTTCAACAGAGGCCCCCTCTGGCATATAGGGTCACCGCCACAGGCAGTGGGGGCATGACGCTTCCCGCACAGCGCTCTTCGCACAACTGAGTACACAGTTACTCTCTCCTGGCATACTGGGTCACTGAACCCTTCCTGCACATGGGCAATGACCTGTTTGGTGTGCAGCTATTCACCTCACACCTCACTCAGGGAATCTTCTCTGTAGGGATGCCCTCTGAACCTTGATCCCTCAAATGCTCTCCTCTTCCAAACAGAGCACACTGGTCTTGGAGACAGGCAGGCGCTGGTGCTCCAGGGCAGATGATCTTGGGTTCTCTCGGAGATGTGCCCTCACGCAACACGGAGACTAGCAGGACATGGTCCCTAGTCATGGTCACAGGCAGAAGTCTTACAGAGCTTCCCCTTCTCACACAGCTGACTGGCAGCCTAGCAGATAACTAATTTTAGGGTCTCAATTTCCCCTTCTTATAGTCCTTTTCCAGACACCAAATGTGATTCATGGACTGAGCCTTTCTGAAGTTTTATTTTTTTATGTGTCAACTTCTCTCTTCTTTCCTCTTAAAAGAAGGTTTGTCACAGCAGGCATGTTTCGGAAGCTGATTGCCCCACAATAAAGTTAATGGCAGAGCCTAGAGTTCACACCTGGATGCCAGCTACAGTGATATGTGCATCAAAAAGTTAATCCCAGACTCTCAGCCCTACTCAGTATGATTCCCGTATCAGCACTATCTCCTTTACTGAGATGTGTATAGGTCCTTTCCTTGTGATCTATCACGGATCCAAAGAGCAACCTTTTCAAGTGTAAAGGAAGAATCCCTTCCTCCTTTCCTTCAGTGTGTCCCACCCAGCTCACAGGAATGCACCAATACACAAATCGGTCAGGTGGTAGGAACATTTCTCTAATTCTCATGTCTTCACCAGGCAGGCTTGGGCTTCCCAAAATGGAACCCAGGGTCCTCCTTATAATGTACCAAAGCAGGCACACTAACTCAGTGTACATTCATGGCACACTTACTGTCCAGCACTGTTACCTCCATGCATTGCACCATTATGAGTACACATACATTCATCATACACATTCAGTCTACGTGCACTGTTCGGCACTGAAGCTTTTCTAGAATGTACCAGGGTGTGCTATTGGCAAACACACACACTGCCATCACACACACTCACCATTCATGTTTATGCTTCACGCAAGCATACATACACCCAGCACATGCTTTCATTGTGCAAGCACTGAACCGCACTACATCTTTCATATCATTCCTCGCAGGCATACAAATACTCAGCACATGCACTATTCCCACATGTACAACACAGTACTGCTCTATCCCTGTACTGTACCCTTACCTGGCACACATACATCCAACACAGAGTCACTACTCCTCTGCTGTGAAGCACTTCACATCTACCTGATGTAGGCCAAGGGTGAGTTAAGCACCCAGCAGCAGAACTTTTAAAAAGGTGAATGAGCCTGTAGGCCTCACTCCAGTGACACAGGGTAAAAAGGTCCTGTTCACCACTGCTGCCAACACCCGCTTGCTGCTTAACTCTTGGTGAAGGAAGAAGACTTCCACTACTATGGGGGTAGAGCTTTGGGTGCCCCCCCCCAGTCGTAATCTGTGAGACAGGCCTATGTCATTGCACACATGCATGATCGTGTTCGCGTATGACAAAAAACATCTGTAGTAGGGATCCAGACAACAGTACCATCGGACATTCAAGGCAGGGGTGAACGTCTTTAACCATGCAAAGGACTTTTCCATCCCAACATGGGGCCTCAAGTCCAAATGAGATATGGTCGAGTATGCCTGGCCAGGCATAAATCTAGAAGTTGTACTTCCTCTGCAAAGGTGCGAATTCGGCACATCTAGAAGACCTGCCAATACTTTTACGTACTACAATTTTGAATTGTCTTAGTCAAAAACTGATTACAAGGTTTGTCCTTTAAACCCAAAGTTCCTAATATACAGACTAATTCATGTGATTCATGAATATCAAGATTATCTTATTTTCTCCACCTTGTTCAAATTTAGCACCATACCTACAGCAGCCTTTAGAATCAGATACTGCCAGCTAAGACAGGCAGGCAGGGACCACTTCCGGGAGACCTCAGGGACATATCCAGGCTGAGCACCTGAAATGATTTAGCTTCACACAGACCATGTACATATCTCCATGCAGGGGCCACTTTGACATACAGATCTAACTACAACACACGTCCTACTGGAGCACTGTATGCAAAGGCAAGTACAATCTTGGCCATATAAACCTGCTGAAAGGTTTCCACTGAATAGCCACCATAGCTTGCCTAGAATCTGACTGGGTCGCCAGCCGGTGCAACCTCTGAACACCTTGCACTGAATGTCAAAGCCCAGCTCATAACCAGACCTAGTTATAATCCAAGATTTTTGTTAATTGTAATAAACTCCAGTTTAGTTCTACCCAGAAACAAGCTATAGTTGACGCCAAATCACACAACGTTAGTTTTCCCAAGTTAACCCAAGGGTTATTTTTGATCAAATTACTGAAGGAATTTCAGGCCGCGTCAAGGCCAGTCAGTCGGCGTTCTATCAACTAACACAATTCATTCGCATAAAAGAGGGAAAAAATGTGCTCGCCACCCAATTGAGGGGAAGGGGTGAGAACGTGAGGGAGTAATCTCATTATACAGAGTTGATATACTGAGAGATGCGCACAACTGTCTTTCGGTTTTCAAAAGTTTAAGCTTAACTGCAGCTAGTTACCAAATTAAGGTACTTGGTGGGAAAACGTAACAGTGCTGGCCTGGCCTGATACGAAATGTTACGGAGGGTTACGACTAGGGTGTTTATTTAAGCTGTCAGCACGCGTCAATCAAAAGCCTCCTCATGAATATACAGCAGTCACTTGTATGTCTTATGCATATTTATAGATCAACAGACTTTCATATATGGTGAGGCAAGACATCGACACAATGTTTTGGTAATAACTGTATGGTGGACTTTGGAGAACATATGTACCAAGTTATGGTCTACTTTAAAACATATTGGGCTACTAACTTTTCAAATAGCTGCAAAGGACTTTAGGGCCTTTTTAGAGAGGAACGGAATGGAACTTTGGAGTAAAGTTGTAGCAAATTGTACATTGCAAGGGGTGACCCCATGTCCAGAAAACCAACTACCATTTACACTTAACATACACCACATCTGGGATTATCCAGCTACTTATGGGCCAATCTAAGTGTGTTTACATTATGTGCGCTCCTCCATGTCTATGGACGAGTGCACACACGGAACAGCATGCTGGCGCATATGCGTCGTGCTGGCCAGCATCGACAACAGGACCGAATGTGAGCACAATGCGGCTGAGGTTGTATGTTGTCAAAGTGAAGAAGCAGCCAGCATTTTTAGGGCCAGCACTTCCAAGAAGTGTGTTCAAACAACAGCCTTACCCAGTGGTAATGCCAAATTAATTAAAAGGCCAGAAAACTGCCACTGTTCATTGCAGAGGGGAGGGTACCAGTAGGCAAAACCGCATTTTACCTGGAGTGCTCCTAATCCTTGCACGGTTCCTATTCTGCCAACCCTGCTCCTTCTGTGGTGAGCCCTGGCGTCTTCTCTTATGGCACAGACAAGATACAACTCGATAGCAATGCTACTACAGGCGCGCCAGTAGTTTGAATTGTTAGCTTAGGCATTTACATCACTTTTTGGCTCAGTAGTACCCATGAGCAGGATCAACAAAGGACAAGTCGCCAGGTTATACACTATGAAAAAAGATTATTTGTGGGAGAATGGAAAATAAACAATGGCATGGGGGTATTCCCTGAATACACAATGTGGAGAAGTACTGATCGCTGCAGATTGTTACCAGTTAGATGTGTACCGGCTCAGGAGGGCACCAGTGAGATAAGCACTTCAAGCTCAACACTGATGTATCCTTCATTTAATTTGGATAAACAGCAGTCATGCCTACTGCCGCCACCCTACTCGCCTCAATGTTCACAAAAGGGGAAATATTGAGGTCGGTGTATTCAGCAACTGTTCGAAACATTACTCCCAGGCTTTTGTTACTTTTTACAATATTGTTCCTATACTTTTTGGGGGGGAAAAAACAAAAACTATTCTGGCTTTTACCTATCTTCGGGCCAGGGATAGGAGAGGTGTTGTCTGGCTTTCTTATGAGCCCAGAGAAGTGAAGAGATAGGTAAAAAACAAGAAATTTTGCAACCCTTACTTGCCAATATATCTGTTATCATATCAATGAGTAAAATGGGTTACATACAGTCAACATAAGAAGCTGTTCATCAGGAAAATGTGTAAAAGGTGAGAGACCTGAAGACTTCCGGTTGAGTCCATCAGGGTGGCGGAGGACAGTACCGGCCTGGGGAGGCTCCTCCATTTGAGCAGAGGTGCGTCGCCCCACAAAGAAAAGCCCCAGGCCAGAACAGAAAAATAAAACGGTAATAACGTTTATTTATTTGCATTTTTTTTTTCGGGAACACACCCGTCCTGAACGGAGAGTCAGTTCAGGGCGGGGCCATTGTAGCTGAGTGGCAGCAGGGATCTGTGTGCTCAAGATTAAAATGCGCATGTCTCTTTTGCCGGGCGTATTGCGACGGCCAGCCAGATATGTGCATTTTAAACCTCTAACCCAGCTGGGTTAAAGAAAGCAAAAGCCTCCAGTGCTCTTGTGAGTGCTGATAGCGGCTGTTCCCACCAATCCTATGGCTGTTAGCAGGGCCAGGATTGGCTTGGGAGATTGGAGCCTGCCTCTCTCGAGGAGAGAAGACCACTGAGGAGGACGTTGCGCATGCAGGTAAGTGGCATTAATTTAATTTCCCTTTTTTTATGTCCTACCTGCCTCATTATCCTTGGACATGTCAGCTGCCAATGAATCCACGTTCCTAATGGACAGAGGACCACCACGTTTAGAGATCACTGCCAGCCCAGCAGGGATCACTGACCCTTCATGGGAACCGCCATCCTGGTGGTTCTCTGAAGGTGCCAAAAGTTTGGTGCGTATACGCCATCGGTTTTGATGGCTGTCCACCGAACATTTTGTTTTTTAAAAGCAAACTCCCAAAGTGGGAACTTGTTTTTGAAAAAACAACGGACCTCCACACCCAGGGAGATTTTTCCCTTCGTGCTGGGGTGCATTACTTATATTTCTCTGTTCATCACCAGCAGGTCTTTCCTGGCAGTAACAAACAGAAACATGCACTGGCAAAGCCAATAGGGTTCGCCTGTTCGAAATCTATTGGTTTTGTCAATATTTTGTTTAACATGTTACACAGCAATTGAGCTGCTATGAAACATGGTTTAAGGTCAGGGCCGCTGGATTTATGAGGTAGGGAGGGACAAATAATGTGGCAGGGTTGATAACATTATGCAGCAAGAAAAAGTAAATAATGCGTCATAATGTGGCACATTTTGTGATAGTATTTCTTCATTATTTTCTCATCATAACACTTGTTAACACGGTCTGGACATAGGTTGCACCGCTGTAGCACCGGGTTAACACCCAATTATAGAAATAAGTAACAGAAGGGTGAGGGGACCGTCAACCTTGGAAAACTGCTTTCTACTGCGGGACGACATGTGTTGCTGTGATTTTAGCAACTTTTGAGCCATTTGAGCTAGAAACAGAGTTTGCTTCTGGTTCAAATCTGCAGAATATGAAGCAGATGATGGATTATGTGGCAAATGCGGCAGATTCAGAACTATGCGAAAAACGCCACGGACGCACAATCGCATAATTCTCGTGGTCCTGCTTAAAGTAAAAAAAAAAAAGCGCCATGACGCAATAAAAAAACTTTTCTTTTTACTTTAAATCCATGTTGTACAGCAGATCAACTGCTGTGCAATATGTAAAAAACATTACTCGAATGGACATCACTGCATATGGCCATCGAAAAGAGCTTTCTACCGGCTGAGCCAACGGGGACACACCACTGAAAGCTCGTGGTCTGCTGGACTTTAAAGGGGGCCGCTGGCCCAGGGTTTGGCAGACAGGGTACCCTGTCACTCTTGTCACGGAGGACCCTGCCTGCCAAACTGTAAATTGGGCCATACGTTTGGGGCGGGGGGTCCTGTGACTGTTCGAGGCATAGGCTCGGGCAAATAAGCTGAAGTAGTAAGAATATAAGTCTATTTAATTGTATTAATGGAAACGGTGTCTATATATTCAGTTGTATGCAGGGGATACAAAAAGAAATTATTTAAAAATTCATTTAAAGAAAACTATCAAATCAGTCTGAAAGTGGTCCTAATATTTCCTATGCAGTTACCTGTAATTGAAAGACCAGATAAATAGTTGTTCTTTTTAGGGGCTCCTCGGACCCGGTTACACACCCGTCTCCATCCCTCAGGGGTTTGCATTCAACAACACAGCTCCTACACGTTTCCTTTACACTTCGACCAATGGCCAAAATGAAGCAAAGGTGCGGGTTTACGTTAATATAAACGATAAGAAGAGATGAGAGTGCTTTATGATACTTTATATTCTGCGCTTTTGCCCAAAAAAATTACACAGGTAAAAAATATGCACTTTTCAGCTACAACTTAACTCCCAGTTCAGACAAGCCAGTGGGACCGCCGCCGACCTGCTATAGAACTCCAAAACCCTTTAGTGAAGTCTGCCATCTTGTGGCCAGTGAAAGAATATTTTTTCCTTCCTAAAAAAAATTATGTTTTAACTCACTGAGCGCGAATTATATTGATCTTTCTGGTGTTGTCTTGCCTTTATAATATTGTTTTACAATTATTCGTCTCATTATTAATGGCAAATCCGAGGCTGGCAAATTTGGGATGATTATTTTTCCATAATTAAGTAGAATAACTTTTCTTTTGTACACATATTACAACTTTAACTATGGCACTTCGCGATAGCTGTGACTTGAACTTGAAGGTTTAGCTGGCAGAGTGACAGCAGGCAGAGGATGTGAGGTGCGTCGCATAAGAGAGGATGAGGGCTCTCAGCTAGCCTGAGGGTGGGGGCTGAGGGGGGGGGGGGGGGAGAGGGGCTTTGGTAGGGTTTGGCGGAGTCTTGTTAAACTCTGGGATGTGAATGGAATAGATAGAATGATGCATTGCAGGTAGTGCCAATATCGGCCCACTCATCAGCCCGCTCCCCGTAACATGCATGTCGCAGAAATAACCAGACAAGACAACTTTTTTGTTGGAGAAAAGTGGCTGCAGGTTTATTAGCATATACACATACCAACATGGTGGGTTATCTTACAGGCAATCCAAAGGCAAGCCGCCCCTCGCGACCTACCACCTGATGGGCCAATTTGCAACATGGCCTTAGCCAATCGTTGCTTAGCGGTAATGGGAGGAGATAGCCCCTCCCAATTCCGGTGAACCATTGGTCCACCCTCTTGCTCACGCCCCCCCCTACGAGGGGCGGAGCGTTCAAGCAACCCCCGGTTGTACAGGTTTCCAACCGCCCGTAGGATAGCGGGGCGCCGTCGTACCCCCAGGGTCCACCGCACAGACTTCCTGGGGATAATAGGCCTCAGCATCCTTTGTGCTCCTGAAGAGGGTACTCCCGGGTACCTTTCCGCCTCTGGATCGCCCTGTAACTCCGCCACAGCCCTGGGTGTGGCGACCGTCGCAGCCAGGGCCCCCCACCAAGGCCGGCATTCCTCCTAGCTGTTCCTCACTTGCTATAACTAGGGTCTCTTCCTTATTCGGAAAAAACAGGTCCATGCCAACGTGGACCGCTGACCCAAGAGTCCAGCAACCCCAAGTGAGTTTGGCTTGTAGCACACATGTAAAAAGGCCAAAACTCTGCCCCAAATATTTACGCATGGCCCGCACACCGCATGCGAGCCCGCTGCCGCACTGTCCCAGACAGGGCATCATGCCACGGGAGCTTGGGATAAGAAATCGGACCACCGAGCTCACCTGTTACCAACGTGTGGCCAATTCCCCTTGTATTCTACCTCTAGGGTGCATGCTAGCCCCAGAGCCCAGACAAATTGACAATACTTCTCCACAGCTCCCCGGCGACGCAGCATGGTGTCACAGCAAGGTGGAGTGCAAGAGAGTGTGTTGCCTGTGGATAGGTACTGAAAACCACCATGAAGGGCCGACTGGTGCAGTCTGCCCTTCCTGCTGACCCAGTGACCTGTCACCGAAACCTGGTTCCTGCTAACCACCCGTGTGAGCCTTGATACTTCCACCAGGCCGGTGTCGGGCTATCAGGTTTTGTGTCACCTGCTTTGCTGAGATCCCTTTGGGGGATACGCTGGGACCCATATGTGTCCCTGCAACTACTGCGTCATGCACTGGGCCCCCAATGCCCATCTCAATCCCACAAGGACATCCGAGAGCCCGATGCCCATCGCAGCTTAGGTTAATGGCATAGGGCCCTGCCCCCCCAGTCAGTGTGTGTGACCTGCATTACTTGAAAGTGACCAGAAAAAGAGTGGCTGGTCCTGTCCTGTCGAGGCTTGTAACTGGCCGTTCCCACCTAGTAGTGACTGTCGTGCCATGGGAAGAGTGACATGAGCACGGGTGTCCCAGAGTACCGGCCCGGTAGGAGGGGGAACTACCAGAATGCAACTTGACCCATCTTCGGCAGTGGGAACGCCATTGAGTGCTGCTTAGTTGCACAAAATAAAGAAGTCACCCTCAAGCTTTCTTGCATAGCCGACCACGAACTAGCCACCCTTTGACAGGGCTACACGTGTTAAACTGCAATGTGTGACATTTCCTTTAGTTCAGTGCACAAACAGTGACATAGAATTTTCCCCTGCAGTTTGTATATATACTGATAATGCCTGCCCCCTATGGGCCCTACAAGTACTTCAAAATACAAAACCCATCAAAATACGAAGCGCCACATTATGGTGCCTGGTGCCCAATAGCGTTAATTTGCCAACTCACTTCATGGCCGCAAGCTTCTCCATCATGCGTATAAGGCCGTGTCGAGTTCTGCTTAGGCAAAATCCCTTTAACACTGAGTAGAGTATCTCCTGGTGTTAGACACTTGTACAAATCGTCCCCCATAGCCTGTCCATCATTGGACCCTATGAAGCTTATAACAAGCAGCCTATACAATTGTGAATACATGTAGCGCAGCTATGGGAACTATTTCTTCCTCACTTATACTTCCTGGCCTGTGAAACTGCAAAAGGAAACCCTACTTCGGTACCTGCAAATACCACCAAAAGAAATAGTCAGGTAACAGCCTACCCGTGGGCTACGCCACGGGCCCTCCCAGCGTGTCAACCCTAGGTGTTGAATCTTGACTGTTAAATATTTTCTGCCACCTCTGGACCCTTCCAGTAAAATCAGCCAACCAGGCGCCTACTTGGCCACCAACACCCTAACCTGTGTCCAGGGAAGTGGAGCCAGATAGAGGCTTGTTGTATCAGCCAGACCCGCCGCGGGGCCAGACTTGAAAGTCACCGTGGGGTCAGACTGAGAGGTAGGTGCGGCTAGAGCAGGCCCAAGAACAGTGCGAATTGCTCCCGCATCCCTTAGTGACAATGGGCCATAGTACAAGAAACTGGTCATTCAGTGATCCGACTGAAGAGAATGTCACAGTGAGGGTCAGAATATAGGAGGGGATACGTATGGCTTAAGCAGGCCCAACTAATCAACAGGGCTACCCAGCGTGCTCAGGCCATGTACTGAAGATTTCCTGTTAGATCCCAACTATACCAATGCCTCATTATAGTCACTACCAAAGGAGCCCCACTTCTACAACTAGCGCAACTGCTGGCTTAGTCCAAGCTGACTCACCTAGCGGTGAAAAAAGTTACCTTTTGACAAGCGAGTACCCGCCACAAACTAGGCAGGAAAATTAAATAAATTGAGGGCCCCTCCCCCCTGTGCAACCAGGTGGGCTCCCGACAGAAAATTATAATAAATATTTGTGTGTCTAGGTTAAAAAGGCACCTGCGTAGTTCAACTGTAAAGTGTGTCACAGTAACCCTATAAGGGTGGTGAAAGTAGAAAGAGTCCTACCCCTTGCAGTTCAAAACACTTCTAGTATGCCAGTAAGCATCAATAACCAGGGATAAGAGTTGTGTTTCCAAATGTCGGAAACAGCAGCTGCTCACTGTAGTTACTGCTACTCGTAACTGGGACCCTTGTACTTGCTCATCTGAGGTCGTCTTGTAAACTAATATGTTGGATAAGTAGGTTGCATGGACCAACACAAGGTTTCTACAATTAACAAATTAATCACAAAGCCCCCTGTGGCCTAACGATTCGGATGATGAATTCCTTCTATTAAAACATGAACTTGGTAACCCTGAAAAGTGGATAACCAGGTGTTTGAGAAGCCTCATGGTACTGACCGGTACTGAGCAGTACTGTGAATACCAACGGTGCTGCCGCTGGTCAAGAGTTTACGAAGATATCAAAAGATATCCCCCGAACAAGCTCGCCATGCCATCAGCCTTACAGAGGCCCAGTTCGAGAAAAGCGTGAGTTGCTGTTCTTGCAAGGCACCCGGAAACCCTTCCCCCTCCGTGAATGGGGAATAGCGACGACGCTTGCTACTAAATGAGTGCAATTGCACTAAAAGCTATAACAGATATCCGGGAGCCAGAAATTCCCCAGACTGATCCAAATGACCAAAATAGTCGTGCTTGGTCTAATGAGGAAGTGGTAAAGTATGTTAAAATCCCCCCCATCCAATACAAAATCAAGGAGAACTGAATGATGCAAAGTACAGAGGAAGCCCCTGTCTCACATGGGGGGAGGGGGGGGACCCCTACAATCCCCACCACTGACTAGCTGAGGTCCTAAAACAGGAAACTCTACCTGCTGGCCAAACGACCCTGGATGGAGAACCAACCAAGGCCTTGTTGGAAGGAGCCTCCCGAAAGTGCTAAACCATCCGAAAGTGCTAGACCATCCGAAAGTGTGAACAAGGGCTAGCCTGTAACTAGGAGGTAAAGGTGGAAAAGCACAAGGAAGGAAAACCATGCCCTTACATACACATGCAGGTCTTCGCGTGCAGAACCACAAGGAGTATGCCAAGAAGCTGCCCATAGCAAGGGGAATAGAGGACAAGCAAACTTACCCTCATAAAATGGCAGTCAAAGATGACAAATGCACATAGGAGTGAGAAAATTCACCTTACTACGTCCCAGAACACCTCATTCCACTCCTACAAGTTAACCTTACTAAATACCGACATGCCCTCTGATACAGGAAGGGGAACCACCCATAAAGCTAGCGATAATCCCCTTGACTAAGGAAGTGTCTTACCCGTGTGTTCATGTGCTTGGGAGTCTGTCAAATAGTGCAGAAAACCTTTGACCTGAGATTGGTACTATATGCACCATGCACCTGACACTCGTCTCTAGTAACATGCATGGTGCTCCTTTTTAACATGGAAATAGCTTCCAATAATTGCACACGTGTCACCAAAGTCTACTGAACCTTTCGAACATGAGTTTGACTGCCTTTCCAGCATACCAGAAATAATCTCTACCAGAACATAAAAAAAGCTTCTGAACTTGTATTCCTGACACATTACGCTTGTAATGTACCTTTTGCCACCTCCTGATCGGAAGCCATCGCGGAGATAGACGGTCTGCTGCTACAACTTTTTGACTTAGATGCCTCTCTTCCAGACAAAAGTGAGGTATGCAGACACCCTTCCCACTGCTAAAACTATTCTAATCTGTTCCGGATATATTCGCGTTTGCTCAAGCCCAACCCGGGAGTCGAACCCTGCTAGACCGGAATAAATGGAGCATTACCGTGGTACGCTACTCCAGCTCGAATATACCTAAGCAAGAATAATGTATGTATAAGGTGGGCTAAGGCGCATTCTAACGCAGCTGCCCCCTGGCGTCCGAGTGGCACCTAGGTACTACTCGCTTAAAAGGAAATTCGGCAGTTCCTTTGAAGTCGGGTGCCGGAAGGCAGCCTGAAACACACGCTGCCTAACAGGACATTATCTTAGCCCGCAAACCCGCTCACCACCTGCGAAATGCAATTCCAATCCCGCTCAAACACAAAACAGAGCGCGCTGGGGGACCCGTGCAATATAACCCAAACAGATACATAAATGAAAATAACATATACAACGTATGCTCCGAACATCGGGGGTGGTCAAATGCTGGCTTTTGGCCGGAACGCCGGGAACGGCCTGCTGACCCGGATAGATCCACCGCGGGCAAGTTTAAGAACAATTGACTTACGAAAGTTGAATGCTCGGAGAAAAGAAGCTTCCAAGCCGCCCAGGTGGCCACGAGGGCCCCTAGCGATGCACAACCTCCCCTATGCATCCCGCGCGACCGTTACCGGCCGGACCCGGGAACAGGCACCTCATAGCCGTCGAACATGCACGAGAAGCGATCGCAAAACATGGCCGGGTGTACAGATGCTTCAAGGGAATCCAATGAGAGGAAAAGTCAGCTAACAAGCAGCCACCGTGCCCGTGATACATGGCAAGGCTGTACAAAATTACAATTAGCTAAGAGGGGGGGTGGTGCCTGGCCTATAACACGGACCCAAGCCGAGGCCCCCCCCCGGCCAGTCGAAGTGAACGCAGTTATGCCCCCAGTAGGATAACGGGCCATGTATGCACGCCGCGGAGGTCACGGCCAGTGACCCCCAAGGCGGCGTGCCCGGAAACCCTTAAACAACAACGCGGACCAGGGTAGGCACACGATGGCCAGTGCCGTAGGTAAAACCCACACGAGAGAAGGGGGAAGAGCGGTGTGCCGCACCAAGGATCTGACCTCCCCCCCCCCCCCCCCCCGCAGAAACATTACACGCACGGGGGAGGAGCCCACTCTGCCCCGCTCATGAAACGTGCCCCTTGATGTGCCACACGGGTAGATTGCTCTCACTACAACGGCCCTCAGTAAAAGGCCGCCCCCCGGCATACTCTAGCCCCCCCCGACGGGGGGGCGGGGGGGTAGGAGGGGCGCAGGCACGAGAGGGGGTAAACTACCCAGATCCCCGGGCACCAGGAGTTGAGCCCTCTGTTAAACATCGCCTCAGCGGAGGACACCCTGCGACCCCAAATAACTAATAGAAACATGTATCGAACAGGGGGGGCAGCTACTATCGATGCGAAAAGATAACTTAGTCAATTCATAATAGCTGTGAGTGTTCGTTTCAGACCGAAGCTCCCCAAATGCCATTGCCTGGACCAGACATAGAAAATGTGACTTACGGTTTCCAGCCCGAGATAAGGCGAAAAAACCCGCTGAGTTATCCACAGAAATGCCTACAAAATGCAGATAAGGTTCGGGGATAGTCTGGCATCTCCCCCTCGAAGTGTGGACCCACCCGAAACAAACTACGGCAAAGACACATGAAATTCTTGCATACAAAATGTTATATTTAAAGGTCACACCGGTCGTATAGCTAAAATTGTAAACATATCCTTTGAAAAAAGTCAAGCTTGCATATGAGGGGAAAACCAAAGCATCGCTCAGGCCGTGGGATGAAGGCAGCTGTACCAGTGATGACAAATAATAAACGCGTGCACCGTACATGATACTTAACAAAGAATGTACTAGAACCCTGTTTCCCTGCACCAAAGACACCAGCTTTCTAGTGCAGCCACCTCCTCCTGCCAACAATAGATGAAACACCAGGGGGGTAGCTTTCCAGGCCCGACCAGATGCAGGCTGGAAACCACAAAGTTCCGCACCCGACAGGCCTCCCAGTAGCTTGACAGGGTAGTTGGACTCCGGACCGAACAGGCCGCGGGACCCCACGAAACCGCTTTACACTTAAGTCAAGCCTCACCTCCAATCAGCGCGGGAGCCCCTTGACCTGCCCTAACATCGGCACAAATTAAATCGGAAACCTGAAACCCTCTGCCCCCGTCATCCGACAGAAACGCGCAGTCTGCCCCCATGCACAACACCGCCCGGCCAGGCGGGCGGTGTGACCAATGACCCCGACACCCTGCCCAGTGCAACCTGGCACAAACACCCGGTCACCCGAGACATACAGTGCACGAGAGCGATAGCCCCTTCGGATCCCACAAACAAGAAGGTGCCGCAAGAGGCAAAGAAATACTGAACCCTGACTCACCACATAAACCCCGACGGACAAACGGCTCAACGACCCCCGTCGTAACCGGACATCGCGCCACAGTCAAAGTGGCTGTAATCCGAGTAAATATCCTTGACGAGAAAGCGTGCGACCAAAGAGAAATCCCTGTCTACCCAAGCACCTTGTCCCAGCTATCAGAGTGACGAGCCACCTCATCGCACCATGAAGAGAGCCCGCCAGGCCCAATCGTAGCTAGATTCCCCATCGACGCCTTAAAACCGGCCGTGGCAGAGGGGCTCCGCACTAAATACATGCAAAGAAAAACCCTGCATACGCGAGAGGAAATAAACACTGCAGAATTCGGAACCATTTTCATCCTGCTGACCACGTAAAGAAAATCAACACTGCCGGCAAAAGAAAGGAAAGCAACACTGCCTACCACGGATATGACTACAACAGCGCGAAATGCTAAAGCCGAGAAAAACCAAGTTCTGCAAAACGGGGAGAGCATAGAAACACTCCGGCAGTCCCACGGCCACGATGTGCTCCCGAGAGATTCCGAAACTAAAATGCCGTGGCCGGGCTGCCTAATCACTTACATAGTCCCCTCACCCCAAAAAGAAAACACAGAACCATCCCGAGGGGGATGCCTCACCGCAAGTACGAGACAGTCGCCAGACAAGGCCTTAGGCCGAAGCATGGAGTGCACCCCAAACGGCGTCAGGGTGAGGGGACAGCGGACAAAGAGGCCGCTCGGTGGGCGGGGGAGGAATATATACTCTCCCCGCCCACCCCCAGAAGGAGTGACGCGCGGGAGGACCCTCCAGGGTCCCAAAGAGCTAAAGAGCTGGGCTGCCCCGTGTGCCATCTTGTGGCACTACGGTGGCCGCCCTCTTACTAGTGTCCCCTGCGGGGACGTGTCGGTCGGCCTGCAGTCTATGGTGAAGGAGGCTCTGAGAGGAGAGTGAGGGGTCTCTTTCCCATAATGGGTCACAGGAAGACGGATACACGTACCACCCATTTGCCACTATCGGGTAAAATAAACCCACTGGACCAGTCCTGCAAAAAGCATGTTTAGTTTCAACAACATCTACAGAGAATGTGTGATAGGCGTATACTGCTTTGCCCCACATACATGATGAGATGTGTGTCGGGGGGGGGGGGAGGAGGGACAGGGGAGACGGAACAATCGGATGCCTCTACCTTACTTATGAACAGTGCTTGAAATGGAAAAATAGAAGTGCAGGTACTCTGTACCAGATAGGCTGCTTGTTTCTGAGAAGTGCCGTACTCTCCAAGTAAAAGTATACCATTTCTCTTCAGAAGTGCTGGTACTCTCCCTCTCAAAATTAAAAAGTGCCAGTACTACGTACCGGACAGTACTGGCCCATTTAAAGCACTGCTTATGAAGGATGGACGTCAAGAGCAAATTGGCGGCGACCCTCTCTCAAGTTGTGGGACGTCATCATCCTCTACCAGTCTTACCGAACCTTTTGTCTCCCATCACCAGGTGCTGAGTATTCCATAGGCGCCATCTTCACTAAGGACATGAATGGCTTGAAGAGACCTTGTCCAACAGGAGTTGACTGAGGAACCAGCAGGCAAAAAGGGAAATAAGGAGCCTCACTTTAGTGGTGACCCTTCCAACTTGAGATACCAGTCACCCCCTGTTTCGCCTGCCTTCTTACAAAATTAAAAATAACACTTGTTCCCCTGCTCTTCTCTTTCCTCACCCTACCGCTCCAGCTCTCTTGCTCCCAGAGACTTTGTTCGCAGTTCCTTAGGTCTGGCCAACACAAAAACAGGGCAGAGAGTTTCTTTATATTGCGCAAGCTATGCCATCACACTGCCACACATATGAATTGTGGAGTGTGAACCTTGGGACTTGGCCAGCAGCAGCCATTTAGTCTGAAATCTAAAAGCAAATAACTTTACTATTCATACAAGTACGTATTAAGTAGCTCTCTGTTACAGACTACTTAAATATCATAATAGTACAAACAAACCTTCAATGAATGTGGTGGTTTTTGCCTGTGAATTGAATTGTATTCTAACTAATCGGAACCACTGTCAAAGTCCATTCAGGGACGATACATGTGTTGGCTGTTGATTAACACCAGGATGATTAATATGTAAACTGTTGGACTTGGTCCTTTTTGGCTAAAGTTCCCTAATCTTTTTCCCTTCCCCCTAAACCTTTTTTCTGACATGTTGTTGCCAACTTAGATGCTTTTGGCACCTTGTCACTGCTGATCAGTGTCAAAATGCAAGTGCTCCCTGTATAAAGTACAATGGTAATTGGTTGTCCATGATTGGTGTGTTTGCCTTACTGGTAAAGTCCCTAGTAAAGTGCACTACGTATGCCAGGGCGGCTGGTAGTGCAAATGCTCCTAGTGGACCTGCAGCTGTGATTGTGCCGCCCACACAAGTAGCCCTAAAGAGGGAACTCAGGCCTTCCACTGCAGTGCCTGCGCGCAGTTTGTTAAACTGCTTTGTTGTGCTGACAAGTGCACCCACTTGCCAGGCCTTACTCTTCCCTTTTTGTGCACATCAGACACCCCTATAGTAGGCCCAGGGTGCCCCCTAGGCAGGGTGCAGTGTATGTGAAAGGTAGGACATGTACTAAGTTGTGTCCGGACAGTGAAAAACTGCTAAATTCATTTTTCACTCTTGCAAGGCCATCTTGCCCATAGGACAGAATGGGGAAGGCTGTGTAATATGTTTCCAGCCTATCTTTCCATAGGCTTAAGATGGAGAGGTGAAGTTTAGTGTGCCTGAACTCACAATTTAATGGCACATCTTTTTGTGAAGGTGGTTTTTGAATTGTGTGTTTAGAAACCACACTTTTAGAAGTGGCTGGTTTCTTTGTTTTAACAATTCTGTGTGTCTCTGCCTGGTTGTGGATTGACTGTCTGGATTTGAATGCGATAGGCTCTGGGGAATATCTTGACCCAGGAGAGAAGGTGAGACAGCAACAAGCTAACCTACATCTGGAGTGTAGGGGGGAGGAGTAGCCCCTGGAGGTAAAGAGGCCTGGGCTGCTGCCATAAAACAAGGGCTCCATCTCCTGCTGAGTGATTAAGGATCCAGACCTCCACTAATCAAAAGAAGAAGGTGTCACTGGCAGGGAGACACTCAAAACTGGTTTGGACAGAGGTCAGTGCCCCTCTGAACACAAAGACTTCAAAGACATTTAGGGGTATAACTATGAGAGCTGAAACCCCGGAACATTGGAATGGAATGATCAAGACTGAAAAGGATTGATACTACTTCGTGGACAAGAGGAACCTCTGCCGAGGAAGAACAGCTGAAGAGACTGAAGAGAAAGACTAACCTGTGCTGTGTGTTCTGGGGCTGGCCTGCAGTTTGCTGATTTAACTAAGGAGAGGTTAAGGGACTTAGCTGTGTGCTGTGTCCCCCTGCTTGAAAGGGCTTTGCTGTGTGCTTTGTCCTGAAGTAACTTGTCCCCAATGGCCCGAGGAGAGCTGGCTCCCTGTTGTGGAAACTCAGGAACATAAACGTTTCCAAGTGTGTCTCAGCGATGCTGTGTGCGTGAGCTTTTTGCAGCCTGAGACCTCTGTAAGAACTGCCCGTGATCATGTACACCGGAGTCCAAGTGAGTCTCAGCGACGCTCTGTGCGTGTGCTTCATGCAGCCGGAGACCTTTGTGAGGATTGCCCTGTGATAGTGTGCACCCGGAGCGCAAGGGAGTCTCAGCGACGCTGTGTACGTGTGCTCTGTGGCAGGCTGAGACCTTCATGAGAAATTGCCCCGAGACGGTGTGTCCCGGAGCACTCTTGTTCACTGTTTCGATCGACAGTGTGACCAGAAGTGCTGCGATCGTCTTTGCTATTGGCCCGGACCGGCATCCCCAGAGGAGCTGTGAAAATTGACCGCCGCCGGCCCGAGCCTGCCTTCTGCCAAGGAGAGATTCGAACCATCACCGTCTGGGGTCCGAGTCCCAAGATCAACGAAGTCGCATCGGAGGCCCAAGCCTCTAGTAGAGGAGAGTGAGATGGTACCCCCCAGGTAACGCTCAGCGAGCGTGCATGTGTCGCTGCCTGGTGAGGGATGCGGGCTACGAGAGAAAAACTCTCTGCTTTTCCCATCTTTGCAGTGCAAGCCTCCGCTCAAGCCCATATCGCGGCCCGTACTTGCTGACGAGAGGCAGTACCGGGGCTGGAGTGTGGAGCTGCACTTTGCTTTCCATCAGAATAGTGTTGGATGCATATTTTGGCAGCAGCTGACCGTGAGTCCGTATGAGTGGCAGAGACCGTCCAGGGCACCGCGATCGGTGCCGGAGTACATTATTGTTGCATTACATATTGAAATTATTTTTGTATTATGAACTGCCTGATTGCTGCACTACAAATTGCATTATATTTGCATTACGAACTGCTTGATTGTTGTATTACAAATTCCATTATTTTTGCATTACGACTTGCCTGATTGTTGCATTACGAATTGCATTACTTTTGCATTAAGAACTGCCTAATTGTTGCATTACGAATTGCATTATTTTTGCATTACGAACTGCCTGATTGTTGCATTACGAACTGCATTGTTTCTACATTATGAAGTGCTTGATTCTTGCATTACGAACTGCTTAGCATTGCATTAGGACTGCACTGGATCATTGAGAATTAATATTGCAAGAACCTACACGGGCTTGCTGGCCTAATAACCGGCCAGGTGAAATATAACAAATGTTATTGATTTTATCGAACAAGAGACCAAACATGTATGTGAAATATACATTTCAAAATGCTGATAGGTACAATCCTCCATATTCTTGGTTGGGCATTATACCATGTATGTATCATAGAGCAGGGTATATACACAATCAGTATAGTAGTTTCTAGAATCTGTCACCCCTTACTATTGTATGCAATTAAGATGAAATATTACCTTTAATGTTATACAAACATTCCCCTCCCACCTCCCTAACATTAATATTAAAGAATGAACCCACCCCCCTCCCTTATTCCCTTCGACTCACTCCATTGTTTATACGGGTCAGTTTTTCTATGGGGTTGTCTCTGTTTACGTGTGTATTCTTTTGTATGTGGCTTACAGGTGTACTTATCTCCGCTTTGTTAACACTTCGTGGGATCTGTTGTTGATTTCAGTATCTATTCTATTAGGATAGTGTCTTTGATATAAAAAGCTCCAACAGTGCATCCCATTCCAGTGCGATTGGGATCTTCCGCATTCCCTTAGCTTCGTCCCTCCGTATTGCCATGCTCTCGGCTCTTCCCCATCTGACTACTTACTTCCGCCATGGGAGCATAGAGGGGGTGCGCAGATTTCCACCACATTGTGATTGAATTTTTTGCCAGTATCAGTGTCAAATTTGTAAATCTGGTTTGTACTGGTTCCCTCTTACGTTTACAACGCATCCCTAGTATACAGTGTTCCACCGTGTTTCTCCCTACCCTATTCGTAACAGACCTTAGGACTTCCAACACACCAGCCCAAGAGAGGGCCAGGCACGGACAGGTCCATATCATGTGCAACAGGTCGGCATTTTGTGTGATGCATCGGGGGCACTGGTCTTGCCCTGCCCTCACTTAATCTCCCTGTGCCGATCCTCTCTCACAACACTGCTTGCCTGTCCCCACACTCCTATGAGGTTGCTGCCCATTTTTTTTGTTTTGTTTAAATTACTGCTTCACACTAAATCTCCCTGTGCCATATCTCCCCACCCCATCACCCCTCCCAAAACAGTGCTTGCCTGCCCCACCACCCCTCGGAGATCGCTGCTAATTTTACACAATGAGGCGCCCAATTCAAAGGTAGCACAACTTTGCTACCTTTCTTGGCAGGTAACCCTAACGTTAATGGGGTTGGTGCACCTTGGTCAACCTCTGTCCAGGTGGGAGGGAACCTTTCGCACTGCCACCGGTCGCCGCTGCAGGGGATCACCCGCAGCAATCTAGGGCGATGATATACTGGCCGCGCTTTATCATGGGACGCTATAAAGGACATTGTAAATGGACCTCATTGAGGACTTTTTGATTTGCTGCAAATAATGCAGCACAGGCCCGTATTTTTTACATTATAATATTCTTCATTCCTTACGTGTTGTAGGATTACGCTATAGGTAGTCCCGGTGTTTACCACTTTAATGACGGCAGCCATGCTAGTATACTCAGAACACAGTGAAAGGACGTTTGCACACCCATGGACCTGACTGACCGACAGACTCCAGTAGTTAAATGGGATGGTCTATAGAGCCAAACTCGTAGCTAACTTGGGATGGTTTCCACAGAACTCGAATAACAGGTGAGGAGCCCTCGCTGTGCACATCCAGTGTAAAGGTGTAGGTTCATCCACTCTGGCTGGGCAGGGCTAAAGACGGGCGTCCGCGCCTAGCACCAAGTTAAGTAGTTGGCGACCACGTGGATTGGCCTCTGTCTCTCTGTAAGGCACTCTCTGTCTGCTGCTCTTCCTATCCCCGGTTAACGGTTATGCCCCTGCTGCCACTATCCATCTCTCTCCTCCTCTCCCCTTTCACGTGTCTGCCTCTTTTCATGGGGTCTTCAGCTCTTCCGGTGTATTGTCTTTCTTTGATTTTTATCTTCTAATTTCGATTGCTGCTGTGCTACAAACTGTGGTCCCCTCTAGGGTTGCTAAGAGCTGAACCATTGCTCAGAGGTATTCAAAATTACAATGCAGACATTCATCTTTCTTTTTCTTCAGGCTTTACTCCATCCCTAAAGCTACAAGTTGGCCATATGTCAAATAGTGAGGAAAACAATTTAGACCGTAAATAGCCTTTAAATTGAGGCCTAGTTTTGTGGGCATAGTGCGCTGAGTCACATAAGACATCGCTTCTAGGCAAATGCTTTCCGCAAAATATGTCACCCAACAGGCTGCTCTTGACCTGGAGCTTTTGCAAAAATCATGCTAACTGCAGTCGGTTCAACTTGTGAGATGTGACAGCAAGCGGATGCTCTAAAATTGTAGGGTGCATTCGTCGACATTGGCCCGCATTCCAGCTGAAGGGATATTTGTATTCGCTCGGTAAAACACTACCACATATATGTTCCATTTAGGTTAATTTAGTTGGAAGTCACGTGTGGATAAAATTCTCAAAGCATTGACATACTACCGCTGCAAAGAAACCGGACTGGTTCCCAGTGAGGGGTGGGGATGAAATTCTTTTGCAAAGAATAGTTACCACTTTACCATAGTCAGTCCAGGGTAGACCAGTTGTGTGTCGGTCTCAGCATCTATGCTGATCTGTTCCTCGCGAGTGGTTTATTTAGTTTTAGCCTGAAAATCTACGAAGCACAATTTATTCAGAGTATAATCCATAAAACTGTTTCAAGGGACAAACGTTTTCATGGAGTGTTTCATACAAGCAATATGAATAAGAATTTAGGAATTTTGGTTTGCCTAAAAGGTCCCTGTAAATGACAATACTATTTTTTGGGAAATAACGTTTTACAATGAAGCCACAGTTACCTTAAGGGGCAGAAGACAGATGGCCTACATGTGAGGTTTAGCACTCTGGTATGATGTAATTGTGCAGACATTTCCACCATCATTTATAAACTTATTAGGTTTAGCCAAATGTTCCTGGTACACAGTGAACACACAGCATTGCCACCACAACAAAGCCTTGGGTTCTCACATGCATACGAATCAGTTGAAAATGGTTTAGTATTCCCTTTGCTCTTCAACTTGACTGTAGCAAATCTTTAATCCTAACTGTAACAAAATAGATTTTAGGTAAGTATTATGATTTAGGGCGTCTGACATTTGGTTACGGGTTTATAAACAGTAAACTATTTTTGGGTCTCTCCTGAGACCGCGCATGTGCTTTTGCTTGCACAACATTTTGTTTACTTACAGGGGGCTTAGAGCCTACACATTGCTTACAATGGAATGGCTTCATCATCACCCATTTGCTTGCTCCTTTTCGGTCAATGCATGCCGGCATCTCTTCCTTTTCTTGTGCTTGTCCCTCCCCAGTACTTCGATGCGCAGCGTGTGTCCTTCCACTGTGTGCACTTTCGGAAGCACTTTTTCCATGTGTGTTTTACAGCACTCCAGAAGAATGAATATGTTTGCTTGACCCATCGCTGTTGCTTGCCATTGTGTCATTTGTGTTTGTCGCCTTCTCCGTATTGCTTGCTGCACGCCCTTGTTGCTTCTTATATAAAGGCAATCGGCAGCTAACAAGCACCCAGCAGGGACACTATGAGCAGATTATAATAGACCCACTAGATACTACTGGGTTAAAAAACATGATCAGCTCTTCTTTGTCTTTGCAACTGTGGGACTTTTTTTTGCTATCGGATTCGTATTTTGGTGCCCTGGTGTGTTTTCGGCCCCGGTTTGATCCTGCTTGTATTTCCCCGTTGAGTCATTTACTGGCATTACTATAATGACAATACATCCGTGTGCCTCAGTATCACCAATGTGTGTTTTCTGTGGTTCGAATCTGCAGAAGAGTGTTATATTCAATTATATTTATTTTATAAAAAAAACCTTTTTTATTGAGAAGGGCCCTTCGAGCCCAGGTCTTTGTAAATTGATACGATGAAGCCCAGAAGAGAAAGAACATTATGAGCAGGAGCAGTGGGCATGAAGGAATTATTGTATTTTTGTTATCCTTATGACTTGTGCCAGCACTCTTGTTGTCAAAATAGAACACTAAACAATCCATTGCCATTTAAAACATAGCAAGCCACATAGCCAGTTTTAGACCCTCTTTTGGAGTTTTCCAGCTCCCATTCTTGTTTTAATAGCCGGTGAGTCCAGAGTGTCTAAAACGCGATAGGATGTACATAATCTACTCACTACAGCCTACCCTAATCTGTTGAACGCAGCAACAGTGGGTGCACTAAAGACGAGTGCTAAGTTCCTGCAACCCTCACAATATGCACTTGTCCACCTCCCTCCTCCCCCCACTTGTGCCCCACTCGCATACCATCTCTTACCCCTCACTCGCTCTCTCACACACTCTTCCTGTCTCTCTCATGTGGTTCACTTCAGGTCTTCGAGCACAATTTCTTTCCTGTGCCTTTTCAAGGTTTCCCACCTTCAAACTCACCCTCTCCTCCTCTTCTTCGGGTGTCTCCTGTGTACACAGGCGCTTCCTTCTTTATGCATCTGTGGCCTGCTCTCCCCATCTTTCTCTTTCTCCCACACTCTCCCTGCTCGTCTTTCTGGAGTTAATTTACCACAAAATGCACAAACTACCTATCCCTCTTTATCTTCCTTTCTAACTATTCTGTGCAGCTCTCACCCCTAGCGGTTCACCATGCCACCTACTTCCACTACACAAATAATTCCCAACCCAACCAATTCCAACACACACAATTGCACAACTAGCAAATCCAATCCAACACACATAATTCCACTCCATACCACATACACCCACTACACTCCAAACCAAAACACATGGGTAAAAGACATTGTCATTTACAACGCCAGTAGCTCTAACTCTCACAAATGCGAGACCCGTACATTGCAAATGCTAATTTGTCTTTGAAATCAGTAGAACTTCTTCATTCCATAACCAGACAACTTTTGTCATCTGCTTGATCACTTTCCTAAAATAGCCTCTTTCCATCAGAGTTGTAACAGCGATCTCGGATTTTTTGAACTGTAACATCTGTCAAAGGGTAGGTTGTTCTTGAGGCCACAGGGAGGGTGTCTACTGTAGGTCAGAAGAGAATTCTTGTTGGTGGGCTTTCTAGTCATGGTAGTGCAACGTTTCCCTTCAGGTATTTTGATGAGGTGGTCGCGGAGTTTATGGAATACTGAATAGATTTCAGGGTAAATTTACGATTTATGCTTAAGGTTATTCAATCAGACCATGAAACACGGCATTCCTAGAAGTTCACCTGCCAAGAACATTAAAATGTACGAGAAAAATCAGCACCATAACCTTATTTGATAAGAGAAAGGATTACTTGGGTCAAAGTATTTTGCCTTTGAATGATCCTTAATACAGTTAGCCAAACTGGAGGCAAAACTAGTTTCCATGGTTGTGCTTTTGATCTGATAATAGTATTTGTAGCTAAAATTAAATTAGGTCTTGGTCAAAACCTATTGTTGTCAGTTCTACAACAACACAGTCAAACTAATGTAGGTAAGGTTTGAGTGTTAAGTTTTTTACTAATGATGCCAAGGACCTCTTGCTGTGGGATATTGAAGAGACATGAGGCACAGATAATGGCACCATTACTAAAGAAAACAGATGGAGAATGCTTGGAAGGCCAATGCACAAAATCGGTACTCACCTCACTTTATGTACTCCGTGTATTCACTGTGCTCGCCCAGCCACTCATGCACACCATGAAACTGCGCGGCCCGGGTACACGTTGCTATTACTATGTAAAGCATTCAAATGCTCCTTGTGACCAGGCTTGCATTGTATAAAAAGCCCATGTAAATAAAATAAATATAAAATCCTATAGCAGTGTAACGAATACGGCTGCTTTAAACTGTTTAATGTTTGTACTACCATTATAAGCAGGGATTAAAGGGAAACTTTTACATTTAGATTTTTTTCAAAATGATTTCCAATAGCAAGTTCTGCAGAGTAAGAACTGTGTCACTTTTCTATCCCTAGTGAGTTAATTAAGTTGGGCTAGAAAAAGTAGTGCGTGGTGTTTGGAGGGGCACCGATGGTGCGGTAGCAGCCACTCGGTCAGCGTACAAGCCCCCAGCCTCTAAGTGCAGGCTGGCGCATCGGGCCCTCTTAATCGGGATGCCCCCGGAAGATTTTCACTCAGCACTTTAGTCCTTTTTTTTCTTTTGCATATTACACACACACATGTCCTTTGGACATGTGTGTGCGCAACACCTGCTTAAATTTGCATTTAAGGGGTGCTACAGGGTGTCCTTTGGACACCCCTGGCACCCTTTAAATCGCCATCTTATTTGCGATTAGCAAATTGCTAATCGCAAATCAGGAATACTCCCCATTCATTCCTATGGGCCTTTAGGCCCATAGGAATGAATGGGGAGTTATTCCTGATTTGCGATTAGCAATTTGCTAATTGCAAATAAGGAATGTGTAGGAATCGCATTTTTATTTGCGATTCCTATATGAATCCCGTTTTGCGAGTCTGTAATAGCGATTCCTTATGAATCGCTATTAAAGACTCGCAAAACGGGTCTTTGATGAATCTGGCTGCATGCCTCTTAAGGTGCATGTTAACATGTCGCAAACCTTTTGATGGAGCCAGGAAGAGCTGGAACAAATAATTGTGTTTATCTGCACTAAGTCCAGTGGAATTCTCTCAGGCACTTAACAGCCTCACCTTACCACACAAGGGAAATTAAAAGAGAACTTCTTTGAAGCTATTACTTGAAAGTGGAATGATGTCTATAAAAAAATCTTGAGTATCAAAGAGCAGTTTCCAGAGTATAAACGTAACGCATGCGGTTACCAACTTCGAGAGTGTGGTATTGTGGTTTCAGGTCAATTTAGTGCAATGTACTCAGCGTGGGTGTGATGAGGTCACTGGTAGGCTAGAGGTGGAGCTACAGACCGCACACACTGTAGGCAGCTTTCACAGGCAGCACCACAAATGATGGTATTCTTAGATAAATGAGGACCAAAGGCTCCTTGTGAGGCCATTAGGTATCTTCTATGGCAATGCCCCTCCTATTCTGAAGGATCTCATTGTGCACTACAAAACTAATAGAGCCCTTCGGTCCACTCATCTTCACCTGGCTTCTATGCCCAGGATCAAGAGAGCCCGATCGGGGGGACGTCTTTTTTCTTATAACTGCTCTAAACTGTGGAACTCGTTACCACCTGCCATTCGGGCCCAGCCCAAACATCTGCCTTTCCGTAAACTGCTGAAAACTTGGTTATTTACTTAAATCCTTCTTATTTTCTTCATTTAGCACACTCCCCAGCGCTGGGACGCTTACGGGCAGCCATGCGCTTTATAAATCCTATTTCATTTCATTCATTATTTCAGGTATCACCTCACCACAGGCGCTGGGGTATGTAGGAATCAATAGGCACATATGAGAATCAGGCAGGGTAATGGTGGGCCCTGAGATCTGACCTGCATTGTTTATTGTTCTTGGTAATGTGATTTGTAGAACATTTAAGCCCTACTCTCCAATGTATTGACCCTCCCTAATGAGGCGCTTCTGGAACCCAGAAATACAAGCCAATGGCTCTAGCCACACTGATCAAGCTGTTATAGGAGTTATGTTTATCAATGATTTTTACTATTGTTAAGGACTTTATCGATTTTGTTTAAATGTTCTCATGTGAATTGTATCCATGTGTACTTCTATGGCAGTATGTGCCGAATAAAGAATATGAAGGATAACCACAGTGCAAGGTATTCAAGAGCTGGTGAAGCCACAGGCCAGACAAACCCGGGTGAAGAAATAGCAAGTATGCATTAACTAAATACCACAATCTTAAAATATAAGAATGAAGAAATCAGATTTTAAAAAGCCAGTCTGTCCGTTTTATAGGACTTGAACATGGAAGCAGTTAATAATCATTATTAAGAGAGGCTTTTTGAAGTCTAGAGGGGAATAGAAAAATGAAAGACCCTATACTTAGACCCTCATAAGAGCATTCTGGTTTTCACAACTGGGAATGTCTGACTGTAGAAATAAGGATACTGTAGTATTCAGAGTTTGTCATCAGAATGAGGAACAACTGTTAAAATCTGTGTCAACGCACACGCTTCTGGGTTTTATCCTTTATTCTGAGGACTATTCCCTCTCCTTTCCATCAGGACGGGACTGGGAACTAAAAGCAGCCCTGGCAAATTTTTTCAGACCAGTCCCCTTTCTGCATGTAACACGCTAGCTGGGCGAGCGCACCCGACTACTGCAAGAACGGAATGGGAAGGTTTCCCTACAAGAATATATTTTTCAAAGAATTGCAAGTACTGTATTTTACAAAACTTTTTTCATTATCAAACCTTGTCCAATCATTGAATGGATGAAAGGAAACTGGAGACAGGGATTCATGGCTCTATGAATGAATAGTTGGATGGTGAATAGTGGGTGGATGAATGCATTAGAGGATGGATGATAGAGGCTAAAGACTTTTGGCTATGTAGAGCAAATGGTCTCAATGCACTGACCCCGGGTGGTGCTGGTTTTCATTTCAGGTTCTGCATTATATGGTCACCCCTCCCCAAACACTGCTACCATTAATCCTTTTGAAGCATGCATAGCCTGGGTGTATTTAACACAGTTCACTGATTTAACACTTCAAAGGATTAAACACAAACCATTAAGCTTTGATCTAAAATGGGAGAGCGAATGAGATAACCACATAGTGGCTGAATTGCTCAAAAACCTTGCATCAATCCCTGCTTCCCCTAGACCACACTGTGTGATCCTAGACAATTACTATTTTTACGGTGCCTATTTTTCCTTCACCATCATATGAGTGCACCTTCAAATACATCACTTTGGAATGAACTCTGCACAAAAAACAAAAGAGTAGAAATTTACTCCATCTATAGTAACACCCTATGCCATGTATAGGGGACAAAAGACAGACTTTCTCTTCGTTCACTAGTAGGTCTTTAAAGACTTCTATGAGTGCCTCTACAGAGAGGACAAAAACCTTAAAGCGGACGGTGGGGCCAGCCTCCTAGACAAACTTAACCTGCCCAAGCTGTCGGATACACAAAGATCGTCTCTAGAACAAGATATAAAGGGGGCAGAAATAGAAAAAGCGGCAGCTGCGCTTAAGGACAACAAAGCCCCTGGACCAGACGGGTACACAGCAGTGTTCTATAAGCACTTCCTCCGATTAATCAAACCCACAATGGTAGAAGTCTTCACACACTGCATTCAAAAAGACATGATGACTAGCTCAATGGCAGAGGCCAATATAATAGTAATTCCAAAAGAGGGCAAGGATCCACAACACCCGCAAAACTACCTCCCCATCTCACTAATTAACGTAGACTGCAAGATCTACGCAAAGATTCTTGCTGCAAGGGGCGTGGCTTGGACGCTGATCGGGATGGCGGCGTGAGCTTGCAGCTCCGCGCGGAATACCGCTAATTCTCCTGTTTTTTCGCACCCTGGGCGACCCGAGATCGACTCTCCTGCCCTACGACGTGCGAGGGGACCTCTGGGCACGGACGGAAAGTTGCTAGGGGACTGCTGGCCCCGAGGAGACCGAGTTGGGCGACGGCGGAGGTGTTGCCGAGAGTGAGAAGAAAATGGCAGCGATGAGGTCGGGCAGCTCCGGACGTCGACTTTGAGCCGAGTTGTCGCCGGCTGGCGGGAGGCCCTGCAACCGATCGATCGAGGCATTGGGGACGAGGCAACAGCTCCGGAGGTTAAGGGATAGTGATTCGCCCTGCCCGGACTTTGGGCACCCTCGCTGGCCACCATCTCTATCTTCTCCCTTCCCCCCCCAAGCTTCCGAGGGGGTCGGCCGAACGGTGCTCACCACGTTGGCATTGGACCTGAGGGTATCGGTGGTGGCACTTGATCCTGATCAGCATCGGAGAGTTGGCGCCGAATCACGAGTGCTGGAACTGGACTGGCTTGTTGGCCTGTGACGCAGTAACCTGTAATGGCGGCGGCCGGAGGGCTGGTACCCGCGGAACGCGGTGAGGGGGACCTAGCAGCGTCGTCTCAGATGGGTGAGACTCCCCCGCCGGAGTTGGACCAGGAACAGAGGCTGAACCGACGTCTAGACGAGATACTTGATGCGATCACCTCGACCAAGGAGGCGTTGCACCAGGACATAGCACAAGTGGCCTCGGGACTGGGACTACTGCGAGCGGACCACGCGAAGCTGGCGGATAGAGTCAAGGACCATGATCAGCTGTTGTTGGACCTGAAACCGTCGGTGGTGACCGCGGAACACAAGATCACAGACATACTGGCCCGGTTGGACTCGCTGGAACGACGGGCGGAGGATGCCGAAGGCCGCAATAGACGGAACAACGTGCGGGTCGTAGGCCTGCCGGAACGAATTGAGGGGGAGGATGCGGTGGCCTACATGGAGAACTGGTTTCGCACAGTGGTGGCACCGGAGGGGCTTACTCCTTTCTTTACTCTGGAGCGAGCCCACAGGGTGCCAGCTCGCCCGCCAGGGCTTGGCCGCCCCCCCCCCGACCGATGGTGGTGCGGCTCCTCCACTATAAGGACCGGGACCTCCTCATCCAGAGGGCTAGAATGGCAGGCCCGTTTGAGGTGGAAAACAGCAAGGTCACGATCTTCCCGGATTACACTCAGGCGGTCCAGAAGAACAGGGCATCGTTCCTAGCAGTGAAGAAGGAGCTGCGGGAAGAGGGCATACAATATTCCTTGCTCTTTCCGGCCAAGCTGCGGGTCATACTGGACGAGACTACGCACTTCTTCCTGACTCCGGACGAGGCATGGCAGTGGCTGGAGTCGTATAGAGCGGGGACGGACAGGTCGCACAAAAGTAGGCGAGATCTGCCTAAGCAACCCCGGATCAGACAATCACAGCGCATCAGGTCCCGCAACAGGCGCCAGCGGGAGAAACGGGAAGCTCAAATGGCTGCGGAGAAGAGAGATGCGCTCGCAGCGACGGCGGCCATCACGGGATCGCAACGGAACAGTGACTTGGTGGAAACGGACTCCGGCGGGGAAGGCAGCAGGACAGGAGAAGACCTCTCAGAAGCGGAGAGCTCGAAGGGGCCGGTAGTAACCCCCCAGACCTCTGATGGGATTTTTTGCGGTTGAGACTGTGTTGGGACTTGGACAAGACCTTATGGTAGGGCGGTATCCTGTTGGTGATGAGCGGGTTGCCGGGAGGGGGGCTGAGTGCGCAGAGTGGGATGAGGACGCGGGGTGTGGGCTACGCTAGCTGAGGTCGGCGATAACCCACCCCCCTTGGGCCCTTAAGGCCTCCTGTGGTGGAGACCACAGGCTAGGAGAATGGGTAGTTGGTTCGAGGTTTGGATTGGGGCTGACACTGGGTTTGTAGGCTCTGTCCTGGGGAGTGGGGGTTGGGGTGTTCTTCTGTTCAGGGTTTGTTTTGGGGGGGGCAACTGCTTTGGAGGGGATGTGAACTCTCGTTGTTTAACTCGGACTGATCGATGTTGGTATGGGGACGTTACCTAACTTGAAATGCCTAACGTGGAATGTCCGAGGGCTGCGGACTATGGTCAAACGCCACAAAGTGCACGCATATCTGGTGCGCAGGGGGGTCCAGATTGCTATGCTACAAGAAACCCATCTGACCAAAAAAGAGTGCGCGGCGTTGCAAAAAAGATGGCGGGGCCAGGTGTTCGGCACCACTTACTCAGCATATGCCAGGGGGGTATTGATTTGGGTGAGGGCGGGGATACCGTTCCAGGTGCTGAATCAAGTAGTGGACCCTGATGGCAGGTTCGTGGCGGTGGAAGGGAGGTTGTATGGAAGGGATGTGGTTCTCTGTTGTGTGTATGCGCCAAACACTGATCAGGCCCGATATTTTGATGGCCTCTCTGGGTCCTTGACCTCTTTCCTGGCGGGCTCGGTGGTGTTAGGGGGGGACTTTAACTCGATCACGGATGTGGCGCTGGATAGGTCCCATCCTCCCCTTGTTGACTCCCCGGTGCGCAAGTTGGCCATGCACAGGAAGGACTGGCAGGACAGATGGGGGTTGCTGGATGTTTGGCGGGAGCAGCACAGAGACGTCAGGGATTATTCCTTTTATTCAGCCCTCCACGCACTACATGTGAGAATAGACTCAGTGCTCTGTAGTGGATCCCTAGCCCCATTGATTTCCCACACGGAGTACCTGGCTAGAACCATCTCGGATCATAACCCCCTATTGGTACATATCCAGTGGCAGCGGGAGCGCTCAGCGATACCAACATGGCGGCTCCGTCCAGACACATTGGAGGACTCAGTATTTAGGGACGCTGTCCAGCAAGGCATCGATCATTACTTTGGCGAGAACGAGGGTACAGCCACGAACAGGTCCACTGAATGGGATGCGATGAAAGTGGTGCTGAGAGGGGTGTGTCTGGGTAGGTTCTCGAATGCTCGTACGACTGTGTTGAATGCACTTGTGGAAGCGGAGGAGACCTTGAGAGATTTGGAGCGCCGCAGGCCGGCCAGCCGGGACTTACAATCCCGGTTATTGGAGGCAAAGGAAGTGGTTGCCGCCGCGACGGAACGGTTGAGGTGTTAAGACTACAGGCAATACGCCATCAGAGCGCACGCTGAACGGGACAAGGTGGGCACACTCTTGGCCAGACTTGCGAACCCGGAACTCAGGGGCTGCCCGATCCTTAGCATTAGCAACGTGCGGGGGGAACTGGTGTATTCCCAGGCGGCGGTGTTGGAGTGCTTTCGGGTGTACTATCAGGAATTGTATCAGAGTCAGTTGGGAGTGGAGGTCCAGGAAATTGCGGAGTACCTAGGGGCGAGGCCGCTTCCGGTCCTAGATGTGGAGGACGCGAAGGAGCTGGGCGGCCCGATCACGCTCACTGAAATACGGGTGGCCATTAAACATATGGCTCGTAATAAAACGCCAGGGGTGGACGGGCTACCAATAGAATTTTATCAGCAGTATGTTGATACCCTGGCCCCCAGGTTGCTGGTGGTGTACACGGAAGCCTATGAGACAGGGGGTTTGCCTGGGTCTATGCGTGAGGCCTTGATAGTTCCGCTCCTAAAACCCGGCAGGGATGCAACAGACGTGAGGTCCTATCGCCCGCTGTCCATGTTGACGGTGGACTACAAGATCCTGAGCCGGATTCTAGCTACTAGACTGGCCCCACACATGATGGGCCTGGTGCACAGGGATCAGGCTGGGTTTATCCCCACGAGGAGCACGGCGCTGAATATCCGCCGCCTGGTGGGGATAATGGACGCCATCTTGGATGGGGACGGGGCCCAAGCGGTACTGTCCGTCGACATTGAAAAGGCCTTTGATAGTCTGGAATGGACTTTCCTGGACGAAGTGCTGGGAAGGTTTGGCATAGGTGAGGGGTTCCGCCGATGGACGAGAGTCTTGTATTCCTCGGCTACGGCGCGGGTACGTTTGGGTGGCCTGGTGTCCGCGGCGTACCCAGTGGGTAGGGGCACGAGACAGGGGTGCTCCCTTTCCCCCCTGTTGTTCGCTCTGGCAATGGAGCCTTGCTAGGTCGGGTGACAAATACACGGGGATAGACAGCGGCATTACATCTCGCTGTATGCGGACGACCTACTCCTGTACCTCGGCGATACGGAGCGGGCCCTGGAAGGAGCGATGGACCTGTTATCAGAGTTTGGCCGGCTGTCGGGCCTTAAGGTCAACTGGGCAAAGACCTGTGTGTTTCCACTGAGAGCGGAGTCGCCCAACCCTGTCCGCGACCTGGGGGTAGTTTGGGAGCCATCTTGCTTCACCTATCTGGGAGTCCGTATTTACCACGCGACCGCGGACCTATTGGAGGGCAACATAGGTCGGTGCATTCGGGCACTGAGGGGCAGCATGTCCTTCTGGTCGACCATCCCTCTGACAGTTCTGGGCAGGATTGCTCTCTTGAAGATGGTGGCACTTCCCCGCCTGCTGTACTACTTCCGGACGCTACCTATCTGGATTCCTCAGGGGATTTTTAGAGACCTGAGAACGATGGTCATTGGTTTCCTAAGGGGCCATGGCCGCCGTAGGGTGGCTCTAAGCACGCTGCTTCGCCCAAAGACTGAGGGGGGTATGGCCGTGCCTGACTTCAAACTATATTATTTGGCGGCGCAACTGCAGGTCCTCACGCAACATGTGGCCAGGGTGTTTAGGGGACCGGAGGAGTACCGAGAGCTGGGGATACAACGCCATGTGCTGTCCTTTATAGTCATGCAGCAGAGACTTGAGTTGCGGGCCTCACTATGGAGGAACGGACACTCAGGCTGTGCTGGCAGAGGAGCCTTAGGAGAGCGAAGGCGACGCGGCCTTATGCGCCCGAAATTCCGATCGGTATGCTAACGGCCCTGCCACACGGGGGCGATTGGTCCCCATTGCTGGATTGGGAGGAGGCGGGCCTACAGGTGGTAGGCGATCTGTACATCGATGGGGCTCTGGTACCCTTCGAAGTGCTTCGGGAACAGTTCGGGTTGCCTGACGGGGGGGTTCCTCCTGCATGCGGCGGTGGTGGCTGCTATACAGAAGCACTGGAAAGGAGGGCTCATGGAACCGACCACGACTATGGCGTGTCAGTATGTGGTGATGGCAGCGGGCACCTTTAAGGCGGTAACATGCCTCCACAACAGGATGCTGAACGAGGGACTGGACCCGCTCCAGGGGCTCAAGGCCAAATGGGAAGCGAGTGTGGGCAGGCCCATCCCAGACACGGCGTGGGGCCATATTTTACGGCGCACGTGGAAAGGCACGAGAAACGCGCGCTTCCAACAAGTACATTTCTATGTGCTTCATAGGGCCTACCTGACCCCCGAAAAAATACGGCGGTATTTCCAGGTACAAGACGCTCGGTGCCCGCGGTGTTTGTTTTCAGGAGCGGACATGGACCATTTTTTCTGGGGTTGCCCGCGTTTGGAGGCCTATTGGGCGGAGGTAGGGGACCTTCTAAATGAGGTGACCGATAGGGAGGTGGATTTCGATATGGCGGCGTGTTTGTTACTCTGGTTCCCGCACACCAAACACACCAAGGTAACGAGCAAATTTATTGATTTGGGCCTGATACTGGCGCAAAGGGAAATATCATGGCATTGGAAGTCCAAGGGCGGGCCGTCCATACGGAGGTGGAAGAATGAATTGTTGAGGTGGTCTGAATGCGAGAGTGTGCTCCGGATGAAGCAGGCTGTCAAGCTCGGCAATGAGAATGCTTTGGATGCAGCGCGTGCGTGGGAGTTGGTGGTGCAAGCTTTGCGTGACTCTTTAGTGGAAGATGAGGATTGAGTGAATCGGGCCTGTGGACACTGCGGGGCATACTAACTCGGAGTTGACATTGGCTCTGTGGCGGGATCCATACTACACATCAGGAAGAAGCACACCATTAGCAGTTGCCGGGGTGGGGACATAGGGGGATTGTTTAGTGGGAGTTCGGGAGGGGTTGGAAGCCTAGGGGTTGCCTGTCCGCGAGAGCGACTTCGAGTTACGTAGGCCCAGTGGGGAGCTGCACGGAGAGTGGGATGGCTAAGGGGAGTGGCCGGGAATGGGGGGCTCCATAGTGCTCGGGGTGGGTTCGGGAGCGGGTAGTAGCATTGATCGCGCAAGTGGAATAGCTGACGGTAGTATTGTTGAGGGTGGGGGGGTAAAATGCGGATACGTAAAACGATCCTTAGACCATGGTCCCTATGGGACACCCACCGTGAGGTTTTTCCTACTATGTAGAAGACTATGCCGCCCGGCCCCCGGGATGCGGGCTGAATGGCTGTGTATGGTATACGTTTTACTGTTGCTCGGGGGGAACGTCACGAGGGGACTGGTTGACTAATTGTATTCTGTGGTTTCTAACTCTGCAATAAAAACAAATAAAAAAAAAAAAAGATTCTTGCTGCAAGACTAAATGCACAGCTCCCAAATCTAATCCACAACTCTTAGGTGGGTTTCCTCAAGAACAGAATGTCCCAAGACAACACGAGACTCCTATGCCACTTAATAAACCATGCCTCCACCAATGAGGAGCCAGCAGTAATGATCGCACTCGACGCAGAGAAAGCGTTTGACAGAGTGTCTTGGCCCTTCCTTGACTAATGCATGCAAAAGTACGGGCTAGGAGAAAAATACAGAAGAATGGTGATGGCGCTATATAGCGAACCCAAAGCCCGCGTGGTTGTCAACAGGGGCACTTCTGACCTGCTGACCCAGGGCAGAGGGACTAGACAAGGCTGCCCACTCTCCCCGTCACTTTTCCTACTTTGCCTAGATCCGCTCCTGTCCATGATCAGAGATAACAGTGAAATAAAAGGAATCCCAATCAAGGGGAACACTATTAAATTAGCGGCACAAGCGGATGACATACTAATAACATAGAACCCCGGCCCCTCGATAGCGGCTCTTATGTCTACCAGCGAAGAGTACGCGCAGGTGTCAGGCTATAAACTCAATAGGGACAAGTCGGAATGCAAACCCCCAAATGTGCACACAACTAGAGCAGTGCTGGGGATCTCGGGCTGGCTTGGCAGAAAAACTCCTTGAAGTACCTGGGCCTATACTTCGGTAGGGATCTCAACTCAACACTGGACTACAACGAAAACACCATTTTAAACAAAGTGAAAGAAAAACTAGAGGCATGGTGGGGAAGGGTAGAATCAATAAAAATGATGATAACACCCATGGTCAACTACTTGCTCAGCATGCTCCCACTCTTAACCACAGAGGACTTCCACAATAGTTAGACACCCTGATCAATAAATTCCTCTGGAGAGACTGGAAACCCAGGATCAGCCTGCAGAAATTAAGACTAAACAAAACACTAGGAGGACTAAACCTCACCAACTTCAGAACATTCAACACTGCATGCCTAGCCAAGCAAGGGATATATTGGATCTCACCTGACCAGGCGTACACACCGGTATGGCTGGAGCTAGAGAGAGCAATCTTAAAAGGTCTCGACCCATTAGCCCTACTTACCGCTAACAAACACCCCTAAGCCAGCAACAGCATACTTAAAAACACCAAGAACGCCCTTCTCCAGGTCGACAAAAAGATGCGACAGGGCATTAAAAACATGAGTAGGGAATCTATTTGGCACAATACCAAAATAAAGTACAAAGACAAGGTACTAAATATCAACGCTTGGTACGAACGGGGCATCTCTACCACCAACCAGTTAGAAAAGCTCAATGCCCCGCTCACCTTCGACACCCTAAAACACTTGCACAACATACCAGATATTGAATTTTATAACTTCCTAAAAATAAAGGCGGTAATCACAAGAGCAGGTATTAACAAGGAGGTCCCATCGATCCTGCTATACATGGCGAACTTAAATAAGATTGGCCACCAAACGTCACACCTATACAAACTCCTCTGCCCGGTAACAACAACACTAAACGCCCAAACATTAGAATATTGAGAATCACAACACACTAGACATTTCAGTGAGAAAGAAAAGCTCCGCCTCTGGACCTCAGCATCCAAAAATAAGGTGACCCCAATTTTAGCTCAAACTAAATACTGGCTCCTCCACAAAGCATATTGGACCCCGGCCCGACTGGCAGCATAGGGCTCCGAGATAACAACCTATGCTGGAACTGCCACAAACAAAAAGGAGACCTCGCACAACTCATCCTTTACTGCCCCAAAGTCAATAAATTCTGGGGTATAATAAGAGACTTCATAAACAGCATAATAGGCCACTCAATTCAACCAGATTTCCTAGGGCTAGTAGCAGCCTTCTTGGCCCCCTGAATAAAGTCCAAAAGTGATAGTGAACTAATCGACCTCCTGCTCATAGCAGCAGTCAAAACTATCCTGGCAAACTGGAAGGACACAGGGAAGGCAACCTTCCAAAGTTGGCTAAACTGGATCACATTCCTAAGGGGGGCGGACAACATAACAACAAAAATCTCACCCCACTCTACCACTAAGGGCGAGATGTGGCACTCCCTAGACAACTACTTGGGCTCGCACAAACCACCCTAGGTAGGACACACCCAGCCCCCCCACAGCACATATTCGGGTGTATGGAGAACAACGACTGCGCTAGCCTTCCTGTCCGCTCTTCCTTCTTCTATTTTCCCTACTTTCCTTTTGTTTTCTTCCTTTATTTTCTTCTTGCGAGGGCAGTACATAAGACGGCCGAGTTTCAAACGTAAACTGTACCAAGCTTTGCCCAGCCACTGTACATGCGTCCAATCATGTCAATGATATGCCTACTGTAACCCTTACGGCGTATAACGACACCAGTATTGCCTTCACTATATATGTACTGTAAAAATGTCTCTAATAAAATCTTTTGAAATCATAAAAAAAAAAATAATTCATGATTAGAACCTGTCATTTCTAATGCGATAATATAGTTAATATACTAAACTTTCCCTTGCAAAGACAATATTTAAAATACAAACATTGTTTTACATTTTAAAGAGTCCTTATGTACGTACTTGACTGTCTCAGCCAAGCAACAGCAGGCCCCTCACCCCCACAGCTGGCACCAAAGCCCTGAAGGTCAGCGCCAATGGCGACCCCGCAGGAGACAGGAACCACCCACACACTAATGCTTCTGCAGCGCTCTTTAAACTATTTGTTTTTACATTAGTTATAGGTGATACAGGCTGAAATGCAGCCTTCCGAACTTCAGCAACAAGACCGGTCCCAACAGGATTAAAACCGGCACCCACCCTACCAGCCCTCCGAGTAAACGCCGGGTGCCCTGTAGGGTCAGTCCAGCCCTGCATTTATAGTCCAAATGTGTCCGGTGAGAACCCAGAGGTCGCGTGCTTTGCAACAATGGTAATCCTGTTTCCATTCCAATAGGGATAAGCTCTCAACTCATAATTAGGCCTGAGTGCCTGTGTAGATTTTGTAAAGCTTCACTAGGATAAGGTTCAGGCCACGCTGCAATAGGTCATGGGGTCATGTGGGAGGAGGTTTGCTGTAGCAGCCCGTGGAGGGAGTGCCGCGGTGGGGCGGGCCGGGGGAGGGTAGGGTGGGGGGTAGTAAACTCCGGCTCATGGCCGACCGGAGTAATGTAAAGAGATAAATAAATAAAAATAATGTCATTGCTCGCACTGAAACATATTTGGCATTTTAGCGTGTGCAATGAAATTCGTTGTATTTATTCATTTCTTTACATTTCTCCGGTGGGCCTTGAGTCGGAGTTTACTACCATCCCACCCTGCCCCTCCCCACTCCACGGCACTCCTTCGACGGGCCGCTACTGTGTTTGCCTCATGGCAAAAGTTTTCTTGGACTTAGAAATAAAAATTGGCAATCATCTAACTCAAGTAAGAGCTGATTCAAGTGATGTTTAACCCGGATCCAGAACCCTAGATTCTCAATGACATTTTCTCCGGGCTAGGAACAACAAAGGCCACTGCTATAGCTCTGCTGTCATGCCCTTCTGCTGCATTGACCAGCTAAAGGAGTCCAGAAAATCCAGACACAGCATCCCAGACCGAAGCAGGGCTTCCAAAGAAATATACTGATACAAGTGCAGGTGAACTGAATGCGGACTCTGCCCAGGTACCTCACTGAATGTTCTCTGATTGACACTGCTGCTGTCACAGTGGTCGAGCGCCTCAGTAGTGCTTCCAGTAACTAGAGCATGAGAGGCCTATGTGGCGTCAGAAAGCCCTTTGTGTCTATGAACTTACAAACATTTGTGTTGGTCAGAGGTAGTCTGTGCCATCACTACCTGCTTATGTCAGCCAATTCAGCACCACACCACATACCGGTGACCAGGCATTTATCCATGCATAAGGGGACCTCCTCACTCTAGGTCATTACAGACACTGCCTCCAGTCCTGAGCTTTTCACCTATAAATCACTGATTTCAGGTAGGTTAGTCGAATTAGTTCAACAGAAGCAAAACAAGGCAAATCCCTTAATGCATTAGGCTTTCACACAAAAGCCTGATATAGCGCGATTGTGCTCTTCAATTTGTAGGGGTGCATTATAATCACAAGTAGTTTGCACCTGCATATATTCTTTTATCGTGTTGACATTTGGTTATTAGAATGTGTACTGTAATAACGTGTAAAGTGGAGTGATAGATTTCATACGTGGAGAAATTAACATTGTAATCCTTTTCTACATGGTGAAATCTTAATGTACTTTTTATCAATGGCTAATGAGAAATCAATTTACTGACGTGTAACGCACTGATTTAAACATGCCCAGTAATAATGTTCATGTACATGTGTGATAAATGTAGTCTCATATTGATTCTTATGTTAGCTGATTTTGTAGGCTTCATGTTTATTTTTCCCTGGCTCTCAAAATTGAAGTGTGTTGTATTCTCTTATTTTGTTACTGCTTGCATTTCCCTTTAAATAGAACATTCTAACTTTGCTGATGTCACGATGCAACTTAGTGCTCTTGTATTCTCTTACTGCCAGTTGCTCCTGAGCCTTCAATGGGAACACCAGCTTCTACTCTGTACTTCTATTAAAATACCTTAACTACCTTTATGGCTTCCATTACCCTTTATCTTCGATTACATCAGATGGCGACGATTGGCTTATGGAGCAAGTGAAGTGCAGAGTGAGTTAAGTGAAGAGAACTCGACTGGTGGAAAAAGAACCAAGAAAAACACGTGAAAAAGAAAATAACTTCTTATCCAGAAAAAAAGGATTTTGTAGGAGTTGTTTTGAAAATACGGTCATTTACTTAAACAAGGATTTTGAAGGAGATGTTCAGTTGTTAAAAAGGACAAGAGCCTTTCAATAAATACCTTCTGGTGAGCATGTTTTTATATCGTGACTGTTACTTTTATTAACTTTTACTGTAAATGCGAGAACGAAGTCAGCGTAAAATTCGCGTTTAAAAGTTAAAACTTAACCTGCCTGTTTCATTCACCAACTCGACGAGAGTCAATGGAGCATTTTTAAAATAAACTTACTCACAAGCTGCTGTCTGAGCGTCTAGTAGTGCGCATCCATTGTTGTTCTGTCACGTAGTTCTGACACGCATGCGCATCCAAGCTAAGCAGGTACAACGCCAGGAACGTGTTGCCAGCGTGAAAAACGTGCGGCCATTTTGGATGCAATTTTGGTTACCTAGCAACCGGACGAGCTGGCGTGAGGTAGGAAATACATTTTTGAGAAAATAGTTCACTGCGTTTCTCAGAATAAACTACACTTGAAGTGAATGAAATACATTTTTTACTTTTGTGAAAGCTCACTGTGGAATACATTTATATTGAGAGTTTGAGAACTTTATTGAATATACTTGAAAGTGCTCTGGTGTGCCGCGTTTCACAAAATAAACTACATTTGAAGTGAATGAAACACATTTTTACTTTTGTGGAAGCTCACTGTGGAATACATTTATATTGAGAGTTTGAGAACTTTATTGAAAATACTTGAAGGTGCTCTTGTGTGAAATATTGATCGGAAACACTATGGAGAATCCAAGTGTAATTGCACCTCCTATGTTCCTACAACAAAGCGGAGAACCACCCATAGAGTGGGATGAATGGATTGATATTTTCGAAAACTACATAGAAGCTCTTGATGGTAAAAACTTTATTTAGCGCTACAAGAAAAAAAGCATTACTTTTAAGTGTTCTTGGAAAAGAAGGACAGCATGCTTTCAAATACTTACCGGTGGGTTTGAGCGAAGATGGTAGAGCAATTAACAATGTTTATACGGAGGGTAAAGCAAGAATGAAGAAACAATATTCAAAAGAGGTGAATATTGTCATGGCGAGACATAAGTTTTATACTCAACCGCAGAGAGCTGAGGAGTCTGTTGACCAATTTGTGACTAGATTACGAGAACTTTCTTTAAAGTGCAATTTTGGAGAGATGAGGGACGAGATGATAAGAGATCAAATGATCGTTCAATGTAAAAACAAGAAAATGCAGGAAAAACTTTGGGCGGCAAAAAATCCCACTCTGCAAGCAGCAATAGACATAGCCAAGGTTGTTAAGGAATCTACTGCGTGTATGAAAGAAATGGAGAATAAAGAGACTGCGAGAGAGAGTGGGGGTGGGTCAGTCTCGTCTGTTGCACAAAGTGAAGTTGCTGTAATGAACAAAAAGGGATTTATAGCAAATGACAAAATTGAAAAAAGAAAATCAGGAGGATACAACAGTGGGGAGAAAGGGAGATATCAAGTGAGGATGTGTAGCAGGTGAGGCAGCACCTATCACAGTGCAGATTATAAGCGTTGCTATGCTATCGATAAAGAATGTAGGAAGTGTGGAAAGAGGGGTCACTTCTCGAGGATGTGCAAAACGTCACATAGTGACAAGGTAGCGATAGTTGAAGTGAAGCGTGGGATGAGTGTGCAAGACAATGTGGAAGGTGCGGATAAAATATTATGTTTAGATGAGGTGAATGCGCAACCAATGGAAACTGGAAGGAAAAATAGGCCTAAAGCTAACTTCAACATCAATAATAAAGTTGTTGAACTGATGGTTGACCCAGGTTCATTTTGGGCAATAGTTCCAGAATCCTTATTCAAGGAGAATTGGGAGGGAACTGTTTTGTTACCTAAGGACATCAATCCTTGTGGATACCAAGGAGAGTGTATTGATTTGTTGGGGTACATGGAAGCTGAGATTAGGTTTCAGGGACGATCTGTTAATGGGAAAGTGTACGTGCTAGTTCTGGACCAGCAATATTGGGCTGGGGTCACCAGTATGACCTTCACATTGTCATTGATCCTAGAGCAACACAGCAGGTGATGGTTGTAGCTGAGATGACTGCTGAAATGATAGTTGAAGGCATGCCCGACTTGTTTGCTGAACGTATTGGTGAATTGAAAGGGTACGTACATAAGATTGTACTTAGAGAGGATGCAGTTCCGATGCAGCACAAAGTGAGGAAAGTGCCATTTATAGCAAGACAAGAAGTGAGGAAGATGCTAGATGACATGCTTGAGCACGGTGTTATTGAACAGATAGAAATTTCACCTTGGGTTTCGCCAGTTGTGATCACAACCAAATCGGATGGCAAATTTAGATTCTGTGTGGATCTTCGCACACTTAATCAGAATATTGTTGTGGATAATTTTCCACTACTAAATATCAACAAATTAATTTTGTCATTAAATGGGGGTAGGTTTTTTTTTTAAACTGGATTTACGAAGTGCGTACCATCAAATAAAGTTGCACAAGGATTCTAAGGCGTTGACTGCATTTATCACTACTGAAGGGGTTTACCAGTTTACCCATATGCCCTTTGGTCTCGCGTCTGCGGCAGGGGTTTTTCAGAGGATGATGGGATCAGTTTTGAAGGGGATAAGTAACGTTGTGTACTTTCAGGATGACGTTCTTTTGTTTGGAGAGACGATTGAGCAGCACAATCTGATTTTGAAGGAGGTTCTGAATAGGATGGAGCAGTCAGGATTAACCTTAAGGAAATAGAAGTGCAAATTTGCGGTAGAGGAAGTAGAGTATTTGGGCTACACACTCTCTTCAAGTGGTGTGAGGCCCAAGAGGGATCTTTTAGAGTCAATAAGGAAGGCACCTGCACCCTGTGACAAAGATCAAATAAGATCATTCCTTGGTCTTATTGAATACTATGCGAAGTTTGTGGAGAATTTTGCAGCAAGGACAGAGAAGATTAAGTTGTTACTAAGGAAGGGGTGCAAGTTTGTGTGGGTAATGAGCAGGATGAGTGTTTTGTTAACATCAAGAAGGAGATATGTGAGGCTAAAATCTTAACCCCATTTGATACTAAGCTGAAGTCGGTGTTGACTGTTGATGCCAGCGCTGTTGGTATTGGTGCAGTGTTAGCGCAGGAACATGATTCAGGTTTGAAGACAGTAGCTTTTGCGTCAAGGACACTTACCAGTTCAGAAAGGAATTATTCTATTATTGAACGCGAGGCGTTGGCAGCCGCTTGGGGCTGTGAGTACTTCAGAATGTACTTGTGGGGATTTGAGTTTAGGATGTTGACAGACCATAAACCGTTGCTCAAATTGCTGTCTCCGGGTGGTGCAGGAAAAGGGTCAGCGAGGTTAGCTAAATTAGCTGCTAGACTTCAAGAGTTCTTGTATAGGGTGGAATATATTCCTGGGTGGAAGAATTCTCAGGCGGATGGCTTGTCTAGGCTTCCCTTACATTGGGAGGTTGTAGACAAATTGGGTGTTGAAGCTATGCAATCGGAAGGATCTGTAGCAGCTATAGATGAATTGGTGGATATTTGCACTGGTGCTATCAACAAGAGCAAATGAAACTCTTGTATGGCCAATGATGAGGTGTTGAGGTGTGTGAGTGAATTGAGTGTGAAAGGTTCTAGGAGAGAGAGTACCCTACCTTTAGGTGTACGTCCTTATGTGGAGATTTTAGAGGATTTATCAATTTTAGACGTTGAGGTAAATGTTATCATGAAGGATGACAAATTCATTCCGCCTCAGGAATTAAGGTTTGTCTTGTTTAAGTTGGCACACAAGGGACACCTTGGGCAATCTCTTATGAAGAGGAGAATTAGAGAGTTCTTCTGGTGGCCAGGTATAAACCAGCAGGTCTCTGAGTGGGTTGAGAAGTGCGCAGAGTGCTTCGAGAGTGAGAAGAGATTGAGAGTTGGATGTCAGGGCGATGTTGGGAAAATTGATAATCCGAATTTGGCCTGGCATACTGTTTGCCTTGACTTTATTGGTCCTTTTTACTCTTTGAGTCAGGACATGAGATTAGGGTTTGTTTTGATTGATGTAACTTCAAAGTGGTTGGTGGTGAAATTTACAAAAGAGATAACGACAAAATCCACAATCAACTTGTTGTCTGAAGTTTTCAGGGAATAGGGTTACCCTGTTAGACTCATTACTGACAATGGAACCCAATTGGATTTAGAGGATATGGTGAAATTTCTGGATGCGTGTGGTATTGTTCACACCAGGACCTCACTGTACAATCCACAGGGGAATGGTATCGTTGAGAGGGCTAACAGAATGGTGAAGGGTGCCATCCAGATGGCTGTGAGTTCTGGTGGGTGTGTAAGAAACATGGTTAATGACTTAGTTTGGGCGTATAGGACAACGGTGAACGGTGTTACCGGTAAAGTTCCGTTCGACATGATGAGGGGACGGTTGGCTGGTACCAAACTAGTTCCAGCTTGGATGAAAGAGTGCATTGGATTGGCGGATTTGGGTGGTGGTACATCTAAGGTTTGTGATAGGTTGAATGAGAAAAGATTAGCAGCAAATGATTGGGTAAAAGTTAAACCTGGTCGTGTAGGTTTGGGTCTAACCAAGTTCAGAGGCCCATTCAAAAATAAGTCAGTCCACGACAAATTTGTGACGCTTTATAACGGCGAACACTGGAATTTGAGGAGGGTTGCTCTCTACAAGAAAGCGAAAAGTGACAATTGCGATGGTCTACACTCTCATTCAATTCCTGGGCGAAAGAATGAAAATGAAGACACCATTGGTGGTGACACCCGTATTTAGCCTCAAAGGATCAGAAGGCAACCCAGTTATCTTCAAGATTTTGTGTGCCATTAAGTTCGGGAATGGAAAGTGTGGGCATATGTTCTTTGTAGTTTATTGTTTTTTTTTCTTCTTTCTTTTGTTTGTTTCTTTTACTTTTGACTGGAAGGATGGAGGATATGTTGTATTCTCTTATTTTGTTACTGCTTGCATTTCCCTTTAAACAGAACATGCTAACTTTGCTGATGTCACGATGCAACTTAGTGCTCTTGTATTCTCTTACTGCCAGTTGCTCCTGAGCCTTCAATGGGAACACCAGCTTCTACTCTGTACTTCTATTAAAATACCTTAACTACCTTTATGGCTTCCATTACCCTTTATCTTCGATTACATCAAAGTGCTCGTAATGTTCATGTGTATGTAGAATATTTTCTGTTTCACGTTTCTGTTGCAGGTGGAGAAATTCATCTTTGTTAGTTAGAATAACGCTTTTGTTTTAGGAGTTAGGCTTAGGGAGGAGAAGGTACATTTGAACAAGTGGTGCTAATAATGTGGGACAGTGTTATTTCTCACTGAACAAGGCCTGGGAATCAAGGTAATCGAGCCAGAGGCTGGGAGTATCAAAACCGACTGAAAAGTTACCTACGAGGAGGTGTCTAGCTGGATGGGACAATAGCGTGATGTGATGGTGTGTACTAGGATTTTGATGTTGGGATTAGTGACAGTGCTCTGGAAATGGAGTTAGGAGAGGAGATCTGATGGAGAGAGTAGGAACATCTTAGAACGAGATCTGTAGCTTTATGCTACTTGACCCATTCAATGTGAGTTCACTTCTTAGTAAGTCTTCACGCGCTGACACCTTTTTCTGATCTTGCTTGGGGAAGTAATACGTAGGGATGTCACGTTAGCTGTAGTGTAGGGACAGACTAATGCTTTTTACTTACAACCCTCAAATGAAGAATACTCTTGATGTGGTCGCTGTGATCTTCTGCGTCCTGGATTTGTATTAGTTCTGATGTATTTGTACATCCTCATCTTGAGGAGTTTTTTATGTCCAATTGTTTTTGGCTTTGTAATAAACGAACTAAACTTAGAACCTGGAGTCAGTGATTCTTCTGAGTCATGGGTTACTGGAATTGTGAAATCAACTTGGACAAGATATTCCTCCCCATTTTTAAGCAGGAATCAACGATCAAACAACCAGGGGTTCCAGAGTAAATCTAGAACGTTTAACCCGGCCCCATCAAGTGCAAGACTGGAAACAGCGTCTATACTGAGCTGAAGAGAGGGAGATAGTCTTTGTGCATGGATAGGCTAACAAACAACCAGACACACATGTACACGAGCAGTCATTCGTACTTGCGCACAAGAATGCTATTGCATACAACATACATGCAGTCAGACAGAAATCAAGCAGGCTTACATAGATGGCCAGTATTACAGAAAACGGCAGAAAATGTTTGGTCGAAAATAATAGCTAAACCCAGAGAATTGGTCGAATAAATATTTATACAATCAATAAAGTGTACACAATGGGCCCCGTGGTGAATCCTAGTTAACAGTTTTAGTATTCAACCATCAAAAAAGAGCTTAGGAGACAAAGGGAAATGCAAGTAGGGCAAGAAGGGAATTAAGAGGGCATAGAAGAGACCCCCACAAAAAAATGGGAAGTAGTCGGAGCCCAAGAAAATAGAGGGGAGATAGGAAGGAACAAGAGGGGGAAGGATAAGGAAAGAAGGAGTGACAAATGCAATTCAAAGAGGAAGTAGAGGCTTGGGGCATGACCGCCAAAACAGCAATGTAAAAAAGTGATATGTCACCCAATGACAGATTGTGGGAAGGGTTGGGGCGAAGAGAAAATGGATCCCTGAAAACCTTGTAGAAATGTTAATGTAGTTTAATGGCATGTACACAGGCAACAAGCATTTGGAATGCAATAGGTCTCGCATTTGCAAGAGTGTAAGCTATTGGCATTCTAAATGACAATACCTTTTATTTATGCTTTGAAAACCAAAACATAGATAAAAGGCATTGTCATTTACAACGCCAAAAGCTCAAACTCGCGTAAGTGCAAGACCTATTGCATTGCAGATGCTTGTTTGTGTTTACATTGTCACACAAACATGCCTCTGTGTCTGGGAAACGTTGCTGAGAGACCCAAGAGCTCATGTTACAGAGTGAGGAATGCAGCCTCCCGGTCACAAACAATTCACAAGCTCATTACGTGCTCCCAGGATTCCACCTGAATGGAAATACATACAGGTTTATCAGGCAATCCTGCAGCATGTAATGAGCTTGTGAATTTGCGATCAGGATGCTGCATTCTGCACTCAGGAATGTGAGCTCTTGGGCCTCTTGGCCCCTTCTTGAGTTTATACCCAGCGCGCGCATTCCTTTAAAAACATTTACTGCTAACACTACAAAGGAAGGCCCCCTACCTCTCATTGGATAACATTGGGCCTAACTAACTCTGCACCCGGCTGCCCCTGTGCCACTGAGGGTGTACCAACTGTACCTACCTGACCCTGGGAGACCCCTGAGTCTTATCTTACCGTACCTTATCTTATCTTAGGTGCAATTTGTAAAGCACACTGACGCCGAGGCTTCTTGGCGCTGAGACACAGAGTGGGTGAGGTGGAAGCGTGAGTAGCGAAATTCTAGCTAAGGGGGGGGGAGAGGTGAGTTTTAAGCAATTTTCTGAAATTCAAAAGGGAAGGGGAGGATTTGATGGAGAGAGGAAGGAGGTTCCAAAGCCCAGGAGCTAAGTAGGAGAGTCTATGCCCAGAACCTTAACTCTGCTACTTAAGTACTTACCTAAAAGCCGATAACTCACTTTTCTTCCATAGGCTAACATTGTCTGGTTTCACTTGGAAATTCTTCTAAGTGTGGAGTTTTTGAACTTTAAAATATTCACCTAAAATCAGCCGGACAACGAATTCCGATTTACACACCTGTTATCAGGAGAGACCTCAGTGCTGCACCTTTTAGCCCAGCACAAACGCTGAAAAGTAATTTTAACCATACTTACCAGTAACCTGAATTTTCTTCCTTAGGAAACCATTGACTGTTTTTCTGTGAAATTTCTTTTGTCGATTTTTGCAAACTGCAAATATTCTTTAAAAATCGTACCAACTACCAAAACGTAATTACTTGCCTGTTTTAGATAGAGGTCCCCGTTCTGAACCTAGGAGTCCAGTACTGGATTACAAAAGTAATGTGAACATACTTTACCTGCACAGTGAATTTCCTTCCATAGGATAACATTGGGAATTTCATCCGAAAAAGTTTCCAAGTGTCAACTTTTAAAATACTCCTTAAAAATCACTTCTGTAACTGAAACGCTTTTACTTAACTGTTTACAGCTCATGTTCCGGGACTGAATCTAGGATCCAGTCCTGTGGTTAGAAAAGTAATCTACAAAGTAACTAATTGCATTTAACTAATGATGGGGATGGGGCGGAGGGGCGGTGACTCAGTGGCCTGATCCCGTCTCTCCGTCGGAATAGAAACGAAATGCTGGATTCCCGGAGTGTAGACGACCGCTAATTACACCGCGGCTACAGTTTCCGGTTTCGGAAGGTACACTGTTCAAGGGGATGCCTTCACAGTGGATTGTGCTGACTTAATTTGAGCGAAAACAGTGTTTGCTTCTCCGACGCAAACTGGAGCTTAGAAGTATAAAACGGCGGCTGCTCGAACGGCTGACGCTGGCCAACAATTTTAACACAATCACCCCCCTGGAGTGAACCGGGCGGTTCCCTACAAGACAAGGTATTTCGAACATTTCTGTCGATTTGCTTTGTGTATCGGTGCCGGCTTGCCGGACTTACCAATGGCGGCTGTTCTGAGACATGAAGGATCGTCTCCTCCTGAGCATGCTTAAGATGCACCAGGGCTTACTGGCAAATGACAGAGTCCAGAGGGGGCGAGTAGGCTGCTGGGAGCGCCCTGGGTCTCACCAAACTTGATCCCTCGCCATCTGAGAGAGAGGGGACTAAGAAAACGGCTGCAGGGTGAGAGGAACAGTGCTCATTTCAGCCCACCTGACCCCAAAATGGCAGTCTGAACCCCCCACACGGGAGATATCACAGGAGACACCCCCAAAGTGCCTGGGGAAAGGTAGAGCTTTATTGAGGCACCCTGAAAGGTCTTAGAAGGATTTGAAGAAGGCCCAGGTACAGTGAGACACGGTAACACACGCAGCCCTTGCCTGACCCTAAACTGGCCGACATGAGCCACTGCTAAGTTCTACCTCGAGAAGACCCACCATTTCAGGCTCCAAGAAGGACCTAGGCAGACTCCAAGAAGGACCAAGGCACACACCAGAGTCACCTCTCCACAAGCGCAACTGATCCCCACAACACGGAGAGGGATCCCCTGGAGATCTGACCTGCCCGGGACCCCCTAGTGGTGGGCAGTGATCGCATCTAAGCCACCTAAAATAGCCGTAACCAAGGTGTCAAACTACTTCACACCGGCGGAGAAAAAACAGGTGGGCGACCAGGAGAGTGTTGAATCTGGTATGGCGCTGACCAAGGAAGACCTGTTAACGTACCCGACGTACTTCAAGACTGACTTAACACCAAGGCCACAACCCCCCTGCCTGACCTCAAGTTGGCCGCCTCAGTTGGTCTCCATGATGCTCTACCACGCATGGACAATAGATCTGGTAATCTACCTGATCTTAACCACATCCCTCACCTGACCTAGATCCTGCTCTCCCTCCAGGACATGCTCACTTTGAACTTTCCCTCGACTGTGGAGACCCTGCTATTTGACTGATGCCCGATGGAGCTACCCGTTAGCTGAAGAGGAGACGGGCTGTGGATCCCCCTCGGCCGTCACCTACCCAGCTGGAAATTGGGCAGACGTTCCTTTGTTTCTCTGTCGTACCCCCTCCTATCCCTTCTCCCTACCCTCTTTCCCTTCTTCTTGCCTTCTATCCCTTTAATGTGTTTCTGTTGAGACCTAGCCATTTGACTGATGCCCGGTGGAGCTACCTGATAGCTGAAGAGGAGATGGGCTGCGGATTCCCCCTCGGCCGTCACCTACCCAGCCGGACCTTGGGCAGACTTTCCCTTCGTCTCTCCGTCGTATCTATTCCCTACACCTTTTTCCCTTACCCCCTCTCCCTTACCCACCCCATTTTCCTTTTCTTCTATGCTCCTTAAATTTTTTTACTGGTATCTTTGGTAACTTGTAACTGATGTAAGTTTTCAACTATGTGGAACCTTATGTTCTAGCCAGTGCTATATAAAACTCTTTAAATAAATAAATAAATAACAATTTAAAAAAAAGTCCCTGAAAACAAAAGGATCAAGATAAAAACCGGAGGATAGCCGAAGTTAGGCGCTGCTGCTGGGAGGAAACAAAGGAGGATAAGGGGGGACGAAGAAGGGATAGTGACCAATCGCAGCCAAGCCTTTTAAATGGACAATCATAGTGACCAATAAAAAGCCAGTGGGCGTTCTGTCAGCCCAGTAGTGTATACAACAGATTGAGAGACAGCGCATGCGTAGTCAAGGCTCGACCTAAAAAACCTATGAGAAGGGAAATTTTGTTAAAAAAAGTACAAACAATGAATTAGTTTCTACCATTTGGAAACTAATTGAAAGCAAATTAATTCATTCAAGTATGAAATAACATATATACAATTTAACGTGCGTTAGACAGAAAACACAGCAATCGACCGAGATTTTAGTAAACTAAAATGTATAGTAAAATTGCCAATTTAACAATTTGAGGTGGAGAAAAAAACTTCCTACCACACCAAGTCGGCACTCCCTTAGACACTCCTACATGCCAAGTAGATAACCAATTTTCAAGATTAATGGCATTTACCCACTTGTAAAACCATGATATGGGCAATTTTGATTAAAAAAAACAATCATATGAATTCGTTTCTACCATTTGGAAAATAACCTTAAGCAAATTACTTCATTTGTGTACGAAATAATATGCATACAATTTAACTTCTGTTAGACAGGAACTACCATAGGAGACAGACTACAACACAAACGAAAAACCTAAGAATTAATCTAATAGCAATATTTGAACAAAACAGTATAGGACCAAATAAGTACCGCGCTCATACTAGAATGAGAACTTCACATACCAAATATAAGAGATTCTGAACAGCTGAAATCTGACAGCAGATGCACCTGGAACTTTAATACCGGAAGAGCTGCTGCACCAACATGTTTATTTATATAGAGATGGCAGGAGAACACATCAACTGAGATTTAAATAAGGTAAAATGTATAATTAAATGAGTAACTTAATAATTTGTGATAGTGGTAAAATACTCAACCACACCAAAGTGGCACACCCTTGGGCACTGCCTCCCTGCCAAATAGACTTACTTGGCCACAATACAAACTGGTTTGAGGGACAGGGTTATATCTTACATAGCCATGCTACAGAGGTCTCCCACTGACTTAAACATTCTTAAACACAGGCAAAAGCCAAATATTTCCAAAAACAGAATAACCAGTTGTCTAATTTGCCTTATCACACATACAAAAACTAGAGAGCATGGATTTCTGAATACTGGAACATTCACCTAACAAAACGGAGCATCCGGTAAATGAAGAACAACAGGATAAGCTGCATCTAGAGAAGATTTAAAAAGGACAAACACTCAATATAAATACTGCCACCATCCCTGTGCATCACACATTATGGAGAGGACTCAAACAGAAGTCTAAACATGAAACTAATAACCTTTTACTGCAGTGCTTTCTCATGACACCCAAATTGCCGTTTTGAGGCATCTGTGTGGAGGTAAAATGGAGGCATTTTCTGTACATTTCATTTTTTGGGGAGACCCACCCAGGTGAAGTTAGAGACCCGTTTCCAAATCTTTTTCAGACTCACCATTTTTGTTGGTCTTCTTCAGCCGATATGTAAGGGGTTGCTTTACAATGCTGCTCACATCTGGGTCATTCCGAAATTTCTTCCTCTGAATCTCCTCAAACCATTCTCCCGTCACTCCGTGGAGCCATTTTATGTCTCTTTTTGCATTCTGAAGTTTACTGAAATGAAACGTCACAATCATTTAAATTTATGATCATGTTGATGCAGGAGTCTTAACAATAGCATTAGGGAAGGGAGAATTCTATAATACAAGACCACCGAATGGATAAAGAAACGCAAAAACACAATTGGGCAGAGATCGAGATCTAAACAAGGTATCCATAGGGTGGTCGACCTGAACCTTCAACGAGAATGGCTTTTAGAGGAAAAAGAATGGAATGGCAGTGAAAACGCCAAAAGTGAGGAAGGCAGAGAGAAGAGCGGGCAACTTGAGTAAGGCTGGCATAGGTACGAAAGAAGACCTAGAATGATACATTGCAAAGAAACACAGGGAAAAAGCAGTTACATGGTAAAAGAGATCTCTAAAATTATCTAAAGGTTCGAAGAAGAGTCTAGCCGAGAGAAAGCAGGATTTCCAGGAGATGAACAAGACAGGCCGAGAGGCCAAGGGACCTTCAGTGGAAAGTAAATCACCAAGATGATGCAGGTGCATAGAAAGAGAGACAGTCAAGGCCAGCAGAGGTGGAAGTGGAGATGGATTGGTTCAACAGCAAAGCAATATTAGCCAGCGGTCTAAAGGACCAGTTGTAAGAGAATCAGAACGCTTCATTAGCACCAAATCTGGCCTCATTTTTAGGTAAGGGGACAGCAATGTGTCACTCTTTATAAAGACAAACACCCATGCACCAGAACTCCTAAAGGAAGCAGACAAACAGAAGGAAATGATAGGCCTCTATGAAGAATCTAGGTAGAGGTACAGTATACTGCCGACCTTAGGGTGAAATGTAGCGGTGGGAATTGAGACTTCAAAGAGGCAGCAGAGACAATCCCTTCACGAAATTGACATGATTATGAATGTGGAAAACCTTAATTTGAAAGGGAGTTGTGAAAGATAGGGTTTTGAGGAGGAAGGTATATAGGAGCTAAACCTCCAAGTGCGAGACATACATAGGAAAATTGGGATATTAGCTCAGAGATTTCCAGAACAAGTTAGAAATTAAGAAAATATTGCTAGAAAAAAAGAGACAGAAAAAGAAATCGCTGGAGAAAGATAAAATGTAAGGTGAAAAAGGGACAGGAAGAAAAAAATGGTTTGAACAAAAAGTTCAAGAGAGAAGTTGACATTAATGTTGCAACATTTTATTCGTATTTTTGAGGTTATGAATAGATATCTACTGCAATTTTATTGATTACTTGCGATATAACTATTTCCAAGGGCACAATGCTTGAAAATGCTGAATATTTTATAAAATCTTACTGCCACACCACAATTTCTTCCCAATTATTTTTTTTCCATATAGTACAGTTGTTGTCATATTAAGGCTGGGTTCTTGTACATTTGCACACCAGCAATTTCCTCATGCGATCGCTGTTTTGTTTTGTGCATTTTTTATGCTGCGGATCTCAATGGGCCAAGCGCTGTAAAATGTCCACGTCACGTGAAGAGGTTGTGAAATCCAAATCTGAAATTCATATTTATAAGGTAAACCCCAACAGAGTCTAAACATCTATTTTCATATCCTCCTACAATTGCTAACTTTTGATTAACCATTTAAATACTGATATGAAGTTGCATAACGTGGGTCTATCTAAAAATACAATACATAATGCACCCACTACACCCATTACTGTTTCTAGGCGCTATTAATGCCCATTTCCATGGTACTCAAATCAATGAAAGGCAGAGTCGGACAAGATACTGTTCAGACCTACGACCAGCAGGCCGAGAGGGTGCTCAGACAATTAAGCTATTTTATCTTGAAAACAAGTGCAGACAGAGATGCAAATCTGCAGTTATTCGACCATGCAAGACTGGCCTGGGAAACTTTGGACGCTGTTGGCCGTGTAAACAATTTTTGACTTGGGAAATAAAGATGAGAAATAAACTGTAAGACAGGCATAGGTTTTATATACTCGTCCAAAATGACTCAAATTCCTGCAACTTGTTAATGATTGATCTAGCTGAGCTATACAATGCCTTCAACTACTATGCTCAAGTTAATGCAACAATAATCCTTTATTGGAAAGGTTATGTCTAGATGTCTCATCCAGCTAGGGGGTCAGAAGGGAGAGAACAAAAAGTTACTGATTGTCCAGACCATGTCGTTAATGCCCGAGTTTCTTCTAACTTAAAAACCCAATAACATTTCGTCGAAAAAATACAAATCAGAAATTATAAAATGTTAATCAATATGTGAATGAATATTGTCTCGGAGTGGTTATGAAGCCAGCGCTATGAAACCTGCCTACCCATCTAAAATGCCGAATGCCGTAAGCTGCAGTATTGATGCTCCAAGCCTCTATCCTTCCATGGAAATCACAAACAAGATTACTGCACAGGCTTCCAGAAAACCATTCATGCTGCATCTACTGGTAACTCGAGGAAGAAGTTAGGAGTTAGAGCCTTTGAAATGATGACTTAATGATAAATTCCTCAAGTTTGTTGGCACTTGACTAGCTGCAGAGAGCTCTTGTCCTGAATCAGTGATGTGGCACTAAGCGGTTAGAATCACTGATTATTGCCAGGGTGATTAGTAATAGGTTACCATAAATAATCATTACAGGACTCCTATGCACAAGAACGAACAGGTCTGCACAAGTCCATATCGACAGAGGCTCTGCTGTAGATGCGCATACCACTGCTTCTCTGCAAGCAGACCTGCACTTTTGTACAACTCACACTTCTACCGTTAATGCAGCCCACCTTATATTAGGGACCAGTAGAACGCTTTGTATAGAATAGACATTCAAGCCACACAAGTGTATATATGTGGAGAACAGTTTATGGAATAACTGAAACATTTAAATGGAAAGAAATGCAGTCAGACTGAGCAGAGAAGGGAGTCAACAACAAAAGTTGCTGTGTCATAAAGGAATTCCAGGCTGCTCCCCCAGGCCTCTCTGAGAGCCTCTCAGTGCCACACTGGCTCTCTGCTATGAGGGAGGGCGGAGTGCAAAGTGTCAGGAGGGGAGAAGGACAGGATGGTACAGAGTGTGGTAGGTTGGGTGGCTGGTGGGGAGTTTTAATTATATTTGGGACAGGGAAGAGAAGCCATGTTCTGAATGGCTTCCCATTAACCATCGGCCCCTGTGTAGCAGCTAGAAGAAGGTGCAGATGACTTGGGGGTTATACAAACCATAAAATTATACATAGATCATGAATGAATAACGGGGTGCTTTTCACCTCAGGTTTCAAAGTAACATCCTAGACAGCTCGAGCTTCACTCTCATGGTCCATTTAATGTCACGCAGAACTCCTCTGTGATAAACCGTATTAGTTATGGTTACCCATCTATAATTCTATAAGCAAAGCCCAGGGCAACAATTATTGTATCTGCATAGGAGTAGAAGTGTTTATAGCAGGAGAAATGCTGGTGCAGCCATCACTGCGCCATTGGCTTGTGCGCTGATTGGGAGTTGTAAGTCTCCTGATATTATTAGCTTTCTTTTTAAATGGTCTGTATGGCAGATGTGTGTGAGTACTGTAGGGGTCGATGTTTCTTGGGGCCTTTTACAAGGCGACTCGAACCACGCTGTGCCTTTGCAATGCGGTCCAGACCACAAATGCATCTTTACAACGCATTCCTTTACCACGCAAGTCGTTACAACTACCTGTCTTCGGGAAAGCATTGTTGGACTCATTTTAGACTCCAAGTCGAACACTTTCCCTAATGTTGCACAGACTGGAGTTAGAATAGTAAATTGTACTATTCCAAAGTCCATCGCTTTCCCGAAGGCAATTCGTTGTAACAACATGTGTTGGAAAGGAATGTGTTGTCAAGACGCATTCGTGGTTCAGACTGTGTTGTTAAGACCTGTGTGGCAATTGCATGCGTGATTCCAACATAAAACCGTTTCTTGTACCAGCCAGAGCGGGATCGCATGTGAAGTTATGAAAAGAATTGTGATGCGGTGGGGAAGAGAATACATTAGTTAGTGGTAGGAGACTAAAGAGGTAGGAGTCAGGAATGAAGCAGAGAAATAGAGGAGGTTCAGACTGACAAATTAGGCAGCTAACCTCGAAAGAAGCCTCCATACACATAGCCCAGTGGTAACTATTATTTAAGAGTTAATCTGAGGCTTCTCTAGAGAGAACTCGTTGGATCCACAAGCTGTTGTTTGGCTTCAGTAAATGAACCGCCCCTCCTTAGATAGATAGTACTACAAGTCAATTACCTGAATTTTATCCATTAGGTAGTGTTAAGAAAACAAAGGCATTCGCTTGGTGTGCTGAGGTAATACAAGAGGACGGTCAGGTGTAATAAACAAATAAACAAACAAAAAAGTGTTTTACACCCAAAAGAAACAGTGCAGACTATTTTTTTTTTTTAATTTTTATTTTTGTTGCAAAACAGAGATATTACCATTGACTTCATCAGTCACATATCCATATACATTCTTAGTGTCTTTTCACATTACAAAATACATGAGAAACGGCTGAAGGTGTAGCAGCACCTCGAAGTCATGTTGTGGACCCGGCGATCCGGGTGACATGATGAAGAGGAATATACATGTATCGTACAAATTACAGTTTGCATTTTGTGTTTTTTTGTCTAGTTTGATTTTTGCAATTAGGAAACTTAAACCAATAACAGTGCACACATAGCTTGGCATGTGAATGAAGTAGTGTCTTCAGTATCTCGCATCACAGTCTATCTATAGAGGGACCAATCAGACGTTCCTATGCCTCCCGCCCCATTCCAACCCCCCCACACCAACCTCCAAATGCAATTCCCGCCCGCTCCCGTGTATACCGCCCAACAAGCATCCTCATACCCATTCACTGGTCTTCCTCGCTCTCAGATCCCTCAAGATCGTCCTCATCCAGTGGCTCACATATGTCCCCCCTGTAGGAGTTCCAGGGCTGCCAGACCCCGTTCCATTTACGCGGGTTATTCCTCAGTTTATACACCGCCCTTTCAGTCAGCATGAGCATGTCCAGGTTGCGGATCCACTGAGCCAGTGTGGTGAGATCAGCCGACCCCCATTTCTGTGCTATATCCCGTTTCGCCGTCACCAACCCCACTGTAGTCCATGTTTTTGCATAAAAGGTGAGGTCGGTCGGCCCCCAGACATTCAGGAGGCACAGTCGCGAGTCCAGAGTAAGTGAGGTGTGTAGTGTTTGGCCTTTACACCTTCCTGTCCCATCATTATCAAAGCCTTCGACTCAAGCAAAGACAGCGATAAAGTGACTAGCTTACAAAATGCAACATAGTCATTACAGACCATCCCTTCCTCCTTCCGTTTCTATCATTAGTCTTTCAATCTCATTGAAATGTTAGATGTTAGATGTTAGATGTTAGGTTGGTCTTTTATAGCGCACGGCTACTCCAAAGTAGTGTCCCAGCGCTTTAATTAGTGACCAGAAAAGACAGACATCAACAACATAAGACAGAACTACTGCAAAGAGTAGAAAGAACCAGAATAGTTCATATGCTCTTTTATCATGTCCTACGCTTCCTGAACATCCCTTTATCTTTTCCATAATACCCTAGTAGAACGAGGGCCTTAAATTGGCATCTGGGGTTCTGCATTGCTTGTATGCAGGATTGATCAGGACATCCTCTATAGCTGGGGTTAGCTTGCCTTTTTCCACGTAATCGCTGTTTTTTTATTTTGCCTAGGCTACCTTTTGTCTGTTGTAAATACTTTTTCAGGTGAGTCACTCTAATATCGTTAGTGGACAAAAACACAAAGTAATAAGGAGTTTTAGCTAGTAGGTCAACAGTTATAAAAAAGGTTGCATGTTTCCCTTATCTGAACATTTGGCATAGTCTACAAATGAACTAGAAATCCCTTTTAAATAAGTACCAAAAATAGTGGAGATCACATTGAAGGGCATAAAACGATTTATACATTTTTTTTCAATTAATGTTATTGGGTTTTGTGCAAAGGAAATGAAGAAAAACAGTAATGTGGATCTATGTCAGAGTAGGCAGGTACAGTGAATATACTCGTACAAAATTACATAACCACTGTAAGGGGGGCAGAAGGAAAGAAAAACCACATAATTCAAAACAAATCTTCAGTAAAGAATAAAACATCAGAATAAACAGTGGATCAGGAGTTTTACTGCAAGACTGTTGTGCGTTTCTTGCATGGCCCATTGTCGTCTTCCCTATGTTAGCCTAGTTTTGCACGTTGCAGACCGCGTCTCCTTTATACACCTTACTATAATAAAGACGCTTGCTTTTGTGCCAGACTGTATTTTCACACAAAACCTACATATGATTTTGTGTTCTGTTCTATTTCTAGGATTTAGTCTCAACACCACAAACAAGGTCAAACAACAATGCCCCTGGTTGTTCTCTCTCGTGAGGCAACAGCACCTAGACTTAACACGAGAATGCAGCTGCTGTTTGTGAGTAAACATGTCTTGTCGTATAACTGAGGACAGGTGTTCTAAAAACACACTCTGAGCGAAGGTCCTAAAGAAAGATCGCTGTGTGAGCAGAGATGCAGAGTAACCATCTATGTATGCTACGGTAGGGGTCCGCCACTAATCCCAGAAATCTTTTATATATAATCACTTAGCTTTGGTAGAAAGGGGAGGGTTTAGGCTAAACTGTTTTATAACATGACCGGGATTTTATGGTACATGACTTGTTAACCATTCTAACAATATTTTTGGTATGGATTTGTTTTCTAATTGTGGCACAAATACTGCATCAGAGAGAACAATAGTTTAACTACATATAAACTTCTTTCGTGTCTCTTGCTTATCTTATTGTGGACAAGTACAACAGAGAGGGAAAGGGTGTGTCCTGTTATCGCGATCCCTGAGAGGGTCGAGAGTGTTGTGCTCTGGGGTGCCAATTCACTCGTTTCTCTTGACAGGATAGGAAGGCAAGTGAGGTTCTATAGCTAGTCGGAGTCCGGCTCATAGATACCGAGGGGGTACGTAGACTCAGTCCCTACATGCTGATGTTCCATGGTCCCAAGCATAGTCTGTTCCTGAGCAGAATCCCTGCAACATCAGGCATGACAAACCCACATTTAAACATAACAAAATACATACTTTTGAAAAGTCAACTATCTGTTGAAGGATAAGAGAGGGTGGGAGGTCAGTTTATGTAATATTAAGGTACTCAAGGTGATGTGGTAGTGGAAAAGTTGAAAAGTAGTTGTCGCGTGTCTTCCAAACAGATCTGCTCTGAGATCTCCAGGGGGAGTTTTGAAGAGTAATGTTATCGGCACCCCTTCAGTAGGCAACTCAGTTCAGCCAGGATCGAAACAAAGTAGCGCAGTATTTTTCCAGTTAGTGAGGATGGACTTACAGGCCACTGACAATAGTATGTCAACTAGGAGGCTATTGTTATGTGTCTTGCGTTACGGGTTCAGGAAGCCCTGACTAGTGTAAGGAAGCATCTTTCAGGTGTACCCCAAATAGCGTACAAATGAAATCGAATATCTGTAGTTTTTTAATGGAAACTCACAGGCGTGTGTTTTGCCATTTAAATGTATTTTAATAATGTTTCTAGTTTCTGATGGAACTCTCGATTCATACACTCTTATGCAGCAGACTTGGGGAGACATACTAGAGGTATTGGGCAAGGGCAAAATTATCAGAGTGTACCGTATAATGTGTAAAATTGGGCTGCTCAAGGAGTCCCAATATGCCTACCAGTTTTAGAGGGAAATATTTGAAGAAATCTACTCCAGCTATATTTCATATCTACTACCTAAGCAAATGATGCACCCTGGAAAAGACTGTCCTAGAATCCAGCAAATTGCTGAAGACACTTCTCCATTTATGGCTGTATGAAGGAGAGTTTAGATACCGATCAATACAAGAACTATCTAATCTTTATTTAATCACAGGGTATGAAACCAAAGTTACCTGGATCTGCTGAAGACCAGGCTATAGAATAATGGCAGCAGCTTATAGGTCAACTCAAAGCAATCCCTTGGAAGCAGTTAAAAAATGGGCTGTTCAACTCTTCCTGGCCTCTCTGGAACATCCAGAACTAACATGATACAGTCTCATCTCTTTGGTATGAGGTTGGGTCTGCAGGGCAACAGCAGGTGCAAATGAGGCCAAATGGAAGTTCTCTGGCTCACCATAATCCAGTGTTGCTAGCATGATAGGACAGACATGGACATACATCGTTTAATCATATCTGCCCAGTTTGAAACTCAGAAGATGTGATGAACTATTTTCTCGCCAGTTATTTCCAGAATTAACTGGACAAGTAGCTTCTTTCTTGCTGCAGCCGTAGGATCTAGAGGAGAGAGGCTGTAAGCATTTTACATTTCTAAATTACTATGGTTTTTCACTGTAAGAATGAGGTCAGGGTTACTGGGGCTCAGATGGCCTGTAGGACAGTCTGAGCATGGACCAGTAGCATGGTCCAGTGGAAGAGAGAAGATTACATGAAATAATTTAGATTTTTCCTCTCTTCTTTCCGACCACGTTCTTAAGGCGGGTCCAGCCTCTCTTTTGCAGCTATCCAACACGTTTGTGCTATTCCTCTCTCAGGTTTTAAGAACATTTCTGCATTAAAGATTAATTATTTATGATTGGCTTATTTATTTTAAACAATAATTAGTAAATTAAATATTATTTTTTTATTTATTCAAAGGTAACTTATTTTCGGAATGTAAAATGCTGGCTTCCTATGCCAAATTATGGTGATGGCAGCAAACAATACTCCAGGTGTGCCATATTTTTATGTAATTCCTATATCCGTATTTTTAGTCGGGACTGTTCCACCTAACAAGTCACAGCTCCTCCCCAGAAATCAATACCATATACTAAACTCTTTTATAGGGGACATACAGAAACTACAATGTTGATCACTCCCATGTAGAACATTGGGTGCCGTTTGAGGAATACGAGTGCCTCGTTTGTCCAAGGCTGCACAGCACAGGCACGGGTATGGGTATTTAAACATCAATACCAGGCCCAAATGGCTTCTACACCTATTGGGCAAAGGTCGTTGGACTGAATGATCTCCGCTACCTCCTTAACCTTTTATCACAGAGCATCATAATGCTGGTCCCTCAAAAATCTCATAAAGGTACACATCTACGCTAGATGTACAAATAATACAAATGGTGTCTGGACCTTGCAATGACATTGGTGTAACTAATAGAGCTAGCACTCGCTATGAAAATAACTCCATGGCTGTGGTGTTAAGATTCCTATGCCACGATCTGTTTGCACCTACAGCTGGTTTAGCTCCATGATTAGGGGCTCCACCCACACAGAACTATGCAGGGAGCTACCCAGTGCCCAAAGCCACCCACGTGTTTGGTTGACTTACATTGGTAAATCTGCATGCTTGCCTAGTGGCGGATCCTCCGCCAATACAGAGGAGCGTCGCCCTACTGCTTTAAGACCAGTAAGTAAACAGAGAGAAATCACATAGGAGGTAGGAGCACACTGTGTAAGGATCCAAAGTAGGTAAGTAGTAACAGAGCTCACAGGGGGTGCATAGAAAATGAAGAGAAGAAGAATAGATGTAAATTACAGATTTGGTGAGTTGCACAGAGGGGGGCAGGATGCACAGTGCGGTGGTGGGAGCTGGGCCAAAAGCACTAGAAGCAGGAATTTCGAGGACGCCAACATTAGAAAGCTGCATGATGAACAAGTGTGTGATTTAGGGGCCCGTTCCAAATTCATACATCAATATTTTGGGTACACATATTGTTTTGCCTTACCATGGTTTAGAAGTATTGTAGAAATTCTCATTTCTTAAAACTGAGACTTAAATAGTTTTATAATTATATAAGGGAGGCTAAATGCTATATAATCCTGACTGGGTGAGAAGAGGGAGACCATACAGACAAGCCAGAAAGAATAATGTACTTAAAACAGGATAAAAGTAACAACTGAGTGTTTTCATGTCAGACAAGTATTTCAATTGTTTATCTATATCTTGTAGCATTGTCATGCGTTTCTGCGCAAGTATATGGGCATGTGCATATAAGGTACAGGTTATAAAGTGGTTTAGAAATGCATCATTGTTTTACCAAACTAAATGTTTGGTGGTGGGAGGAATGTGCCATCATGTCCCCTGGAAGTGTCTTTTTTTCACCCTGCCTTGTGCCAAAGTCTGCTTCTGACATGTGTTGGCCTGTGTACACCGAAAGCCTGGCTCTGCCGGCAAGCTCCATGTAGCTCTCCTGTTGCAAGGGGAAATTCACAATTATGAGCCATAAGGGTTGTGCGGCATTGCCATCAGAGGAAGCAAACACTTGTTTCCTGTGTTGTTGGGTGAGTCTATGTGTCTGGAATGTTCAGGATTATCTCTGAAGGTAAATTCTGAAGTAGCTGCTGTGAGGCCTGTTGGTGGATGGGATGGTGTTGTATATAATAAACAACTTTGAAAACTACTGTGGATCCTACTGTGCACTGCGATCTGTGTTCAAATTGGCCACAAGCAGAGTAATCCTTCGCAATTCCAAACATCAAAGTATTGTGGCTCTTCTCATCAGCTGCCAAGTGATCCTCATACAATGAACCCAGAATGTCACTGATTGGAATGCTAATCCCTGTAGATGGTTTGTTTCCTCAACAGTGACCACTGGCAAACAATGCAGACACGTTGTGGTTAGCACTCTTGAGGACATCAACGGCGGCATGGACTGTTGCCGCACTACGGCACAATGGCGTTACTTCTAGCACTCATTACATTTTGTCTGACCACAGTGTGACAACATGCTTGACTTCACAAGAGCAAATCACACAAACTTCACTAGAGAATATGTTGAGCATCAACTGGGCATGTGAACATTAGTGGTTGCAGCTAAAGAGAAGGAGCAAACCCAGTCTACAAGAAGTCTCGTGCTCACTTTGTACATGTTCCCTTTTACTTTACACCAGTGTCCCTCTTTTTATACACATGGCACTGTGTTTTAGAACAAGTACTTTCTGAAGAATTCAAGTGTTGTCACGAATCCTGTAATAAAGAAAAATATTACAACAGTGGGAAAAATCTGCTGCCAGGTTCATTTTTCTGACAAAAACGGTTATTTATTCTGTAAACTGAAAGAAAGGATTTGGAGTACGAAAGAATTTACCATTACTGTGATTTGTACAACTTTAAAAAGCTAAATATTTTTAGTGAAATTATATTTTCAAGTAACTAGAATCACTCTGCTGTCTTGTCGGACACATGAGTGGTCAATGAACAAATGTTGTTGGATACCAGCGTTTTCTATGAACAAAGGTGACTTGGGTACCATGTTAGATATTGCTCTTTTTAGTGTTTGCTTAATAATATACTCTCACCAGGCAAAAAACAATACTTCGACCATGTTCCTAAAGGACTTCCAATTAAGTGAGAAACATTGAAAAGGGTATTGACACATTATGCATGAGTTTGGATACCAACTTAACAGCTGAAAGGAACACATCTTTAGTAAAGCATTAAAGGCTGTGAAAGGAAAGCAGATATTTGATCGTTCATCTGACTTAGAGGGTGAGGGGTACCTTTTAAATGAATAAAAAATTAGCATGAGAAAATTTGACAAATATGTGCAGAAACGTTAGCCCTGCATTAGAAGCTCACCATTTTAAAATGCATGTCCAACATGAAGGAGAGAGTGTGGAAGACTGTCCCAGCATTAAGAAAAGTAGCATCTGCCTGCATATTTGGAGCTAGCACAGAGGAGAGGAACCAGCTTATGATAAGATGTAATAATGACAAAGCTAGAGGAGAGCTCCGGCTTGTGTAGAACAAAAGGAAGAGAGGAAGATTGCACAGAGTGAGTGCAAGAGGTTGATGTGAGAAAGAAAGATGCAATAGGGCAAAAAGCATCACATTTTAAAGGGATGTGGCAATGCCGGACACATGGCCAACAGCAAAGCATATCCTGCATTGAATTTCTGGTGTAAACATTTAATTAATAAAGGACATTATGTGAACTGCTTTGGTATGGAAGATACAGAGTTAAGATGCAGGAAGTGAAAGAAGAATGTGAGCATATTGTACCACAAGTTTCAATGAGTCCTGGGATTTCTAAGGATGTTATCCTGTCAATAAAGTAACACTTAATAGGATCAATGTTAACAATATCGTTCAAAAGAAACTGGATGTGAAACCGTGTGGCTACTGAGGCAGATAATCGAGGTAAGGGAATATTTCGACTGAAATAAAATTAGAACATGGTGTACAGAAAGTATGATTTATGTCCATATGTACAGTGTTAGCGTTCACGGTTGCTTTCATTGAAAGGATTGGGGTATTGTTCTGCATCCTAATGCTATTCCTGCTCTGCAGATAAACCGTGTTGACAAGAATTCAAATGTATTTGTGAAGTAGTTTCCAGAAAAGTGCAGTTCAGATGCAAGTGTCGGAGTCTATGAACACGACTGCATTTGTGTCGTGCTCACTTAAAGGGTTGGAGAAAAATGATACAACCGCTGCAAGAGTAACACTTGATATGTACTGGGCAATCAACCGTTCAATTCATGAATTTTGAGTGAAGGCTTTTTCTTTAATGTAGTCTCAGACCACTAATAACTGAAATAAACCTTTCCAAAGAAAGATCACAATCAGGTGTCAACGGGAATTTGAAAGTAGGTTATTGGGATGGAGGATTTTGTAACTGTTGTTAAGCATAATCCTGATGCAGAGAATAAAATGGCTGATTGGTTGCCTAAGATGGTGGATGATAAGAGCGCATCTGGTACAAAAAAATTAGTCAACTTGATGGATGAGGATTTTAAATGCCTTGTACCTTCTGGAGTTGTGGTGATTGGAAAGTAGAAATGAAGAAGCTGAACTACAGGAAGTGCGAAAACATCTGACGGAAAGTTGGAGAAACGAAAAACAGAAAACCAGGACAATTTTTGGCTGGTGAGAAATGAAGTGTCAGTAGTTGATAGAATATTACACACAGGAATGAGATTGGTGTAGCCAAATGGTAACAGAAAGCAACTTACTGAGTTGGCTTAATTGGGTCACCTGCAAATTTACAAAACATAGGATAGATAGAGGAGTGAATTTTGGTTGCCACAAATGGATTTGTTGGTTGAAATAGACGTGAGACAATGTATAGATTGAGCACACAGCGAGAACATCATGAAAATAAGAACTTCACCACGGTGTTTAAGACATTACCCACAAAGCCCTGGTAAGAAATTTTCTTTGCCATGCTTGGACCCGTTTAGGGAGAGAGAGTTCCTCAGTATCTTCTGGTGGCGATGGATATGTATTCTTATCGGCCTGAAGTTCTAGCCGTTGCCAACCACAGCAACTGTCATTAAGGTTATAGAACGCGTTTTATTAAGAGAACGAAATTCTAAGTGCATTTTAACAGATAATGGAGTTCAGATCACCTCAAAATCATTAAATTTATTTAACAAGATGAACTCTATGTGCCACCCGTGTGCAACATACATTATCCATTGGAATGAAACCTACATTTAGCTGCTGGCTATAATAAGTGAAAGCACGTTCATTGTCGTAGCTTCCTATCACAGCTTGAAGAAATGCGCATGTTATCAGATATAAACACGGTAAGTAACCACGGGTGGGGTGGCGTGCCCAGCTCAGAATGGCTTGCAAAGAATGTGAAACCAATCAAAAGAGGATTTATGAGACAGTCAATAAAGGAACCTGCAAATGCAAGCCTGTAACATCAGAACAAGCTGTGGTCCATCACAGTCACTCTCACTGGATGACTACTAGTCGTCGCGAGAGCAAATAGACCCCTCGGTACCTTAAAATCCACCTTCGCTGCCAAATATTCCTGCACATCACCGTTCAGCCTTAAGAATGTTTTCGGACTAGAAAAAACACACTCCTCAGTATGAGGAAAAACACATTACATGTTTGTGAATTTGAATGAAACCGCGTGAAATCGAAGGGTTAGCATGTTTTGCAATGAGGATTAAAATTCTCCTAGAAAACAGAAAGACCATTAAAATAGACACAAGAGAACCAGATTCTAAAATCTCTCCACGTGTCAAGTATTTGGGACCTATGCAGAAGGGAAGCCATCACGTAAGCAAATACTGGACTGGCAGGCTGGGTCACAGTCAAAGTATAATTACTGATTTATGGACCCCATTCAGACTGTTTGGTATTTGTGAGAAAGCTCAAAAATAACATTTCACCACAAGCCCAGGATGGAAGTGATGGGTGGGGGGGTCGAGAGCGGACAATGGGGCTACAGTGATGGAGACAGGGAAAGAACAGCGATGAACAATTGTGAAGAAGAGAGAGAGAGAGAGAGAGAGAGAGAGAGAGAGAGAGAGAGAGAGAGAGAGAGAGAGAGAGAGAGAGCAAGAGATAAAGAAAGAAAGAAAGAGAGAGAGAGAGAGACAGAGAGAGAGAGAGGGGGAGAGAGAGAGAGAGAGAGAGAGAGAGAGAGAGAGAGAGAGAGGGAGGGGAATCGAAATGTATGGCAGTGAGGAAAAGCAACAAGCACTGGCAAAGCCAATAGGTTTAACCTCTGCAAAATCTATTGGCTTTGTCAAGGTTTCTTTTAGAGGTGTTGCACAGCAGCGTGGGCTGCTGTGGATCCTGGCTTTACGTAAAGGAAAAAGGTACTATAACTGCTGTGCAATATGTCTAAAAATGACGAGGAGCAAGCAACACTGGGTAGTGTGGGGGGGGGGGCAAGGGAAGAAATGAAACAGCGGGCAGCAGGGGTGGGACCAACACCAGGGTGTGTGGGAGGGGAGAGCGTAGAAATGGACAGAAGGAGGAGATTTTGGGGGCTGGGAAAGGGGTTGAGACCGCTGAGTGCCATGCACCCTGATCGAGTGCATGGCAAAAAGGAAAAGAAAAAAAAATGTGTACCTGGAGGAACGCAAGCCAGTGGAAGGACATTGCCCACAAACAGGAAGCTGTGCTAGGTCCTTGTTCCACATCAGAGAAAGGAGCCCCAGGAGAAAGCAGGAGGTGTGACAAATAATAAGCAAGAAAACAAGAGTGACAGGGAAGCCAACCAATGGTAAGTATTGGTATGTAATGGGAGGGTTGTAAGCCCATTTTAAGCTTTTTTTCAATAGAAGATTTCGCCAACACTGCTTACTCAGGTGAAACCTAAAAAGCAGGGCTCTTGAATATTTGGAATAGTGCACCAAAAGGCTTCGTATCCTAAGTCAATAAGGAAATGCGTAAGAAAAGGTATTCCTTTTAATTATTTCTTTATTTAATCAATTCAAGTTCTTTGCATCAACACACAACATCCAGCCAACGCATTCTGTTCAGTTTACACTTGAACTTCATCAGGACTCTCTGAATAAACATTCAAATGATTGTCCAGTTTAGTCCCGAGATATTTCATAAGGCAAGTGTAGCATGTATTTATTTTCGATATGTTTATCCGTCACGCCCAGAGCTGGCCAACTTCAAAGGGACAAGGCCCCATATTAAGGTCACAGGTTTGATAGCCCGTCAAATACACTGTAAGGGCACGGCAACACATTCATTCTTACCCGGCTGGACATGAGAAATTTATTAACCCGTTGCGTGCTGCCGTCGGCCGTTGGCCAACAGCAGTACTACCTTGCTAGTGCTGCCGTCGGCCAACAGCCGACGCGGCCCCGCCCACCTTTTAGAACGCCCGCACTGCGCCGAAATAACCGCCGCAGTTAAGGCGTTAAAAGAGCCACGATTAATTTCAAGTGTAAACTGAACGAAACGCGTTGGCTGGATGTTGTGCGTTGAAGCAAAGAACTTGAATTGATTTATTAAAGTAAGAATTAAAAGGAATACCTGTTGGTACGTATTTCCTTATTGACTTTGGATACGAAGACTTTTGATGCACCATTCCAAATATTCAAGATTTCTGTTCTGCGTTGCAGCTGCACCGAATGACGGCAGGCGCAGGAATTGTTGTGCACATTTGTACAAGACACAGACTTAAAAAAAACAGAACAGTGAAGTGTGGCTGTGACAGTCCGCCGTAATTTTGCTTGATTGTTGCCTAAAATGCAGGGAGCAAAAGAATAAATGGAAAGTTCGAAAAGTGGAGTAAAGTAATTCTAGGAACAAAGTACCCCGTCCGCACCAAAAGCCCCTCTTGAAAATACAGAAGTCGGAGATATTTTAAGTTACCTGGGGTAACTGCACCAATATGTCTCTTAAGAATTTGTTTTATAATCCTTTATGCACATACATACTTTTATCACTACACATTGGCCTACACCCAGACAACAGTGTCCAGGCCTACTGAGTAAACAAACGGTAGGTGGGAAAAGAAAGAACAAGTTTACCCAGTTGTGGCTGGATGCTTTGAGGCACCACCTATTCATAGAACACCATTGGCATTTGCATGTTTATTCTAAACCACAAACCATGACCAGCATCCACTAGCGCAACCTTGACAATACAAATAGGTGAGAAAGTAGAATGCATCGAAAGCAGAAGCATATGCAGCTCCCAAAATGAAACCCTTCAGTGTCCCAGAACATGCTGAGGACCAGAGCCTGTAGGGACACTGGATCCGAAGGCAGGGTGGTATAAGAGGGGAAATGGGGCAGGGTTACATAGGAAATATAAGAAAGCTCTATCCTCTTAAAAGTAGCATTTTGCATAGAGAAGTGCAAGATATTGATATGATGTACTTCAATAGTTCTCTGTCTCTGGGGCAGCACAGGAAGCACCTCAAGGTCAGAAGATAGACTTGATTTCCTTCTTCTTCGTAAGCCGTGTGCTTCTATAGCTCAAACCATACTTTTGTGGCTCATTTCAGTTAGGAACACATTGAATGTGCCCTACCTGCCCAATTTTTCCACTTCTAATAGAACAGAGAATGATTCATCAACCCTGCTTTTCCACACCATTTTATCTTTCCCCTTTTCCTCTCCACTTTCATCTTAGAAATGGATGTCAAGGCCTACCACCAAATTAGAGGAAGGGCTGAAGACTCTAATGCACAACAAGCTCATAGATCAGCAAGCTTGGGGCTTCCTTCTCCTGAGGCTGATGCATATTGGAAACATTTTTACTGACCCCATAGCTGTCTAGCTGGTGGGCTCAGCAATTTATGGGGTATACAACGTAGGGAGAAAAAAACGGTATCTTTGCCTTGTGCTCTAACAATCATTAAAAATAGGCATCCTATAAAGTTTGTGTGTTTGATGATGCCAGGTGGGGTTTGAGATCTACTGTGACAACATTGACCATATGTACTCCTTAAAGGAGTGCATGCAACACCACCCTCCCCCAGTGGATTATATGGCGCTCTGATCCCATTCAATCATTACAGTGTTTGTTCAGTAAGTATCCGTGACAAAGTGCCAGTTGCAGAAGAAGTTTGTGGTACAAAAAACAGAAGAAGTCTCATCCACTGATTCTTTTCAAAACTAGGAAAAACAAAGTGCCTTTGTGCCACTGATTGGATTAGGCACTCAGGCATATGTCATTACTCAGTAAGTCATCATATATGTACTTTGTCACTCATCTTTGCATAGATACGTCCATTCAGGGGAAGGTTTACGTTTATGCCTATTTTAGACCGATGGGTAGCGGACACTCATTGGACGAGCGCAGCAGCTGCACTGCCAGCACGCCAAAGGCAAGCCCTTCTTCGCCCAAACATCGCCAGGCACCAGGAACTCAGCTTCTTTGACCGGAAATATTGCTACCTTGTCTAAACTATGTTACTCCTCCGCCAAACTGCACCACCTCATCGCCATAGCTAGGTATTTTGGCTTTTCATCCCAGTGTTGCACAGGTCACTTCCCTCACAACCTGGAAGGCCCGGTTTCTTGTCTATATTGTAAGCTTGCGTGCTCCTTTAGCTCCTCTTTGTTTACAACTAAAGGGCTGTGAGTTGGCTCTTCACTAGTCGCCCTCAAGGGCTCAAATATCAATAGGGACTTGAGACCTGCAAATCCAATTCCTATACGCAATTACCCTTCCCCTGCCATTCCATGCACTCTACAAGGCTTATACTGTAATATTAGATCTATGTCAAAGATCTCAACGGAACTTTGGCATCGGTTAACCCCTTCCACGCTGATGACGAGCTGGGCTCGTCATTGCGTAGCCTCCTCGCACGCTGATGACGAGCCTAGCTCGTCACGTAACATGCGATTTAGAAAATCTCAGCGCAGGAGCGGAATTCCGCTAGCGCGCATGCGGTTAATGTCCCTTTCTTCTGACCGGTGTTATTTAACAGAAACCTGGCTGAATGCAGCAGGTCTCCTGTGCTTCCCTTCAGCTCTCACAAAGCAGTATCAGCTACTCAAGTTGGATAGATACTCCAGACCTGAAGGAGGCGTGGCAATCGCTTTCAAAGACACAGTGGAAATAGTTGTAATTGAAACCTTTTTCGCTGAATGGGTGGAAATGTGTATTTTTAGAATCAAGCTCTTAGCCACTGACTTTTGGAAGGGTGCATTCACTTTCTTCTTCCCCTTGGAGCGTAGAATATGTTTTGCCACCACTTAGTGGAGCGTATCGCTCCTCACATCCTAGCAACAAACAATTTCTTAAAGCTGGGCGATTTTAATTTTAATGGTGAAAATGTTCTAAACAATGATGTCGCCCTTTTTTTGGCTGACATGGAAGTGTTAGGTCTTAAAAATGTTGTGGTGGGTCCCACTCATTCGGCCGGTCACACCTTACACTGAATTTTTACTAATTCCCACGAGCTTAGTTGTGCACCCCCACTACCACTCCTCTGGAGCAGACCACTATTTGATTTTACCAACTCAATTGTTTTGGGGATTTAAAAATTGATCAAATGGAATGCCCAGTAAAGATACGAGACAGTGCAAATCTGTCACTCCGATCTCCTTCGCCAAGGCTTTCCTTCCATCCGAATCGCCCACTAAGAAATATGGAGACTGCTCTGGAAAATTTCCACCACTCCTTTTCCCAGACATTAGATCAAATTGCCCCTCTAAGGCAGAATCCGGCCACCCCAGCAGAAACAACGACTCCGGGTTTCAGCTGACCTAAAGCGGGTGAAATCCAGAGCAAAAGGTTGGAAAGGCGTTGAAGGACAAAAGATCCCGCAGATAAAGAATAACTTGAATTGCTGTTGAAGAGCTATCACAATGGCTCAAAGAAATTTTATTATAAACAAGATCGATCAGGCAAGCAATTCCACTAAAAGTATTTTCAAAACACTTAATGTTTTTATTGAGACTTGTGCTTGCACATGTGTGATCCCGGGTTCACGAGAGCTATGTTACTCATAAGCCAATTTCTTTGACGAGTAAATAAACAATATATATGTGAATTCCCCTCCAACCTGGAGCCAATCGGAAAATCTTTCTAGTTTTAGTCTGCCTTCTCCCAAGGCCATTTTTCAGAAGAAGAGTTTTTTATCTGTTATATTTAGCCTGTCTCTTTTCTGTCTATGGGTTTTCATTGACACCCACATGATGTCACCACTAGAACCTTTGGTGACATCATGGAGTGTTGGGGGCTTGCCCTGGTCTCTACTGACAGTTGGCACCAGGCAGGCTGAGTAACAAGGAGGTCACTCCTGGTGGGTCTTTTATTATTACCATCTTGAAGACTTGACTTGCAACTATCTTTAATAAAGAAACCATAATATTACATCCGGCTCTGGACTTCTATTTACAACATTTTTGGTGACTTTTGGGCAACCTGGAGTGAATTTACAGCGTGAAGTGGAAAGGAGTAAGAAACAAAGAGCCTACAGCGCATAGGATGCAGCAAGTATTAAGGAACCTATGAAAGAAGTAGAGTCTCTGTTAAAAGAACCTGCAGATTAATTATGGAACTAATGCAACTTAGAGGAAAAAAAGAAAAGGAGCACCCTGGTAAGTCCCACCAGTGTCCTTTGTAATCAGGACGGCCTGCAAACCAAGGGTGTTAGTCTGCTTGAGTTCATTATTGTGGAAAAGTTGGCGAAAATTATTGTGAGTGAGAATATGCAGCAGAAAAGGAAGGGCTAACTGGATTGATACTTGGATTTAAAACTGCGTGGAAAAGTGATTGGGAGGCGGAGGTGCGGTGAACTCAACATGCGCTTTTGGTCTGCTATCATAGACTGTGATCGCAGGCTGAGATTGAGCGTAAGAGGCAAAGTTTTGATATGCTGAAGAACAAGCATCTAATCTAATTCACAGTGCTGATGTTAAGAGGTCGTTGGGATCGTGAGCCGTGAGCTTGACAGAGTAGAAATCTGACGGCTGTGTTTCAGAGGCTGAGCGGGGTCATGCGGAAAACAAGTCATACAATACTTGGTTCTTGTTTATTAAACCAACTTAATTTCAACTGCGCAATGCCGAGTGCGCCATAAATGCTTAACTGTCACCTTCATGTTTGAAAGAGAGGTGCGCGAGGAAAGTGAGAAGTCTACCTTCGTGTTTTAGCTGTGAAGTAGTGATTCCTCCCTGTGCTGCGCTTGCACGTTTGGTTGCAGAGGCGTCCCTAAAGGCACCCGGTGCGACGCAGGATGCGTGCCGCCATCTTGGGCTGATGTCGCATTACGGAGGAGCCTTTGTTGGGAGCATCACCAAGGAAACGAGCCTTCGGGGGATATATGAAACTTTTGGTTATTTGATCGGTTGGTTGCTGCTGAGAGAACTGGCAGACGGTGCCCTTTTTCTGCGCGATTCAAGCAGTTTTTGGGCCATGCCGTTAAGATTGGAGGCTGTTCGTTTTGGACAAAACAAGGGTTCAAAGAAAAGGTACTTTGCATTTCTACTGCTACATGGGATACTGGCGTTTGAAGCTTTTGGAGAACAGCTATTCCCAGTTCAATGCTTACCTCGGGTGAGAGACCGCTCACCGGTGTACAAGACTTTCTCTTGCATTACTTTGCTAGTCAATGTAATGTTTGTCTTCTTGTCCGTGTGGGGTCGATGGTGAATCAATAGTAGACATTGCTGTTTAATTTCGTGCAGTATATTTCAGGTGTGGTGAGTGGCAAGAGAGTGAGGAGTGTCGCAATTTTGTGTCCTGGGGGTGGCGTGAAGTTGTGTACTTTTGGGGTGGTGTTTATTATAGCTGGTTATATTCCAGTTTGAATTCAAAGAGATACCCTGTTGTTTTTATTTTATTTTTGAGATGGAAGCTAAATGCTCAAATTGTTTTAGGTTCACGGGGTGAGGTGCATGGGACTATATGTGTCCTAGTTATGGAGTTGTGGTTCTTAGGATGTTGTGTGCCCTTGTATTTAAATTAGTTCAGGGGTGGTGAGTTCCCCATCATTTGTTTGGAGACGGAGAGTACCCCATTACATATTTGGGGGCGGAGCAATGGCTACTCCAAGGTATGATTCACGGGGAGAGTTGTGCCCCATTACGGTGCACAGTGTGCTGCTCCGTTTTTTTGTTGTTTTTTTTTAGTTTTAAGAGTGGTGAGTACCCCATTACATATTTGGGGGGGAGCAATGTGTACTCCAAGAGGTGGTTCACGGGGAGAGTTGTACCCAGTTATGGTGCAGAGTGTGCTCCAATTTTAGTTTAAAGGATGGTGAGTACCCCATTATATATTTGGGGGCGGAGCAATATGTACACCAAGAGGTGGTATGCGGGGTGAGATGTACTCCGTGATAGAGTAAAGTGTACTCCAAATGTAGTTTTAGGGGTGGTGAGTACCCTGACTTATTTGGTGGCGGAGCAATATGTACTCCAAGGTGTTGTTCACGGGCTGAGTTGTACTCGTTACGGAGCAATGTGGACTCCATTTTATCACAAAATCAATTTGTGTTTGTGTTTTCCAAAGAAAGGGGATGGGACTTGGGACTAGTTGTGTTTGGGATTTGTTAGTTATTACCTTTGGGACTTGTTACTGATTACCTGAAGATGTAAGGTAGTGCGAATGATATCTTAATGCTCTATCTTTGGAATGTGTTGTGTACTTTTATATCCATGTGTACGTTATTTTCAATGGTCTATTTTTGGATGTGTACACTGAAGCTAATCTTACTTATTCTAATTTCATCTTTTTGATTTCCCTAAAGAAAGGAGATGTGTTATATTTAGCCTGTCTCTTTTCTGCCTGTGGGTTTTCATTGTCACCCACATGATGTCACCACTAGAACCTTTGGTGACATCATGGAGTGTTGGGGGCTTGCCCTGGTCTCTACTGACAGTTGGCACCAGGCAGGCTGAGTGACAAGGAGGTCACTCCTGGTGGGTCTTTTATTATTACCATCTTGAAGACTTGACCTGCAACTTTCTTTAATAAAGAAACCATAATAATACATACGGCTCTGGACTTCTATTTACAACATTATCCTTGTACTTTGGACCAGACCCAGAGGCTGGTAGACTGCCAAATCAGAATCTCCACTGGATCTGTGCCCTCCCAGCATTCCGGGAAGTCTCTCTGACTGGATTGCTCCTGCCATTATGTCCTTTTTTAATCTCTCTATGGACTCAGGCTCTTTAACAGATGATAGGAACTGAGGCTATGTTTCCCCCATCCTAAAAAAGCCTAACGCTGTCCCTAATAATCCCTCTAATTACCGTCCTATCTCGCAAGTCCCTCTCCTCAGAAAACCTTTGGAGAGCATCATAAAAAAGCATTCCTGGAAGAACACAGACTCGTTGATCCATCTCAGGCAGGTGTCAGAACATGCCACAGTACAGAGACTGAGCTCGCCTCTGTGACTGATACCATCAGATCTTCCTTAGATGTGGGGACCTCAATAATCCTTGTGCTCTTGGACCCAACTGTGGCCTCCAATACAGTCTCCCATGATATTATAATTTGCAGGCTGCACGACATTGGGTCCATGGCAAAGCTCTCCAATTGTTCATTGATTTCTTGAACGATCGCACTCAACCATCTCTCCGAAGCCCTATAAATCACATACAATGTTGGATGGAAAAGGGGTACCACAGGGGTCCATACTAATCCCCACATTATTTAAAATCTATGTTGCCTCTCTGGCACAAATTGTTGAGGCATGTGGTTTTTGAGACAACATTTTATGCCGATGATACACTGTTGGTCATCTCCTTTGGTCCCGATTTGGAAGGTGTAAAAGCTCGCTTCGCTGACTGTATGAGGAGGGAAGCTTCATGGATGTCCAAAAATTGCTTGCAATTAAATGGAGAAAAGACCTAAATATTTCTATTCAGGAAAGCTGAACATCTACAGAAGTCAGATTGGTAGCCAACCGAACAGGGACTTGCCCCACCCCCAAAATTAGTAGTTAAAAACTTTGGTGTCAAGCTGGACACTTCTCTATCCATGAAAGAACATGTCTCTACCTTATGTGGAACCTGTTTTGCCACTATGCGACTACTGAAAAAAGCATTTCCTTGGCTCCCCTCTACTTCTAGAGAAAAACCCTAGTTCAAGCCTTAATCACTAGTCGTCTTGACTATGGAAATGCCCAACTTGTTGGCGCTGAGACCTTACGGTCTAAACTGCAGGTGTTGCAGAATACTGCAGCTAGACTTGTGTGCAATCTCCAGTCCGGTTCACCCTCTGCTCCAATACTACACTCTGCATTGGCTACCTATTAGCCCCTTCCGTGCTCCCAACGGCCGATGGGAGCACTCCCTCCCTGGTGCTGCGAACGGCCATCGCAGCCCCACCCAGTCTTTGGAACGCCCGCACCGCGGCGGAATTGCCGCTGCGGTTAAGGCGTTAAGAAAAGGCTCATCTTTAAGATGTGCTGCCTTACTCCTAAATCCTTGAATGGCAATGCTCCAACCTACCTACAAAATAGACTCAGATACTATCTTCCAACCAGATTGCTTAGATCCACCGACAAAGCCCTGCTTCAAATTCCACGGATCCGTATCTCCAGATTTGGCAGGAAGTCTTTCTGCTACCTGGCCCACTTTTACTGGAATAAACTTCCCCAACCAATTTGTTTGTATACAGAGCTAGGAATATTTTTTAAAAACTCTTAAAAACGTGGCTGTTTTATTTAGTGTTTATTAGCCTTGTACTTCAGCTGAAGTTCCGATATATTCCTCTGGTGGTCGTTCGTTGCGCTATATTAAGTGATGTTAATATAACATAACATTCATCCATCCAAGGATTCATTCTTGCATTCACCCTCCGACACGAACTCCATAGAATACCAATACACACACTCAATGACATATGCAAAATATATTAGTAGTACGAGTAGAAAAAGCTAAACATGTGGTGGTCTATACAAGAAAGGTATACGCTTCCAATAACAAAACTAAACATAGCAGTGGGTGTCCATCTTCAAGAGGTATTGTACATAGTCTATCATTGCTTTGAAGCTTTAGAACCTAGGTGCTGGCCATCTAGGAATCGTAAAACAATAATACACCACCGATTTATAAGCATTCCCCCTGGTTAGGAGGAAGTGGACATGGGGCAATGCAGTACACTGCAGATGAAATGAGCTGCAAGCAAGTGACCCATTAGCATTGCACAGAGAGCTGCAATTAAGGAAATGAAATTTAAAATAGCAAAAGCAAAGAAATTAAAGGGAAACTATAAGAGGTGAAAAATGAAAACTAAAGGACTGAGCAAACAGCCCTGACACAGCAGCACACTTATTTATAGGTGAATGTGCACATAAGATCATTGGAATGCTCTACCTATTCATCTGAGAATGGAACCCTCAGGGACTCTTTTTAGAGCTAGACTGAAAACTCACCTCTTTCCTTAATAGCTGTCTTCTCTGACCGTCCCTTATCATTTCTCGGTGAGTTTTGTAGGCAATTAGCGCGGGGATACACAGTTGTGCAGCCAGGCGCTTTACAAATCTCTTATTATTATTATTATTAGATCAAAAACTACCATCAGTCAAAGGGCAAGACAGCCACTGACAGATGTGGTCTGAACCAATAGCCCATGCAATACGTTGTCATTAATGGAAGCAGAGTGGTAATGACACCTAGAAAGACCAATGGCAGAAGAAGCCTCACCAAAGGCCATCTATGAATACATATATATGAATTATGTAATGATTTTTAATTACAAGATGCCATGGTAAACAGCTAAGCCTGCCAGGCTTTCTGAACAGTTTCTAGCAAGGATTATTAGAGTGGAAATCTTCGATCCGTAGGGTTTGTCAGTCGGGGCAACCAACACCTAAATCATTTGCTCTAAAGGTAATCTGTGAGATTTCATGAAAAAAATACCTGTCTATTATAGGCTTTAATAGAGAGTAATCACATTCCATTCTTAAATACGTATGGACTTTAACGTGTGCTTTCCACAATTAGTATGTCAGGCCTACTGACTTTATTGCAAATTTTCTTTAAAACAATTATCCCTATAACCTTCATCATTGGCTTGTCACCAAAATCAACGCAGACCTACTGTGTTGGTTATGAGCTTTCCCACAAGACATCCATCCTGTGTACTGTAAAAAAAATATATAGATATGTAAAATATTGCAATTGTCAAAACAATATAGATTTCCTACTAATAGAGCCCAATAAGGTTCACCATAGTGCAATTCTTCTAATCCCATGGTTTGTATGGTGGGCCACCAAAACCTTTGCCTACTACAGTAATCTGCACAATTCTGTGCAATAAAATGTTAGGCTGGGGTTAAATTTAAATTATGACGGCATAATTTGCATAATCCGTAAATTGCAGACTTACTGCTCGTAAGTCTGTCACCCTAGGCACTGGGTTGATGCTGAACTTTATTCAGCCCGCAATTCATTCGTACTTCCATTCAATTCACTTATACTCCTTATTTTCATCAATGTTCAGTTTATTCTTCAATCATGATTTTCTGATTATAAACATGTTTCATTCACATGATTTCATCTTGCTGTTCCAAATGTATATGTACATATCCCAATGCATTTCGGTGCTCTCTGCACCTTCATCAGCGAACAATCTGCAATTAATAAACAATCACCCATAGTATTTCAACTTGACCTTTTCATATGTACTGCTTATGCTCTTGACAATGATACCTTTAACCTATGTTACACGCTCGCCTATGTGAGGTTTTACTCCTGCGCGCATTGCATTTTCTGTTTGAAAAAAATACTCCTGATGTCTGTAAATATATCCCTCAGGTTCTTAGTCTGTTCAATAGTTGCTACCAACATTATCAATCCGCTAAATTCGAGGATAAATGCTATCTCTATGTCACTGCGCCATTATCTGCTTGTGGTTCGGTGACTTAAAAAGCTCCACGTCTAAAAAAAATTTGCATAATGTCTGTAATTTTGAGATATGCTCGTTATACGAAATTTCTGAAATTATGCCTAGTAAGGATCGTAGTGCATATCTTCTATCCCGATGATTTGTTAGGTTGGTCACCAGAGCCCTTACCTACAATCTTAATCTGTGAGAGTTCACGTAACAAACAAGCATTTGCAATGCAATAGGTCTCGCCCTTGTGAGAGTTTGAGCTATTGGCGTTGTAAATGACAAGGCCTTTTATTTATGTTTTAAAAACTAAAACATAAATAAAAGGTATTGTTATTTAGAATGTCAATAGCTTAAAGTCGTGTAAATGCAAGACCAATTGCATTTCAAATGCTTGTCATTGTCCAGCATTTTCTGAACCCCGAACTTTCTTTCTGAGGTGCTGCTGCCCCCTTACTTCCTTTGCCCATACCTAGTGTACTCAGCTTAAGCCTGCTATGGAGGTGCCCCCTTCTTCACAGTAACAAGCAGCAGGCACCTCTCTTTGCTGTCATGTTAGATTGTTACAAGGGTCCTCCGCTCTCTCTTCCTAGAGGCTACTTCAAGGCTGTCTCCTGCTCCGATACATACTGACTTTGCTTTCCTGCCTCAGTGCCGTGACGGTCACTGTCTCAAAACCGTTTAGCTCGGTGGCACGCTCTACTCTGTGTTCTAAAGCACTCACAGGCACGCACACTGCTCTTGTCTCGTTGATGCAGCACTCACATTCCATTCCATGAGCCTTACTTTCCTGGCCCTTGGCTGTCTCGTCATCTCCTCTCTGTGACTGGGACCCCGCAGGGAGCTTCTGCTGATGCATTAATCGCATGCCGCAAAGATGCTGCTTGAAGTGTTCCAACCATTGAAAAGTCAAGAGTGGTAGATTGAAGAGTCAATAGCGTGGGCCTAATATGTGCAATATAGAAAGGTGGTCATTATATCAAATTGCAAAATTCAAAGCAAAGTAATGAGGAATAACTGATTAGCTTGAACCTACACCCTATTTTCTTCTTCCCAACACCTCTGCTGCCCCTCCCCCAAACCATGGCCTGTGCACCCGTGCCTGTACTACGAACTTCTCTTTTGCAAGCTCTGCTTTTTATTTGATAGATCACAACGTGCCACTTTCCCCACAGCTGCATCACTAGTGATTACTACTGAAACAACGCAAGTAAACTGAATTGTTCACGGCCAAAACACTTTTCACATTGTGGGCCGAGCCCAGTTCCAGACAAAAAATCTGAGTGCACTTATGAGGCACAATCGCTGAGGATGGATTGGCCATTTATATCAGCAGGCAATTCCCGGGAGGTAGGGTGTGAGTGGGGTGGAGTCTGGGTCACTGGAGGCCAGTTTTTGAAGGTTGACGACTGGTGCCTCTGTCCACAGCTCCCTGGGGTATATGGCAGCCAGCAAAAAGAGAAAGCGCGGAAAAGACACAGGAAGAGGGAAAAAGAGACAGGAACAGAAAGAAGGACAGGAATAGGGAGAGAAAGACAGGAACAGAGAGAGAGAGAGGGAGAGAGAGAGAAATGCAGGAACAGAGAGAGAGAAATGCAGGAACAGAGAGAGAAAAATGCAGGAACAGAGAGAGCAGGATAGGAACAGAGAGAGAAAGGCAGGGAAAGAGACACAAAGTCAGCGTCGCAGAGCTGTAGTGCCAAGTGTTTGAATTTGGAAGACACTGTTGGAAAACGGACTCTTATTGCGAGTGTCCAGACACGAGCGTAGCACTACAGAGCTGTAATAAAAGGAACAGAGAGCGAGAGCCCACGAAAATGAATTCCTACAATCTTAAAAGACATGCTCGTGATCACTGCAGGGGCGCGCACCACAGAAACAAAACATACCCGATTCTGAAAATGCCTAAGAAGGAAGAGCAACGCGCAATATAACAAATTGTAAAATTCAAAGCAAAGCTATCAGGGCTGCCTGCCATGCTGTGCCAGAGAGGACCTCACAAATTGGGTTGGAAGGAGCCGCTCGTAGACGGCTGGGGGCTGCTTGCTGGTGGGCGGCAGGCACTCGTGGTGCGTGCAGGAGGAACTAGTACAGAGTTAGTTCATGTCTGGGAGAGTTAGTGACGGAAGACAAGTTCGGATAAGAACTGAATAGCAACAGCAGAGAACCGGAGCGGCCAGAGGACGCGGAGAAAAAAAGCTCCTGAGAGCGCCCCCAACCCGCTTGCACCTCACAGGGTCTGATGGTGCTACGGTGACTCGGAGAGACAAGTGGGGAGGGACGGGGGTACAATAAACCGCTGCTCGGACTTGCAGAAAGAGAGAAGAATGAGGAAGCGTATCTTGCAGTCTCCGCGCACAGGCCCCCACCTGAATGTGTATTGTTCGGCAAGCCTTTGCTCTCAAACAGCTTGGAAAGCACTGGGAAGGCTGCCCGGCGCTATCTCTCCACGCGCAGGCAATAGAGCTGCGGACTAAGGCAAGAGGGGGGCGGGAACATGCGAGAGGGACAGGTCAGGCAAAATAGAGTGCCCTAATGCCGCCAGCCAATCAGAGAGAAAACAAGCACTCACCTGGGCTCGTGGTCGGCATGAAATGACACAAAAACAACCCCCCTCCACAGAGGAAAACATTAGATTTTGCTGGCACATGCGTACTTCGTACGCATTGCCGAGGCAAAACCTAACAGTCAGGTCCCGGGCCGCGCTGTGATTGGCTGACGTCACGGGGGTGTCCCGGGCCGGCAGCCAATCACAGCGCGGCCCGGGAATGACGTCACGGGGGTGTCCCGGGCCGGCAGCCAATCGCAGCGCGGCCCGGGACAAAGAGGCGGGGCTTAAAAAAAGCACCAGAAACGCCCCCGAATCGCGTTTTCTGGAGAAAGCGCGATTGACAGCCTCTGTCTCCCAATGGCTAGCCTCCATTTATGGAGCTAGCCAATGATAGACAGAGGCGGTCCAAACATCCCTACTGTAGACAATAGTTTTCGATCTATGCCCCTCGCCAGGTCGAAACCTAAAAACGTGTCTGTAGTCTTTAGATACAGAGTTATAACAATCCACCTTTAAATGCCTATTGAGTTTCACAAATAGTTCTCACAATAAATACATCAAGCCTACTGCCCTTTTCGCAATATTCTGTAATAACCCCATCTTTGGCTTGCACCATTACAAGCGCAGTCCTGCTGTATTAAGTAGAAGCTTTGCCACCTGACGTGGCTTACAGCCGCAAGATCCCGGTCACACTACATCAGGGGTTCTAGGAGGCTGGGGGTACAGAGTGCCTGATTTCCACACACACAATGACACATTGATGGAAGGTGTGGTCGTCCAGGGATTCCCCCCATGCACAAGGTAGTCTGGAGTCACGCGCATGAGGTCTAGGTTAACTGAGCCCGGGGTGGGAGGGACGGGGAAGAGAGCGGGAACATTAATAAACGCCATGTATATTCAAGAGGAGGAGATAATACGACGTTATTTGTGGATTATATACAATGTTTCTACATATGGAGCACGGCCCTTCCCCCCCCCCCCCCCCCCCCCCAATGCGTGGGCTGCGGGGGGGCCTGTGACTGTTACGCCCCTGAATAAAGCCCAGCACAATACACCAGGAAGTTATTTTGGAGTTTGGAAATACTGCCAGGGGGCCGCCAGTGATAGATCCGAATCCGATCCTCGGCTCGGTCGGTCGTCGTGGCGGCCCCTCGGGTTTGGCGGCCCTGTGCAGGTGCACAGTTTGCACATGCCTTGGGCCGGCCCTGATTTGACATGCCAATAAAACTATATATGGAATAAAGTAGCTTTGCCACACCTCAAGAAGTGGAATGCAAGCACTCTTTAGGGGCTGTACATAACTTCAAACCAGTCAAATCCTGTACTCAGGACAACCAACTTGAGGGTGGAGCCTCAGCTCTTTTCTATGTAGTACTCTGAAAGCCCTTTTTCACAAGGTAAAGAAGGCGGTGGGTAATGTAATGCATATATTTTTTTGTGAAATAAAGGAACATCCATATTTCTTTATTGAATCGAACAAAAGGGTGATGCAATTGGTTTTGTTGTTACCTCATATAATTAAAGACTTAAATGACGCAACTAGGACAGAGGCTTCCATAGGAGGAGGGCTCGACCAATAGGCAGATGGTACCAAACTAGAAGAAAATAGCCTTTATGGAGGGGTCCTGTACAGAGCTACAGATCCCATGAAGATGTCCTGTACATAATACAATCCCCAGTGAACCCCCCCCCCCCCACCCCCCTCCGTCTTGGTGAAATCTCCCCGCCCCCCAGATGTCCTCAAAATACCCCCTTGGCGGCCTCACCTTCCACGCTCTCGGATTTGCTGCTCCGTGCAGCCAGAGACCACCATCCACCGTGTGCCTGCCCGGGAACTGCCTCTCTGAGCATCCCGGGGTGCTTCCCAGCCTGGACCTGTTGCTTGTGTATTGTTAGACCAGAGTTATGTCAGAAAAGTGAGTCACACAGAGGCGGACTGCCAACCAAACAGACTGCCTGCCTCCCGGGTTGTAAACAACGTCGAACAAAGAACGGGCGAGCTAGCGAGAGCTGCAGCAGGGATTGTTTGTATGTACCGTGGTCGTGGATGCACTGGTCTGCCCGCTTATGGGAAGCTCGAACTGATGTGCTTAGCCTGTGGCTTGGCGGGGATCTGGGGGTGGGAGGAGGGTGGGTATAGGCGGCGGAGGCTGATACGAGTCGTGTGTTTTGTGTGCATGTGTCTCATATACCACCATAGGTGGCTCAGTGGATAAATACTATCTCCCCAGGGTTCTGTGTTATACCGCAAAGTTACATAATCAAATCAGGGTGTGTCTATTGAGCCTTCAATCCTTCTGAAGCCGATAGAATAAGATGCTTGTTTACCCAACTGAATTGTACTGCTATTCAGCGTCAAGAGATGACATACAGGTGGGCGAGCAGCTGAAAGCTCGAGCCTGGCTCGAGCCAGATGCCGGTCTCCGGCTCAGCTCTTGGTTCTCTTTGATCCTCGAGCCCAAACCAAGCAGCGCCGTGGTGTGGCTTCTGCCACCAGGCTCTAACCTCACGCGCCAAGAATTAAACACAAGACAGTGACCTTCGATGCAAAACGAGCGAGAGACCGAGAGGACTGCTGCTTGAGGTTGAACTCCACAATGTGGAGCCAAAAAACAATGCATCAATACCAGCTTCCTCGCTTCACCAAATTGTGTGACCCTTGACAAATATTTTATTTGACCAAACCTCCTTTTCCTTCATTGTCACTTATGAGAAGACCTTCAAATATGTGAGTTTGCAGGCCACAAAAACTTCGTGTTTAATGTAACGCCCTGTTGTGTTGCTGCATGACGATAGAAATCTAGGACACATTTAGGCTGCAGCCTGCAAGTGACAGGTGCTTTGCCTCTTAGTCCACCAGTGGCATTGTCGGTAAAACTGGGACATGAACACATCTATTTACATGTTTGAAAGCTATCACTGTTAATTAAAGCCTGCCACTGTAGTGATGTCATCTAACGTGAAACACATTTCCACGTGTTAATGAAGTGTAGTTTTTTGAATTATGCAGTGACTATCATATATTTATAGGAGGTTTATTGCATCATTTACACGCAATAAAAAAGGCAGGCTCGGCTCATGCCGAGCACGGGCTCTAGGAGCCAAGCCAGACCCCTGGCCCACCTCTCCCTGTTAATGTATTGGCTCGTCCACCCCTTGCTTTACAGAGGCACATCTGCGTATGTGTGTTGCTGTTGCTGGCACCTGTCCTGGAACGTTTTGCACCTAAGTTCTATATTAATGACGCTTTGCAAAAACATTTGCACTATTAAAAAGACAAAACAATGGGCTTTGTCAATGCGTTTTACTTAAAGAGCTCAGCCCTGCTGGTGTTTCGAGCTCAAGTTAATTGTATTGCAATCTGCCAAGGCAACCACTGGAGGCCTGGAGCTCACCGTAGGGGGACTGTGCCACTGAAATACTACAGGTGGAACTCAGTTTGGAAGTCCTGCGGCCGCACAGCTGCTCTCAAGTGGCTGTACCAGGTCCCACCTCTCTTGCAAGAATGAAGGAGGGGGCCCGAAGGGACGAGCAGTCAGCTCCGGGTCTCACACCGTGCTCCTAAGCCTCCAGCCCCTCCACAAGGACATCCTCTCACAGAGGCATGGCCGTTTAAGGAGATGTGCTTGACAGGCACTGGCAGTGGCAGTCTGACATGGGCTGCAGCCAATGACCCTGCATCACAGCAGATGGATGAATCCGACCTTATGTCAGATCCCGGATCCCTTTTCTACTCGCTACAAAGAACAGTTAGTTAGCTTTGTATGCATGGTTCAGAAACGCATGAATGCAGCAACTCTTAAAACTATCCTTTCAAATGGGCACAGAAATTGGACGATTCCCTTCAAACACTTATCAAGGGCATTAAGTTGGGCATTGTGCTAAACGTACACTTTTCCAGTGGCGGTTCGCTCAAAGGGGCATTAGGGTAGAGATAGAGCCCAACCAGCATAAAAGGAGGGGGAGAAGATGGACAGCCGGGTCTGCTACTCTCCCATTGTAAAGCATGGCTGCAGAAGTGCAGTGCATTGGACCATTGATCCAATGTTACTAAGAGACCATGATCGCCAACTCCTTGACCTACTACTCACCCTTGCCTGCAAAGTTGTCCTCTGCCACTGGAAGGCAGCTTCAGAGGTCTCTTTCACTGCTTGGAAGGAGTGGCTATCTTGCATCAGAGGAGTAGATAATCCTGCTCTATACTCTTCCCCTTGGCAAGTTACTATCAAGAGACTCTGGACTTCTCTAGATGCATCTTCCTTCTACTTTGACCCGCCATAGTATGCCCATTAATCGATAGGCGCCTAGTACGCCCGACAAATAGCCACCCGGAGACAAGTCACAAATAGCATGCTGCTACCCTATAATAGTCAAGCACATTCCGTATACTACCACTATGATCTTGTACTTTATTGGTTGAGCTACTCTGTGGTTTCATAAGCTATATCCTGGAAATAAGATGCATGAGCACGTTGGTTGTTTGCATATTGTATATTTTGAAAACTAAATGTTAATCAAGCCCACACTGTGATCACTACGATACTGCACCCTGTCATTGTATTACAGAACTGTAACTTTGTTATTATAACCAATTATAACGCATCTACTGTAGTATAATGTCATCTCAAGTATTAATACCATCCTCCCATTTGATCATCTATCCGTCAAGAAGGTGTGGCTCTGGATCAAGCTCTGTGTTGCTTTATTTTTATTACTTTGACCTCAGCTATGTAATGACATGATTGTACTATTGATTTACATTTGCTTTCTCTTTCTTTTCTTTCTTGCCTAATAAAAACGATTTGAACACAAAAAAAAAAAAAAAAAAAGAAGTGCAGAACATATAGGGTGAACAACCGTTCGTAAATTTCACAGACCGTCCGTAATTTGGGTCTCATGTCCGTTGTCCGTGATGATCCCTTTTATGTAAGCCTTTTGTCCGTAATTTTAGGTACTGCAGGGAACAGCACTGTTCCCCTGCATGAAGCCTCAACTCCTTGATGGGGCAGCCTTGCACTCGTCCTTGGAGCACAAGATTAGCCCCATCCTGCCCTTTATCACTGTTTGTGTTTAAATGCTTAACAGAGTCAGCGAAAACCATTGGCAAAGCCAACAGGTGAGACCTATTGGCTTTGCCACTGCTTGTTTATTTTATGTAACTAACAACCATTGACAATGCAAATAGTTCTCGCTTGTTGTAGGTGTAACGTTACTTGTTGTGTTATATATCTGGATACAATGACAGAAGAGGCAAAATACCAGTCGGGCGGCACCTATACTAAGCACAGATTTTTAGTTAAGGTGTATTAAGCCACGCCCTTAATTACATCGAACATACCCTTTGAAGAGACCCCCTAGTTTTTTCATTCCAATTAAAGCCCTGGAAACAAAACCATGTCACAGTCACCTCATGGCCTGGCATTGAGCATCATGCATGACTCATGACTTCCACTTTTTCAGATTGTATATGTGCAGGGGCATAGTGAACCCTACCCCCACCCCTTGCTTTAGGAACTACAGAAAGGGTGAAATTATTGATGGGCCTCTTCTGTCTGCAACTCTGCAGACAAAGGCTCAGCTCATAATTAATATGAAAAGGTGGGCGAGTGAATAAGTGAAGGGATGGATGGATGGATTAGTGAAAGGGTGAATGGATGAATGAAAGTGTGAATGGATGGATGAAAGAAAGGATAAATGGCTGGATGACTGAGTGGAAGGATGGATGGATGAGAGAAAAGGTAAATAGATAGATGTATGGGACGGAAGGGTAGAGCGATAGGTAAAAGGGTGGATGGATAAGTGAAAGGATGGATGGATGATGGGCAAGTGAATGTGTGGATGGATGAGTGAAATGATGGATGGATTGATGAATTGATAAGTGAAAGGGTGATCTGATGGACGGATGAGTGAAAGGGTGGATGTAAGGATGGATGAGTGAGTGAAAGAGAGGGTAGATGGATAAAAGGATGGATAGATGAGTGAAGGAGTGTACGGGTGGATGATAAGAGAAAGGATGGATGAGTGAAAGGGTCAATGGATGGATTCATTAGTGGATGACTAGATGGATGGGTGGGTGGGTGGATGGATGGATGGAAGGAAGGAAGGATGGCTAAGTGAAAGTCAATGGAGAGAGAAAGGGAGGATTGGATGGATCACTGAAAGGGTGAATGGCTGGAAGGATGAGTGACTGGATGGATGAGTAAGTGAAAGGATGGCTGGATGGGTGAAAGGGTAAATGGATGGATGGGTGGAAGAGTGGATGGAAGAGTGTACTGATGTATAGGGTGAAAGGATGGATGGATGAGTGAAAGGCTGGATGGATGGAGGAGTGAAATGGTGGATGGAGGGATGGATGAGTGAAATGATGGATGGAAGGATACATGATGGATAAGTTTGCAAATGGTTGAATATGTTTGGATATTGAAAGGGCTTACTTACATACTATTCCGCGACCTCCTCTGATGTGTCTGTAAAACTTACCTTTTGTCTTGAAGTTTTGTCCTGAATTTTGACCTTCTGTCCTGAATTTTGACCCTTTGTCCTGAATTTTTACACTCGCCACCGTAATTGGCACCCATGCAAGTTGGTCACCTTAAGTACATACAGTTTCAGATGCTGGCTGGCTATGCAAGGGTGGTCACCTTCAATTTCACCCTACTCTTCGTACAACTGGTTTATGTCTTTTCAGGCAGCAACATGGCCAAGTAGGTGTTGTCAAAAGCAGCATTTTTACTTGGCGCCAGGTTGAGAAAACATCCTGCCTTCAGTCATGACACCAGCTGAGCTCAGCCCCAATCCTCCTTTCATTAGCTGATCTTCATAAGGCGATCCAATGAAATGAGACGAAGGCATCTGGGAACCACTGCTGCCTACCGTGGCTGTGCCCTCAGCACATGCTGCCATCCTGGGAGAGGACCCAGCCATCAAAGCGGCCATTGGAAGGGTGCTGAGATGGAGCCACATGTGGCAGCATGGCACTGCGGCCTGCAGCTCTCCTTCAACAAACCCGGAGGGCTGCAAGCCATGGTAAGAAAACAAGGAAAGTGAGGAATGGGGGCATATAGTGGTCTGGGGGAAGGAGAGGGTTGCTTTGGGGAAGGGGAGGGTTTGCTTTGGAGAAGGGGGGTTGCTTTGGGGAGGGTGAGAGATAGAAAGAACGAAAGAGAGTTTACAGTTTTTAGTAAGCATGGGCGTCAAGTTCCTTTTGTGTGTGCAAGACTGGGGGGCTGGAGGGGAAGGGGGTGATGACTCGATAGGGATCCTGGCACATGGTGGCCATGGGCTAATATGCCCATTTGCTATCCATTGTATTTGTTTTAAAGCACGGTAAAATCCTAGAAACATTTGGGCTATTCGTGATATACCATTGTGGTCTTTTGTTGATATGTTGGGGACATTCATAACATTTTAACTATTTGTGGCTTAATAGTGGCCAGAACCGATATATTATATCCATTATTGGCAATATTCTAGCTATCGTTGTCATAATAATAGGCTATACTTGACATACAATGAGCATTGCTGTCAACAGTTAGCCTGTGCTTGGTATAACAGTGCCCCATACAATTAGATGGCTAGCCCTGGCATAATAGTGGCATTTCTTGTATATAGTGGGATATTATTAACAACATTTGGGTATTCCTGGCATATTAGTGGCTTTCCATTAATATCCTTGGGGTGATCATGACACTCTGAAGATCCCTTGTTTAATAATGGCCCGTCTGACACACAGCGAGTATTTTTCGTGACATTATAGATATCCAGAACACAATCGGTCCCATTCAATAATAATAATAATAAGGTAGTTTATAAAGCGCCTAGTGACGCCATCCCGGCGTGTCCCCGCGCTGAAGAAAGCAAGTTCTCAGAGACATACAGATCTTCCAAAACCCACCCCCTATCCTACTGCTTATAATTTATATAAGTGCGTTTTTAGCATTGTTCTAAATTTTGTTTCGGAACATGCCATTCATGCCAACATACTGACTTTACGTGACATAACAGTGGCACATATCTAACATACTGTGGGCATGTCCGGTGACAGTCTGGCTCTTCCTGGCATATTAGGGGCCCATCCTTGACACCGTGTGGGTATTTATGACAGCATCCTGCCTTAGATAATATGTGCTCATCCTGAAAAATCATGGTGTTCTTAATATAATTGCGGAATGGTGGCCCTGGCGCTAAGCTGATCATCCACACTTTATTGAGACCATTCTTAACAAAATAAGAGTGGTTTCAGAAACTGGCAAGCTGATGTTTAAACAAACGTATTGGTTTTCAAAAATATAGTTAAAGTCGGTATTTCAGAGATAATTCATGTTCAGTTTGGGACAATTTCTGCTCATGTAGGTTCTATGGTACCAGGGGCACTTACTGCTATGGCTGCTTCATGACTTGCAGAGAAGAGTTTTGTCACCTTTATAGAGAACACTTTACATTGTAATCACTACTACTGTCTGAGGTATGAGTTTGTAGGACTGGTGTAGCCTGTCTGCTGATAAATCTTGCGAGTGTATCCCTACTGGGGCATAGAGTTTTATGACTGATGTAGCCCGTTTGTTGATAGAGCTTATGAACTATATGTAGATAAGCAGAACCATTGCTATCTACCCCTTCCAAGTAAATCATGAAGGGCATCAGCCGGAAGTGGCAGGATAGAAACAGTGAAGAAAGAGGCTTTATTCATTTTATGAAAAATAACAGGCAAAGCAAAATTGCATAATCAGGTTGTTTTAAGTATGTGCAGATCATATAGCTCTAACAATGTTTTGGACAATTGTGCATATACTATTACTCTGCCAACAACACAACTGACCTCCTGGAAAGCATGAGCAACATCAGCCTCAAGCAACTTGCCACAAACCCCACCCACATCGTAGGACACACGCTTGACCACATTTTACATCCAGTGACAGAGTCCAGTTCAACCAAGTCTCACAGCTCACCTGGACCGACCACTACAGTGTCCACTTTACCATCTCAGGACCCACCAACACTGGCACCAGGAACCACCAACACTGGTACCATGCCCCCAACTCCACATGCAGAAACGGAAAAAGCTATCAGAAGACCAGTGGGACAATGCTCTCAACTCCCACCTCCCAGACACAACATCCAACCCAGAAGAGGCTTCAAAAAACTTCACCCAGTGGATAACAGAATCCACCAGCAGAATCGCCCTCGCCAAGCCAGCCAAATCCAAAGGACCTGCCAAAAGAGCCAGCTTGTTCACTGCGGAATTGAAATGCTACTGCTAGCAACTAGAAAGGAAGTGACGCACCAGCAAAGACACAGAAAACCATACCACCATCAACATAGAGCTCAATAAGTACCACTGCCTCCTGAAAGAAACAAAGAAGAAAGTCCTAACTGAACTCATAGAAGCCAGCACAAACCGTAGCAAGGAGCTCTTTGCCATCGTGAAAGAGGTCTCCAACCCTCCAGTCACCGAGAATGACATCACCACCTCCTAAGAACCATGTGACACCCTGATGGACTTTTTCCAAAACAAGACCCTAGACATATACAAAAAATTCAAACCCATACCCTCTACTGCCAACATCACCAGCTTGCTCACACCCATAAACACAAACCCCAAACATCAGCTCACCCATTGGGACCCTCTCACAACTCAAGCCACGATCTCCATCATGAACTCAGTGCACTTTGGAGCACCCATGGACCCCTATACCCACCACATACGAATAGCGACAAGCACAAGAAAGCCCTGAACACCTCCATCACCTCAGCCTACTTCCCCAGAGGAATGGAAATACTCTGAATTGAGGCCCCTCCTGAAGAAACCATCCTCTGATCTGGCAGAAGCGAAGAACTACCGGCCCATCTTCCATCTCTCCTTTCCAGCAGAGGTGCACAAAAAGGCAATCAACGGCCATCTCACCAAACACCTGGAACACAACCTCCTGGACCCCTCTCAATTCGGATTCCGAACCAACCACAGCACAGAGACAGCCCTAATTGCAGCCACTGATGACATCAGGGCCATCCTGGACCAGGACGAAACGGAAGCCCTCATACTCCTGGACCGGTCAGCCACCTTCAACACTGTCTCCCATCACATCTTGATCAACAGACTCCACCACACTGGAATCCAGGGAGAGACCCTCAAATTGATCCCCTCATACCTCACTGGAAGATCCCAGAGAATCCATCTACCATTGTTCACCTTGGAACCCAAGAAGATAAACTGTGGCATCCCCAAGGATCGTCTCTCAGCCCCACCCTCTTTAACACATACATGACCCCCTGAATCAGATCGCACTCACTCAACATCATCTCCTACGCTGATGACACACAGCTCATCCTCTTGCTGCAAGAAGACCCCCTCCACCACCAGAGCTTACTTCCACAGATATATTGTATTGTAATTGCATTTATACATTTATATAGTGCCTACTACCCCGGACATGATGGACGTCACCAACTGGATGAAGGACAACTCTCTCAAGCTCAACACGAACTATACAGAAGTCCTCATCTTTGAGAACACCACCTGGCCATGGAGTGATGCATGGTAGCCTGCTGAACTTAGTCCTTCCTTCGCCCGACAGACCACACCCTCAACCTCGGCATCATCTTGGACAGCAAGCTATCTATGAAGAAACAGTTAAAAGCAGTCTATTCCGCCTGCTTCCACACTCTACTCATGCTCTGCAAGACCTTCAGGTGGCTCCCAGTTAAGACCAGAAGGACCATCACCCAGGCCCTCGTAACCAGTAGGTAGGACTACGGGAACACACATTGTGTAGGAATCACCGCACACCTCCTGAAGAGGATACAGACAATGAAAAACTAAGCAGGAAGACTCCTACTCGACCTCCCCAGATGGACTCACATCACTCAAGAAGCTACATTGGGTACCGATCCAGAAGAGATGCCAGTTCAAGATGTTGACCCACGCATACAAAGCTCTGCACAATGAAGGACTAGCATACACCCACAAACGCATGACCTTCCACCAACCGAACAGACACCTACGATCCACCTCCCTCGTCCTCGCAGACACCCCCGATCCGCTGTGGCCACAGCAGAGGACCCACCTTCTCACACTGGCGGCTAAAGCTTGGAATTACCTTCCCCTGAACCTCAGGACCACCTGATCGCTCCAGCAATTCAGCAAAGGACCCAAGGCCTGGCTTTTAAATTGAACAAATCACCGCGATGCAGGTAGCAACTCCAGCACCTGGAGACCCTCAGGGGTGATTGCCACGCTCTATAAACCCTTGACTGATTGATTGAAAATGAGCCCCATGCTACATCTCATTGTATTCGACAGCAAGAGTGCCAAATTTCGATCCATCCATGGCGCTATCCCAGCAAAGGCTGGCAAGGTTAGCAGAACACCACGCCACTGTGACAGCGACTGCGCACATGCGATTCATGAGAGGAACTGGTCCACTTAGGGGTAGAGGTTACGGCGTCTGTTGCCCTCCAGCGGTTTTCAATTCTCAAAGTAGCAAATCAACAAAACTCTTCAACGTTTTTCTGCACATAATACTTTTATGCAGAGTCAACGTCTAGCTAAAACACTCTTTAACTATTTCTACTCGAGTGGAATCGGGGCCCTGAGGCTGACGTGAGTGAGCAGCTGACGCTCGGTGCAAAGTGACAGGGCCAGATCAAGAGATCTGATAAGAGTTAATCTCACCTTCCCTAAAAAGTCAGAAGCAATCTGTCGTGTTCTGTTTATATACCGTAAGAAAGTGCGTCAGAGTTGGCAGTAAACCACCTTTGATGTTCACGCTAATACAACAGACCTCAAGACAAACGCTACCCATGCAGAGCGATTCACACCACTTGCAAATTTGCAATATAATCCGTGCTTGATAATGTTTGCATCATTTTTATTTGCAAGTCTTTAGTTCTGCTGTTCTGTGCACCCTGTCAATGCAGACTGCGGAGGAAAAGAACACTAACGTTTCTAGAAAGCATGTATCTGTAGAAGTTTTCTTTAAGAGTTAAACAGGGATGTAAGCAACAAACTAGTTGCAAAAATCACGATTTTTAGATTTTCACACACATCACTATTAAGAGATGCTGCAAAGATTGCAACAGACCTTCGTAAAGATTGCAAAAAAACACTTTGCAAGACTCCAAAATACAATCAAGAGCTTCGGAATGACCAATGCAAAATACCTGTTAAATACGCCTGCATATACCTTTTAACCAGAAACACACATTTACTACTGGAGAAGTGCACAGATGCAATTTTTAAATTTTTACTAAAACAGCGATTCAGATGGCACAAGAGTAAAGAAAGCAAATTCAATGATTAAACTTAGAAAGTGACACATTGTCTTAGACAGTGTTAGACGGGAAACCTGAGGGTCGGCTGAGTAAGGGGGAGAGGCCTCCTGGCGAGGGTCCTCTCCTTAGATCGTAGGGACGAGCAACCACCCCCCCTACAGATGGACACCACACAAAGATAGGTTCTTAACTCTTTTATCAGTATTCTTTGGCAGGTTATCGTACAATACAGTAGAAACGGGATTCGAGGATCCCCTTGAATTTAGTCTCTGTGGGAAGGGGGTAGCAGAACAGTCTTGGTACCGGTTTGGTACAGGGATATCTTGTAGACAGCTCTCAATCCTCGAGCTGGAGGGTTCTTCGGTAGGGGCCGCGGCAGCGCCAGCAGGACTCCAAAGATGGTTCGAGAGGATGGGCCGCGGCAGCGCCAGCAGGACCCAAAGGATGGTTCACGAAGATGAGCCGCGGCAGCGCCAGCAGGACTCCAAGGATGGTTCGCGAAGATGAGCCGCGGCAGCACCAGCAGGACTCCAAGGATGGTTCACGAAGATGAGCCGCGGCAGCGCCAGCAGGGCTCCAAGGATAGTTCACGAAGATGAGCCGCGGCAGCGCCAGCAGGACTCCAAGGATGGTTCACGAAGATGAGCCGCGGCAGCGCCAGCAGGTCTCCAAGGATGAGTTTGTCTCGGTGTCTCTCGACTCCAGGATACAACTGCCTTCCTGCGCTGGAGCTGCCCCAGTTATAGGTCTGGTGCTCTTTGATGTCCGGACCCTCGCACTTGGAGGTCGGGGGGTCCGGGATGTGCGAGTCCAGACACCCAGCAGGGGGGTGGAGCCAGCGCCCAGGGAGGCTGGGGGCGATCGAAACTAGGCGGATGGGGGACCATCGAAACTCCTTCCCCCATTGACTCGCCAAGTGGTCTCTTTACCCCCTGGTCAGATCGTGGTGCCTTGATGTCGGGGCTTTGCTGGGCCGGCGGCTGGGGTCGGCCCGAGGCCACGGGGCCTGGTCGTGGAGGGTCCAAGATGGCGGCTGGGGCGGAGACGATGGTCCGGGAAATGGTCTGGGCCAGCCGGGAGAGTTGAGGAGATGAGGTCGAGCTCCGTCGGGGGAGAGCTGGGGGCGGCCCGGAGGGGCGGCACTCGTGGAGGGTGGAAGGTGCCACTCTTGGTCGTAGAACATGGGTCGAGGTAGTCCGGGACCCACCATGCGGGAGGAGTGGGGCCACGCCACGAGGCCCTGTCCAACAGACAGTTACCTATCACCCCTGTACTATATACATACTTTAACTACATGAAGCTGTATCAACGAACTCCTTCAAACTACTATGAGTAATCACACTTCCTATGTAGAATTACTTAAACTCACATATAGATTAATACAAGTTTTAGCTTTTTCTTCTCTGCAGGAAGTAGTATGGCTGCAGCACACTTTGACTTGTTTAGGGATTGCTGTTGTATTGCAAAAATAGAAAGGAGTACTGTGCCTATGCTCATCCTGCTACACTTATTGCATACAGCCTTCGTGGTTTCTATATCATTACCTGTATGAATAGGATTTTCACGCGTTTATGCGGCTTTACCACACTTCTATTCTACTAGGTACAAAGTATTGCTGTGAATGAAATGAGAATTTTAATTAACAGAAATCACAAAAGAAAAAGAAAATTTGCAACAAGTGACTTGCGTGAAAAACATGTCCCTTAAGCAACAGATTGAAAAGGGTCGAGTCTGGTCCAAAGAGTTTTAACAATAGGAAAGTTTGACTTTTGCAGCAGAGCTAAAAAAAAAAACAACAGAGAAGTCTGAAGTACACGCAGGTTAGGATCCTAGGCCCTGTAATGATTTTTAAGATCTCAGTTTTGAGTTTGAGAAGTGATTTCTAGTGAAGCTGAGGTTTGTGTGCAGTCTGTAGATCACACGTTTTGCTACCGACAGCCCCCCTGCAGCTTCTGGGGTTATATCGGAAGCATCACTGAGTTGGGTGAAGCAGCATCAGACCAGGCACCCTTGCATTTGTGGAGTTCTCTTTATAACTGTTTATGTTATTATTTTGTTCTGTCACCAAAGCTAGACATTAACCATGCCCGACAATGTTCTACCCGCCGAACACAACAAATAAGGGCTTGACCAGCACACCTATTGTTATAATATCAATAGAATGTTCTACCCGCCATTCAGGTTCAGTTGTATAGGCTTTACCAAACAGAGGGTTCTTAATCTCTCACCGATTGAACACTATTTTTTTGAGGCCTTCATGCCCTAGGAAGCTTAAGCTTATTCAGTGTGGCTGGTCCTGCCATGGAATAAACTACACCAGCTGGGGAGGCACATGGTAGCCACTTGGTGACAAACAATCCTTCAACAACCACGATGAACCTTGGCCCCTCCACAGACAGAAATGCGAACAGTTGTCGGGAGTCAAGAGTAACCCTTCCTGATTCCACAAGCCGGAAATGATATAACATGAGGTTACCAGGACGCCCCAAACCCACTCCAACCCGAGTGATAAATCATTGTTCTATTATATTATGGAAGAGCGACAGACTACATGGACGTTTCCAAGAGAAAGCATGTACCTTCAGGAAAGGAAGCTGAACCATTAGTAGTGACAAACATTTATGTATAAACAAATGGGTTGAGGATACAACACAGGAGAAGCCCAACAAACTCTTAGTGGCAGGCACCGTACAATGCGGAAATGCAGGACATTGAAAGGAAAAAAAATCAATTGACTACAAAGCTCTGATTCATAGACCCTTTCTTATCAGCAAATCCTGGAAACTGAGCAGCACTTTATGGTGAAAGTGTAACCCACTTATCAAATGGTTAAATCCTTAACTGTTTAGAGGAGGTGCCCCACATGTACAACTGTACCTGTGTGCTGTACCTCACACTCTGGTTTCCAAGCTGTGAAACCAATGCAGTTCCCATTTTAAACCAGTAAAATTGGACTATCTGGAGGGATGCTTTTTACCTAGTAACATATTCTTAAAGTTTGAACCTATAGAAGCCCACATTGAAAAAAGTGAATTCCCCAGAATAGAGTTCCCAAGTTTGCGAATGGCAGGACCATAGGGCGGGACAAAGATCTTTCGCCCTTGCAGAGATGACAGAAGGCTTATACTCCTGGGAGGAAAAAAGTTCACCTTGGAGTAGGGGAGGAGGTAACAAAACGGGTCTGGTGAAGTCATGCAGGGCTTATGCCGATTAGAGATTAATTGTCGTGCCTTATGAATCTCAGAAGGTCATTGGAGAGGGACACAAGTAAAAGAAAGCTATACAGAAACCCCAATGACCTGTTGACTATGAAGGTATTCCATGTGATCTTTGACCAACTACACATGATCCTTTATTACAGGCAGCTACTTGCAAAAATATCAATTTACGGGCATCCTTTTGCTTCGAGATGAAGGATGCCGTGAGCTTTAGAATTGAAAGGGGCAATTGTTTTTTAGAAGATGTGACACTACTACTGATTTCAGTCTGCAGGGAACAAAACTGTGCACCACGGAGAAGTTAATGCATCTCACTTGAGTCGATGGACCTGGAGAAACAATAAATCCTTATACATATTAACAGGCTGTATTCAGAAGGAAGGCAAATCATGGACTGGATGGACACAGATTAGCTGGTTCCTCATTCATAACTAAGTGAGAGCTACAAATCAGGGTGTTCGAGATGAAGGATTGTTTCACCAAAGGGAAATTTTCCTAATTGTATTATTTGAACACCACCCTGAAAACAAACAACTGATTTGAATAGCCTCTAAATTCAAACAAACCTTTCCTCATTTGCTTAGCAAACATCACAGCTATATAGGTTTTTCAACTGCACCTCCTTGATCTGGTTTACATTTTGCCCAATGGGACAATAAACTAACGGCGATATCTTCTCGGAGTGCTTGGACTCGTTCATGCCACTATGGGCTCCAGCGGGTCCTTCGACCCAAGACTGAACCCTAATCGTATTCTGAGACTGCCCTAATAGTGTGCTTTACCTGTCTAAACATTACAGGCAGTTACCCTCTTCCTTCGTAAACTATACAGTCCCAGTTTGCTTACATGGAGTCTGATTTATTGTGATTTTTTCTATTTAACCAACTTCAGTAGAACATTTATATTTGAACGCGACCTTCATTTAAGAAAGAATCAGAACATTGTTGGCATGTTTTTCCCAACCTGGGTGACCGCGGTTTTGGTGAATCAATGTCCACTCTGTAATTCCACAACGGGCACACAGTAATAATTGAGCTGTAGGCGGAAGCAACAGAAACTGAACTCTTGGTTTTAGAAACTAGTCTGAAATGTCCCCTGCAAACTGGGTCACAGCCTAACCGGGAAACTCCGCGCCTATGAAAGAAAGTGCGCCAGAACTGGACATAAGGGAGTTAATGACCTGCCAGGCATAAGGTGTCAGTACCTCACTGTAAAGCACTGTGCAGTTCTGCTTTCTGTACTGTGCAACTTGCACAATTGTTTCCATGGACTTTTGATGTCCTGAAAAGAGCAGTTCTTACCTTTCATAATGGCTGCTTGTCTGGCAGAAGTAAAATCTTGCTGATAGAGCATGTACATGGTGCACCCCAGGGCCTCCATGTCCACAAAATACAAGAGCCTCGGACAGTATGTGCTCCTATCTACACTTGCTTGACTTAGAATGAGCTTGGCATGGAGACTAAAAGTACCAGGAACATAAATGTGGATGAAACCGCTTGCCACTAGACTTCTATCTCCTACAAATTCAGGATAATTGATTTCTTATTGGGGGGCTACCATTTTCATCTATCTCGCTCGAGGTTACTTAATTGTCTTAAATTATTTTCAGAAAATTATTTGCAAAACCTCTGGCAGGCACTCAATACAATTGGCAAGCCGAAAGTGGAGAGGACAATCAGAAATTCACGGAATGTCCCTTCCATCCTGTTGCATTGGGCCTAGAAAAACCTGGTCTCTATTCAGAATGTGAGATTCTGGAACTCACAGCAACACAACTTGTATAGATACAAAAAGAATTCAAATATATAGGTCTGATTTACGAATGGTGGGTTTGTTTTTGTATTTATATGTGTGAATTATTCATTTCATATGTAGGCGTGTCTGCGTGTAGTATTTAAGAGCGCGACATCAGACATGCAAATACAAATCTAAATCCCCCTACCCCCCCACGCTATCTTGTTACTGTAAACATGTTTTTTTTTCCTGCAACACTTAAGCATAGATGATTTAGTGTGGGAATGCGTAGCACAATTCTTTGCAAATACGAGTTAAGTAGTATTGTGACTAGGCGGTTGTTCACCGCCAGCGCATTGCATTATACGGCCTGATTTTTACAACTTTCTTCTGGGAAGGCCCACTAGTCTAATGCAAGTTTGACACTATGTGTGCACAGTGTCTGCAAAGTTACATACTATTCCGCTGCACAAATAAGTAGATTTCAGTAATTTGTATAGTACCGAAACATACACTGGGACTTATATCAGGTGTAAATCACAGAAGTCTGCACCATGTTGGGTGAATCCGCCCCTCTGTTTATAGGACTCTACCTGAATGCCGTGTCATCTTAAAGTAAGCCACATGGATCCGCGTTCAGTAGTGGCAGGGGCATGCTCGCGTTCTTCCACGCAGAATCGAAATTAAAATGAACTACATTTTAACAACAACGCTGCAGCATAATCTGCAATTAATACCTTTCTGCCTGCACAAAGCACTTAATTATATGTCTGCGGCACAGCCAGACGGATTTTAAAACCGAGGACCCCACATAAGAGTGTCCTACTTTCTTTCTCAATCAGTGAACAGGAGAGCATGCCAAAGTAACCCAGTGATGTGAGTCAGACAGGGGATATTCTTCAAACTAGTTTAGTTTGGTTAGTTCGTGTTTACTGACATGAGAGAAGGGAAGATGTACTAAGATTACTGTTTCTCTTTTTTAAATTCTAATACTCTTGATACATAGGCTGGATTGAAATACAGCAATAGGTGTCAATATAACCTTCACATGTGCTGACGTGTATTATGGCACCCTGGTTATTTTGAATGAATACATCAATAGCCTGTTACATTTTAATATGCAATCAAAGTCCTAATGTAAGTTTTGATTTTCTTTTTGCAATAGTTAAAATTCGTTTGTAAAATTTGAAATGTGTCTCCTCAAGTTTCGATGTAATGAAAGAAACTTGAATTTGCCACCGTATTCAGTGTAAAAAAAATAAAAGTATGCAACTCCCAGCAAAGTTATTACTCTCTTTTCCTATTACTTAACACTTTACAAAAAGAATATATGGATACAATTTGTTACTCAGATTCTGGCGGGAGGAGAAGTTCATTTATTCAGCGGGGAGTGAATGTTTATTTACCGCTTTGTTAAGCTCCTGGTTAGGAAACATTTATTAATAGTGAGTGGCTTAGACTTGGTTGTGAGAGGATTAGTCAACCATCTTCAGGGTTGCGATATAAATTCGCTAGACTAGTGTCGGTAGTGTACAGGAGAGGGTTCATAGGCTGATTGAGGGCCTGGCCCGTCCCTATTATGTCGATGCTCCTAAGACAACATCCATTATAGATTCTTCCATTTTAATGTTTCCAATATGCCATTCACATTTTGATAGATTGAATTTAAGAAGTATTGATACTCCTGTGCTGCAACCCACGATTATAACAATTTATTCCCATAAAAACTCTGCAATCTGCCTCAACCTAAAAAAAACTCAAACCAAGTCCTGGCAAGTGCCATCCCCCTTCCCATCCCTGGGATTACACATTTTGTGGCATAGTTCTGTAGAGAACTCTTCTATACCAAGGAATATTCTATATATGTCAGGGAGTGTGATGGTGCAGTATGTCTATGAACGTTCCGGAGGCGTTGGAGTTGGAGTCCGAGGGGAAAGGGCATCGGATGGTATGCGACAAAGTTCTGAGGTGACCGAGTGCAGAGCATGGTGTAGCCGGTGATGGTTGTGGAAAACTGACTGGTTGCATGCCTACAGCAGATAGTTACTCATACAGTGCAGACTGAGAGGCGCGGCCCAACATGTGTTCCAAAGTGTGGGGCATGCGCGGTCTACTCCAAGGTGGGAGGTTGTAACATTCTCCTGGAGTTCTGGGAGCAGAGCAGGATAGGATTACGTTTTGTAATATATTAGCAACTACCACATCTTAATGTTAACCACAATCAAGAAGAACTTATAGAACTCCTTAACGGTCATACACCAACAGTACACCATAGAAACAACCCCTGGCACCATCAGACACACTACATAACTCAGAGACATATGATCTATTAGATTGGGGCCAAATGTTAACGAAGGAGAATGCAGCAAACACCCAAAGTGAGAATGGCGCCGCACACGATTCACCATCCACACACCACTCATTGCCATCTATTGCAGACTTAGAATAATGGCCCCACAAATTTTCCTGAGCACTTTATTCACCACCAGTCACATTTCCTACACCTATGTGTTGTTCAATGGTCCGATCATCATTTATTGAAACTATTGACATCACTGAATGAATTAATTCAGATGTAACTTGTTTGTTTTTTATTTAATATAAAGCAATGCTGGAAATCTCTATTCCTATTTCTCCATAAGTTCTTGTTTCCGAGAGTTTGTTTTCAATATGTATTGAGCGCACCACACCTTTTTCAAAGTGATTGTTTTCACCCAACAGAAACACCATTGTATTTAACCACGATTACCCAGGTTCTGAGGGACACAGGGTCACCCCTTCTTTGTAAACCCCACAAATTTCAAGCCAGCTTCCTACAAGTTGCCAGCTCACCCGTATCAGGAATAGTCACAATTACCAGTCGCTGCCGGGGTGTGGGGGGGAGGGAGTTATTCATGTTCCTTTTTTATTGGTGTTGATTGCACTCATTATAATAACCCAAACTGCACTGTTACATACAGTACTTCACCTTGCGCGCAGTGATGGTGAAGTAAAGTGAAGTCATGTAATTTATCTATTGGAAGAAAAACAGCAGTCGAGATGTAAATGTATGTGCATGACGAATGTTACTGATATCCTTTGATGCAGTGCTTTAATAAAAACAAGTTACAAAAAAAACAACGCAGAGACATACTGTTCTCGAAAAGTTTTGACTCCTCACAAGCACATCCATATCACAATATAGTTATTGCTTGCCCTACATCAAAAATATACATTAGGCACAACTTCCTAGAGCATGAGTACTCACAAACTTTCTCTAGGAGGCCATATTTACAGTGTGGTTTGTGGCCAAGGGCCGCACCGGTGGAGGCGGGCTCAGTGGAGGAGGGGGGAAGAGCTAGAGAAAAAAAAACTGACTATGAGGTTGAACACAGGCGCCTGCAGCGGACACATTCGTCCACTGACCCGGCATACACACATCTCTCTCTCTCTTCCTCTCTCTCCCCCTCTTCCTATCTCTATATCTCTCTCCCTCCCTCTCTTTCTCTCCCTTCCTCTCTCTGTCTCCCTCCCTCTCTCTCTATCTCCCTCTCTATCTCTATCTCTATCTCTCTCTCTCGCTCCCTCCTTCCCTCTCTCTCTGTCTCACTCACTCTGTCTCCCTCTCTTTCTCTCCGTCTCTCTCCCTCTCTTTCCTTCCCTCTCTGTCTCCCTCTGTCCGTCTTCCTCCCTCTCTCTGTCTCCCTTCCTCTATGTCTCCCTGTCTCCCTCCCTCCATCTCCCCCTGTCTCCCTCCCTCCATCTCCCCCTGACTCCCTCCCTCCGTCTCCCTCTCTCTGTCTGCCTCTCTGTCTGCCTCTGTCTCCCTCTCTCTCTCTCTCTCCCCCTCACTCTGTCTGTCTCTTTTCCCTCTAACTCCCTCTGCCTCCCTACCTCCGATTCCCTCTCTCTCTGTCTCCCTCCCTGTCTCCCTCCCTCTGTCTCCCTCCCTCTGTGTCTCCCTCCCTCTGTGTCTCCCTCCCTCTGTGTCTCCCTCCCTCTCTCTCCCTCTCTCGGTCTCCGTCTCCCTCTCTCTCTCTCTCTCTCCCTCTCTCTCCGTCTCCCTCTCTCTCCGTCTCCCTCTCTCTCCGTCTCCCTCTCTCTCCGTCTCCCTCTCTCTCCGTCTCCCTCCCTCTCTCTCCGTCTCCCTCTCTCTCCGTCTCCCTCTCTCTCCGTCTCCCTCTCTCTCCGTCTCCCTCTCTCTCCGTCTCCCTCTCTCTCTCTCTCCGTCTCCCTCTCTCTCCGTCTCCCTCTCTCTACGTCTCCCTCTCTCTGCGTCTCCCTCTCTCTCTCTCCGTCTCCCTCTCTCTCCCTTCACTCCCTCCCTCTGTCACCCTCTGTCTCCCTTTCTCTCTCTCCGTCTCTCTGTCACTCTGCCTCTGTCTGTTCCTGTCCCTGCCTCTATCTGTCTCTGTCTATCCCTGTCTCTGTCTCCCTCTCCATCTCTCTATCTCTGCCTCTCTCGGTCTGGCTCTGCCTCTATCTTTCGCTGTCTGTCCGTGTGTGTCTGTCTCTACCTCTATCTCTCTTTGTTCTATCTCTGCCTGTCTCTACCTCTATCTATCTCTGTCTCAATCGGTCCCTGCCTCTATCTCTGTCTCTCTCTCTGTGTATCTCTCTCTGTCTCTATCGCGGTCTCTCTCTGTCTCTATCTGTCTCTGCCTCGATCTGTCTGTCTGTCTGTCCCTGTCTCTGTCTATCTTTGTCTTATATGTCTGTATCTGTCACACCTCACCCGGCACTCACTCCCTGCTGCCCTCCCACCTCACCCGGCTCTCACTCCCTGCTGCCCTCCCACCTCACCCGGGCTCTCACTCCTTGCGCTCTCCGAACTCACCCGGGCTCTCACTCCCTGCTGCCCTCCCACCTCATCGGGCTCTCACTCCCTGCAGCCCTCCCACCTCACCGGGCTTTCAGTCCCTGCTGTCCTCTGTCACCTCACCCGCTGTCCTCCCCCCGCGTGTGTGTGTCAGCCCGGGCTGACACAGCTCCCCGGGCACACACACAGCCACACCCCAGTACTTCACATGTCTTTAACAGACCATTTACATGTTAGTGAGGCTTTGTTCACCTCTTCTTAGCACCCCTGCCTCTCCACTCTGACTGTGGCTGGAATCGCCCGGCCCCCACAGAGCTGTACCGGTGGTGTTTGCTGACACTTTAAAAAAAAGAAAAGAACACAGGTACGATGTTTGTAAGGTCCGCGGGCAGCCAAAAAAGGCTTGCCGGGCCGCTGGTGGCCCGTGGGCAATACTTGGAGTACCCATGTACTAGACCTCTAACTAACCAAAAGCCATCTACCTCACCATTCTAAAGTGCTCATGAAAATACAATATTACTCTACTTAATGACAATGTATGTACAGCCAAGAGATTCTCAAAATAACATTTATTATTGCATTTCATACTGTCATATATTATACATCTCCATGTGCAATTAGGTTTTATTTTTGTGAATTGAAATAAAAACGTATCAAAATAAATACAGGTAGCCTGTCACCCTCCCTCAACCATCAATTATCACCCACAAAAAATTAAAACCTTCCATCATACTCTCACACTCATCTTTCACTTATGCTGGGGGTCGCGTAAATCTTTAGCATGGAAAAGTCTTGTACGTTATCGGAATTCACCAGACAAATTGCTCCATCAACTAAGAACGGCCAGACACCACCACCCACAGAATCGTGAAAGAGGTATCAATCGGTCAATCCTTTCCGTGTCCGGGTAAGGTTTCCTGTGTTAGGCTATATTTATTTTGCTATGTATATTTATGTGAACTGAAATACAATACAATACAATATTTGCATTTTGAAAAGTTGAAGAAAGGAGATTATGAAATGCATAAACAAACATGTTATGTTGATAATCACTAAGCTCCACATACAATATTGCTAAAATGAAGTAATAAGAAATGAGAGTATGAAATGTATAAATAAATATGTTATTTTGATCATCTCTGTGCTCCACATTCAATGGTGCTAAAATGAAGTAATATTGTATTAATCACTGGAGATTTATGAGCACTTTCGAATTGGTGGGGTAGGCAGCTTTTGGTTAGTTTATTGTACTGTTTCCCCTGTTCCGCCCCCTTTATTTATATTCAGGTGCCCTCCTTTTTAGGTCTCGCCTGCGAGAGCTATAGAAAAAAGTCAGTTTCGAGAAGGGGACTGGAGCCCCGCCCCTCATTTCCATTGGGTTGCGTCAGCGTTTATCGTAAATGCTGGCTTCCCATTGGAAAGGAGGGTTTTTAGTTTCCTCCCTTTGGCTTTTTGGTGGACTGCCTCGCCTGCTTCACGGCTGTCGTGAAGACTTTTCTTATCTGCTTGTTTATTTAACAAGTAGATAAGAAAAATCTTCACGACAGCTGTGAAGCAGGCACAGAGCTTAGTGGCGCACGGGTTACGAGGAGGGCAAGGCAATGGCGAGCGCTTTTTTTTTCCAGTGTCGAACAAAATGCATTTGCAGAATGTGGTTTTAAATATATAAGCTAAGTCAGGGATTGCAGATTTCCCACACTGTGAACAATCCGATGTTATAAGCATAATGCTATCTGGGAATCTAAAAGATGTAAAAATTCGAGATCCCACAATGGCCAACATCTTTGGAAATGGGAGGCGTGGGTTTCTGATTTCCCATTTTTTGTGATTTGTTACTTAATTATGTAGGAAACAAACCCAGTCGAAGACACCTGCGTCTTGGTCCGGGTTACTGATGCTCAGTAGGGTGGTTGCTTTCATTCGGTATTTTATTTAACTCTTTCCTGTTTCTGCAGTGTGCTGCTCATTTATTGTCCATTCTGTAAAACCCCAAAACACAACTGGGGCCGCAGAAACCATTTGCAACTGGTCAACTGGAATTCGAAACAGGCAAAGTGCGTCAAAGGCACAGATCCAACAGTGCCCCGGGTCTCAGGCGTGCCTCTGGGTCGGGTAAAAAATACTAAGAAAACGGAAGCTGTGCACTGTTTCCTCTCATCACCTGAATCTGACCATTTCCCTGTGCACTGAAGACGTGTTTATTTCCGCATATTATTTATAATGCTCTGTGCACTGTATGCATAGTAGAAAGTAACGCAGAGACCCTTCATGAAAGCATGTTATCAGCAGCGCATACTTTGCAAATTGTTTATAATTGAACAATTTCCTCTGGGTGTTCTACAGGGACACGTTTAATCATTCGTCGGTGTGCTCTAATGGTTAAACACGGTTTGTTTTGCCATTGCACACCCAAGGCAGCATATTCATTTTGCAGAATGAGACATCTCTGAAAGGGTTGGATAATGCCTTCAATGATGATTAAGACATCTCTGATTGGCTGATACCAGTGTCAAGAGGCACAGGACTGAAAACATTTAATTAATGCTGGCTCCGCGGAGTCTGCAACTGCCCGGGGCGGCCTGGGGGAGGTCGGGATGCAGATTGCTTCACATACAGCCTCTTGAGCCCGCCCCCTTATCCTAATGGCATTAGCTTGTTAGGGTCAGACTACGGATCCTGCAATAACCCTTGAATAACACAGACACATTAAGAATTGGTGCAACCAACATCCGCCACCAACATTTATTGGTCTGAAGAATAATTTAAGTCTCACTAAGGCATTTCTGTCTGCGGGTATTTCCTATTTTAGGCTGCTGATAGCAAGGGGGTGGGGCGCTTCAAAGTGCCGTAAAACTGCTCTTTTTATAAGCACTGCAGGCTGTTTCAACCCGACCCAAGTGATTGACCCAATTGATCCTAGAAGCTTTATTCTTATAGCACTCAATATTATTTACACTATGCACATATAAAAGACATGAATTTGCTTCAGTCATTGCACAGCACTCAGGTTCTGTGTTACACTTCCAATCAACTCATACAGGCGTAAGCAAAACCACACGTTTCTCGGGGGGACCATCCCAGGCTACTGCCAAACGGGAAACACCTTGGATGTGCTTCCTATCCATTAGGTTAGCAGTGATATCAGGATCCAAACCCTATGCCCCACACAAATATTCAGTGACTCAAAGCTTGCCCCTACTACTTTGGAGAAATACACATAGAATGAAGATGTACACTGACAATCTCTGTGCTATTCTAGGTTGGCTTCACGTCAAAATCTTGTGTGTACTAATTTGTCATCTGTTTTCGGCATTCTCTTCTGCACTTCATACTGTGCTAATAAATAAAACAAACAGCCATTGGCATTTCCCATAGGCCTTACCTTTGTGACCTACTGGCTTTGCCAATGGTTTTAGCAAAACTGTACAACATTTCCAATGGTAAAGAGGACAAAAAAATTCTGTGATGTGGTGGCTGCTTCATTTTGTAGGTGCACTGGTCATCCATCCAATTTGGATTGGTAAATCGGCTGGAGCTGTTGTGCAACATGGCTTAAAGTTAAAAAAAAAGCACTGTGAAGCTGCAAACGTTGACCTCGTCTAAGCCATTTGTTCAAAGGCATGTTACACAGCCACCATTGCGATGAGCAACATGTAAAAACAAGCATTAGAAATGCAATAGGTTTTGCCTTTCATTAAGTTAAAGCCATTTGCTTTGCTACACAATACCATTAGCAAAGCAAATGGCTTTAACTTAATCAAAGAAAAGACTTACTGCATTTTCAATGCTTGTTTTCGTTTGTGTTCAACTCCTGACGCTATCATGCACACAATCGAGGTGTATAGCTGGTTAATATTTTCCCACCTCAACAGCACATCCAAATCCCCACACCAAGTAACATATCATCTTCTCAGAACAAAATTATTTAAAATATACCATACCCACATGCGCAGAGCATTGCATTAAAGCCACATAACCAGGTGACCTTAAACCTAAAAACCACCGCCAGTCAAGCAATTGTGCCCCATAGCAGAATAAAAGGACCATCAAAGCGCTTTGACACACAAACGCCTTCACTCAGATATATAGTAGGATCAAGTTGGTGCTATCCAACGGTCTACTCCAACCTCGCTTGCTACTATCCTATAAAACTCATCACTAAACAATAGGAAACAACCAAATATATCAACAACAGACCACTTTGACTCCAGTCAATGAGAATCCTAGAATTGAGAAGGGTACACAGATTTTGAAATTGCAATGGGACCATACTTTGGTAGAAATGCACTATAAAATGCACATAATATAAAGTATGGGAAATTACTAATTAAATTGTGATGATGTTTGATTGGAACATGCCAACAGATCCGTAACTGATGGAATTTATTGCAATGCAAAACCAAATAGCATGAAATAAAAAAATTTTTAAAAGGGAGGAGGAGCCAAGCCAGTGACCAAGATGGCTGCATAGACGCTCGGCTCCGTGAGCCCTCTCACCCCGCACATATATCCTGGCAATTACCCTGAGCCGTAACGGCATATTTAAGTGGGCTAAGGAGAACTTTCACTTACCGTCTGCTCCGGAGGCTTCTACGAGTGGTAGACCCGGAGAAGTGTCCCCGACTGTTCTGAGGCCCTCGCGGTGCTGGGACCGGGGTGTCGAGTGATGGGTGCAGCCGGCCGCGACTGCGACAACAGTGGCCACTGGTGGTGTGAGGAGTCGGCCGATGGCGACAGTGACGACCTAGTCCACCTAGCGGAGTGCCTCGTGAAGCTGCGTGGCAAAGCAGGGTTGAGGGGAGTGCACAATATCTGCCCCCCCTTCCCAGTTCTGTTTCCGGGCATATTCAAGGATTGCCCCCGGAATCGGCGGGCAGATCCTGGGGAGCGGCAGGGATTTTGTTTAGCCCTTTGGAGACTCTTCTCCGGGGAGCCCACCCTACATTTGAGTCCCGGCTGTGAATCCTGTAGCGCCCTGGTTCGGGGCCCGGTCCCTGAGGTGAGGTGAAGAAGGACGAGGCCGGATCAGCTAAGATGGCGGCCGGCGCCATCCTCCGCGGGCCACATCCAGGTCGAACAGTTGCCATGCAGATGAGATCAGGGGACTGGGTGCGTGAGAAGGAGCCCTCGTCCAAAGATATATTGGCTGCTCTAACGACCTTGCATGAGACCCTGATCTGTAATGCCAGGGACTTGGGAAGAAGGATGGCCGCCATTGTTGTCCCGCCGTTCCATGCGGGCACAGTTTGATCTCAACGGAATGCCGACGTGCCTGCCTCTAAGTCTGTGGAGGGTGCTCCAGCTACACCCAGGTTCCTGGAGCCGCTGAAAGACCCGGCTCATGTGATCGCCCTGGATAGCTCTGTTGTACATGAGAGTGTCTCTTCGGGGCACGTGTCTAATTGGAGGCTGGGGAAACAACGCCGATTTACTTTTTTGGGCTGCCCCGGCGACGACTCAGCGCCTGCCGGAATGTGTGACTCTCCCTCCTTGGATGGTGAGACTGTGTTCGGACTTGGAGATGTCTTCCGGGTCAATATCGACACAAACGGATTTTCGCCATACATGTTCGGATGGGTTTGGGTTGCTGAAGTCCTATGAAGCGATAACTCGGCCTGGCCCGTCCGGATCACTTGGACCCTCCACGCCGCTCTGGATACCGATTGATAAGTGGACGTATGTTGGTTCCATTGATAGACAAGGCCAGGGATGATACCGTCCAAAGTCTAGTGGACTTATTGTTTGACTGCGGTGCTTGGGGGACATTCGGCCGGGATTATGATGTTGGTGTGTTTGGTGATTGATGTTCTCCATGGATATTCTGATCTTGCTTATGGGATGTCTCCTGGGCGCAGGGGTGAGAGGTGGGACCGGGTGGCAAGATCGAGAGCCCTCCTCCACTTTTCTCTTTTCTTCATCTTTCTCTTCCTTTTCTATATTTCGGGTCTCCATTAGGGTGACAGGCACGCTGCTGGGGGGGGGGGGGGGGGGGGGGGGGGGGTAGGCCGTGGCCTTCTGGAGGGGTGCAGGGTGGGGGATAGGGGGGCGGTGTTTGTCAAATTGTTTGTTATTTGTTTCTATGGCCCTTTAGTCTTCTTTCCTTTTTTAGTGTTGTCGTTCTTCATGCCTCCTGCAATATGTTTCGTTTTGAGGGGTGGGGTTCAGCTTTGCTACTGAACGGGTTTGTGCTTACATTTATCCTGACTTGCGTACCTTACCCCCAAGACTTCATTTGTACTTGTACTATTTGTGGATATCCTGATTTATGCTTGTAATTGTAGGGCCCTGTATGACCGTATGACACCTCTTATTTAGTTATTCCTTATTGTAAAATGAACCTTCATAATCCTGAACTCAGACCTGTGCGCTTGCATATGACTCATGTCCTATACATTTGTAGGACCCCGGTTTTCGAACTGTTATTACTTTCCACATTGCTCTGCTGTACTTCTGTTTTGACTAGCGGCCGGCCGGGGTGGTTGTAGGCCCATACCTGTAACTGCTTGAAGTAATAATAAAGGTTCTCCCAAAAAAAAAGAAAAATTTTAAACAAGTTGTGCCTTTGCTTTCTACATTACTTTGGGGGGGCAATGCCTCTGAGTTCTGTGTTTCGTGCAAAGCTCTTAGCAGAGAGCAATAGTGTATTTAATAAAATCTAATCACATGCTTGGAGTCTTCTTACAATCTTGTTTCCAGTTCTCATGTTGATTGAGCCCTGAAAAGTATGGTTTCATAACTTGATAATGCAATTTTTTTTTAACAATAAGGAGGTAGGATTCGGTTTGATTTACTGCTAATGGAATGGGAATGCTACATGTTGGTCTCAGTTTTTTCTCCATTGTTTTAAAATAACAGGATTTGTAATTTTTGACTTTGAGACTATTGTTGTTAATTATGCGTTCTTCCACCAGCCTTTAGTTCAAAATCATGCAGCTATCTTTTGAGAAATGGTCTCCTATTTCTAGATTTTTGGGTGCACCTTAGCATCCTTTCTGAATTTGTTTTCCTCCCGGTGAAGTATTTTTGTGGGGCACTTAGAATAGTGCTTGTCGAGAAATGCAGACGTACTCCATCCTAAATGCTGCTCCTCATGTGTTCTGTAGTACCCTCAGCAGCTTCATTGTCAATATATTTTTTTCTAGCACTCAGAGTGGAATGCTGGGAGATGATCAGCCAATCAGAAAGTTTCCTTTGCAGACTATATTTAACATAACAGGTGCGCAAAGTGAGCATTCCCAGGCTGACCAGCTCTTATTGCTCAAAGTATCCAGTGATAACTATGTCCCCGGGCCCTAAAATTTAAACAAACAGGATGCCACGGGGCTATGAAATGGTATACAGAGGACCCGAAGAAAGCCTAACTTGAGTTTCGCAAGGCTGAACCCAAATTACATATTTGTTTTGTGGCTAAAATCATATAAGAAGTTAATTTGGGAGGCCAAGCCCATATATTTTTCAAATAAGATTTTCAATTCAGAGAATAAATCTTAAGATATTTTTGGAATTATTATGGAATTACCCAATCTGGGCAGGGTAAAAGTTCTGGTTGCTCCTACTCAAAATGTATGTGATAACCTACATTCCTTTTTCATTGATAAAATAAAAACTATAAAAAGATAGTGCCTTCCTGCTCCTTTGCTAGTGCTACCCCTCCGAAAGATAAAAATCTCATGACAGCTATTACTAAAGATCGTCTAGACTTGTTGACTAAGGTCAAATCTGGATACCCCTGAGAATATCTGTCCCCCCCCCCATGAATTTTGAAATCCTTTTCTCCCTTTTACCAGAGCCTTTGATTTCCCTACTCGACCTGTCTTGAAGCCAGGGCACTCTGCCCCTTGCCTTCAAGAAGGCGGTAGTAATTCCTGTATTAAAAAAACTGGAGAGGATCCAACTATTTTGAAAAACTCCTGCCCCATATATTTATTCCCCTATTTACTGAAGGTATTAGAGGCTCATGTTGCCCAGCACCTCTATTCCTTTCTAGAGGGCTCTGCTTTTCTTGATCCTCATCAAGAAGGATTCTGTTCTGCTCACTAAGCTGAAACGGCCATTCTTTCTGCAGTTGATGACATGAGGAAAGAAGCAGCTGGGAGGCCCCACGAATTGGTCCTCCTGAATTTGTCAGCGACCTTTGACAGTGTCAATCATGCCATTCTGATCGACTGTGTCAAGGCCGCAGGCCACAGCATTAGACCGGGTGAATTCCTCTCTCCTTCACCATTATCAGTCAGTCTGTTTATTTCCTTTTTGTTCTACAGAGGGTCGACTAGATTGTGGAGTATGCAAATAAGGAAGGGAAGGATGAGGGCAATATAAGCGTACAGTACGATTTAAGATATACAGGTAGATGCATAAGAGTTGTTGATTGCAGTCTTGCATTGTTTATTTCAAGCATTCCCAATTTGCATCAGTTTACACAGCCAACGCGTTTCGCCCACACAGGGGCTTCTTCATGGCGATGGGAGGCACTGTGAGCGCAGTGCCAAGTTAAAGGGCGTGGCGTGTCCAGTGTAGGACGTGTAGTACAAAAAATGCCTACTAAGGGTCGAATGGCCGCCCGTATGACTTTATTTAGACAACTTCCTGATGAAAGCGTAGAAAATGGCCAGGCAATGTCAGATCAGAACAATAAGCTGTATATTGGCGCAGTGTAGCGAGGTCTATCCGTGTCCAGCTGGCGACCAAGTCTCACTCAGGGAGTGGAGTACCTCAGCGCTCTTCTTTATCCACCCATCTATTTAATCTTTACATCTGCCCTCTGGTACATGATTTACAGTACAGGAGGGTAAAAATCTATAACTATGCTGATGGTCTGCAGCTGCTCTTAGTATTGATAACAACTCGGAATCCATGGAGCTATTTCAAACTACTATGTTGTACATCTGGGAGTGGATGAATACTCACCAACTAAAGCTAAACTCGGAGAAAAGAGAAATTGTAATTATTAACAATACACTTCCCAATTGAACCCCTAGTACTGGCCTCCGGAAAGGGGTTTACCGCCCACTATCAAAAATTGGTTAAAAGCCTGGGAATCCTCATTGATGTGGATTTGTCCATGAAGTCACAGATAGTAGCAGTGATCTCCTCGTTCTACTTTCAACTCCATAAAAGTAAGAACATTAAGAAATAATGTACTTTTGAAGCCAGGATCTAGATTATAATGACCCTTTTGATTGACCGGATAGATTATGCAAATTCTCTTCATCTAGCACTGCCGAAAGGACAGAATCAGAGACTACAGATAGTACAAAATCAGGTAGTTAGGTTGGTTTGGCATCAGCCAAGATATTGCCACATTAGGCCTCGGATGAGAAAGTTACACTGGCTCCCAGTTGGCCAACGGACCATTGAACTGGTTGATATATTTTCAAATCACTTTGTGGAAAAATTCCAACTTTTATGTCCTCCAGAGATCAGAGTTATATTCCAAAACGCAATCTCAGATCGGCCTACCATAATCAGTTAACTGTAGCCAAGTTTAAAAAGATGACACAGAGATGCCAGATTTTCTATGCTTGCTCCAAGGCATTGGAACTCTCTGCCTTCTGTCATTAGAACCATAACCGTTTATCCGAAATTCAGGACCCTTCTAAAAACATGGCTTTTTAAACAAGCCTATGGCTAGGGCTTGATTTGAGGTGTTCCTTATTTACTTAACGCCATGAAACCTTTATTGGTGTACGTGCACTCTATAAATATTGTTTAACATAGCACAACATGGCTCATCCTGTGGACAAAGAGGCCGCGCTGCAGGAGCAAGAGCAGCTTCTCACCTGAATGTTATTGTGAAAGAATTGGCTCATTATCCCTCGGTGCTCCCTGATCCATTGCCTGAAAGCTGTTGGTATATAGATTGCGGTCAGGGCTCCCCCATGCATTTGGTAAAAGGAAGCCATATCAGTCAAACAATAGTAGAAAAAATATAAACAAGTGTTTTCTGCTTTTAATTGGCTGATTAGACTTTCCTTCACCAAGAGCAGGGGGGTGACCAGACAGCCATCTGTGTACTGCCAGGTCCATTAAAAGACACAGAGGAGAGGCAGTGGAAGGATAGAGCCCTTTTTACCACCCAAACATTCAAGCGAGGCTGATCATATTCCTGCAGCTCTTCCCATCTTAGGTGTGTGGGAGGGTGTTAACAACTGTATTGCCCTCACCTGTAAGGCATTAACAGTTGTTAATTTCCCCCCTTTGTTACGCACTCTCACATACAGCTCAAGCCCATAACTAGAGAGAAGAGAAATTAACAGCTGTTATTGCCTGCACCATGGTTAAAGACTTTGGTCCATGACCACTAAACCATCCTACTGGTGAATGCCTGTAGTCACATTGCTCCAGCACCAGGGGGTGCTCCCTGCCAGTCCTTAGTGCTCCTTCTGGGCCTGCAGTAAACATTTTCAATATGGAAATAAGTGTCTAATGCTCGGATTCCTGTTTTTTTAATTTGCAGTATTTTACATACATCATCTTCACTTTTGTGGGTCCCTGGTTATCAATAACATCTCCTTGGTTATTCCAAGGTAGTGAATTTTAACCCAGACTTTAGACTCATCTGGCAAATCAAATGAATATGTGAGATGTCTGAAGGTCAGGAACTTGATCTCCTTTTTGACCTGAACAGGTTTGCCATTTTTTACGACAGTAGGCAGTGGGTGTATTTTGGTGGCTTATCTACAGAAACCGGTTTGTGAGGTTGGTGTTAGCCTGTCATTTTCTGCCCTGTATTCAAAGTCTCGGAGTTTATTCTGCAAAGAATTTCACTTGCTTGACTACTCGGCAGGTAGTTTCCTATTGGGCTTGGTTCCAGGACCAATTGTGCTGAACCTCCACGAACGTGCAATTGTCCAGTCAATCAATTCAATTCCAACTTTATTTCGCATTCAGTTAAAATGCAGAAAAGTACATAAATAAAAAGTAAGTCATACCGTGCAAAATGCAGTCTTCAAAAGTGCATTTACAGTACAGGTCGGGGTTACACATACATACTGAGGTTTCGCTGCAGGTTAGAAATCAATCGGAGTAACTCATGTGCTATCTCAAGGCAATTCGAGGTGAAAAAGTGACATTTACAATGATTGCTAAAAAACACAATTTAAAAACAGAGATCTTTAAAACCTATAAACAGTTAATTAATTCATAAAATACTATGTATAGCAGTGCAAACCTCACCGACAACAAAAACGTATCAGAGTATTGATTTAAAAGATCAGAATCAACCTGAGAGCATGTGTTCTTTAAAATGGAAGGAACGATCCATTAGCAGCCTTACGGGATTTTACTGCGGCTAGTAAAAAAGAAGCCATAGTGAAGCAGACATACTGGATTTTCCAGTCATTAGTGGTGGGCTAAAGCTGGTGCTGAATTGTATGATCTAAAAAAAACAAAAAACTGTTCTTCTGCCCCTTGATAAAACTAGGGACAGCAAACCACGCCCACTCCGAATGTGTCCCTATTTGTAGTTGTTTAATGAGTCACGTCTTGTAGGAGGCTAACATTCAGCTTGGAGGGCCGCTGTGGGCCCAGCTCACAGAAATAGAACTACGCCACACATTACATTATTCTTCAAAGGGGGCTGTAGATGAAAAGTAACTTGCCAGAAAAAAGTGAATCCACACATCATTTTACACCAGTGCGGTGTGCTATTAATTATGAATAAATCTTCCTACAAGGCCAGGAGTGGACATTACAGGGCAGATTTTTTTTTGCAAAATAGGTGAACTCCCACAAACGTATAGCTTTGTGGTTTACACATTTTTGCGAGGCGCCTTGTCCTCCTGAATATGGTCATAGATTTAGTTTTGTCTAGAGTAGGGTAAATCTGTATCGAATATTACACCCCTAGGATTGGTGGGGGTGGAGAGGATTGAATTTCTATGAGCAAAAAATGATCATGCAATTGTACTATCACTAGGTATGTATTAATAGATAAATATACATCTTCTAAATGCACACACCAAAAATCATTTAGCAATAGGTTAACAAGGGATTCACAAAATAATTTCAGGACTACTTCTTGGAAATTCCGACTTACAGTTTTCATTAGATGAATAACGGAATTCCAAAGAAATATAAATTTACTCCACAAATAGTAGTGAAGGTTCAGGAGAACGGTAAACCTGTTCATAACTAAACATATAACCCTAAAGTAAAGGTTATGAGTTTGGAAAAATATAAATTGGTAAGCGAGATAAAATGATACAGAGTTTTAACTGTTAGCCCAATGATTCAATCCTTTAAGGATTGCCTCAGACAGGGATTACGTTGCAGAACATTCTTCAGACCTGCCGACTCCCATCCAGGGCTTAGTAGTACTGGGGGTTGATGGTGGTGAGCACCAGCACTCATTTTTGGGGATCAGGGCTTATTTTTCATCACCCACTTTTGTCCCAGAGCAAGAGAAAGGCAGAAAAAGAAAGAAAGAAGGAGGAAGAAAGAAGATGGGGAAGTTACAAACATCTAAAGCATGGATGAAAAAGAACCTTCAAATGTGACATAAAATGCAAGAATTGTATGGTGGTGCACTAAAGGGAAATCGAGTGGAATCAAGACTAGTTGATTGGAGTTGGCAACCCCTGCAATGGGATTCCTGCACTTATATATTTATTAAAAAATTAAGCAGTGCTCCAACCCCTCAGGGGACATGCACTGATGGCGGGGCTTCTAAACACGATTACATTCCCAAATGAAATTCCACATGTACCTACAAATATGGTTTGCGCATGGCAAAGCCCTATCTGTTCACAACTTAAAAGCAGGCGGGCTTTTAGCCACTGCTTATAATTCTTTAACAAAAATGTACCCTTCCCATTTCAATTGTACCAGTTTTGTGTACAGAGACTAGAATTCTTTCTTTCTGCCAGTATCCGCGGGCTGGGGTACATTCTTGCAGACATGCAATAACTCGGGCATGCTGTTAGAAGGACAATGGCATGGTATTTATATAGTGCTTTGAAGAAGGTGTTTTACTGCATTTAAACGCGACTCCTATTACCGAACTCAAACAATACCAGCAGCAGGGACGTAGCTGAGTGATTTGCCTTGCCAGCTGAAATGTCACTTCCTGCTTCATTTAAAAGGTGACATAGCAGGTCGATCAAGTTCAACTTTTCATGTGCCTGCATCTGGACTAGTTTCAAGTTTGATTTTATGTGTTTGATTACTTAAAATCTTACAAAAAAGCAGCTAAAACTTCACCAATGTTTAAAATGATAAAAAAAATCGAATTTAATTAATTTCCAAGGAGTTAAATATATATCGCACACATTTAATTGTCTAATAGCCAGTCCTTAATGATTATTTCAAGAGCCTGCATCGGGACTAGCATGCAATAATGTCCCAAAAAGGGCCAAAAACCCTTGTCAGAACTTTGAAATATGTTTTTGTCTTAAGAAACAGTAAGTGGCATCAAGCGCAGGGTTATTCAAAGCATCAATTCATAAGCACAATAAATACAAAATGATGTGTGACTACACATTCCTTAGTAGCATCAAAAGTTGTAAACACAATACATATCACAATCGTAAGCTCCAACTACTGCCCATACTAAAATATAATGCACCATATCATGTACTTTGTCATTTCATTCCGTTGGTTTGCGTTTTTTGCGAGCAGCCCTTTTCAAAAATTAGGTGCAAAATTTAATTATTGCTTAACAAATCATTAAATGTACAAACATTGCTAAAAAATACTGCAAATCTGTGATTGATAACATTTTGCAGTACATTAATTATCTTGATATATCATCGTCGTACACATTTCAGGCCTTAGACTATAGACTTTAAAAGTACTTTCACCATCATCCTCATCTACCAAAATAGGATAATAAAAGCAGACGTGACAGTTTGTACTACCACTGTTTTGTCATTGAACATAGTTCTAAGCCACCTTTAGCAGACTACAGTCTCAAACCAAGAATATAGTTAATTTACACCATCACGAAAGGCACAACCACCCCTGGCTGACACACTCACTGCCTCCGGTTGCTTTCAGCATACCCACAGCCACACCACCCTCGAAATGGTGACGAAGAAGTGCACACAAAAAAAAGGGCAACATGCCTTCTCCCTCCCTGCACCCAGGATCTGGAACAACATCTACGTATCCGGAGGCGTTAAGGCGAAATGATGGGGCTCACCTGCAGGATGGGGTGAGGGGCCCCAAAGTCTCGCATATTTCACAGATAATCATTGGCCTTTGACTGAATGGGGACCCCTCGAAGGTTTGGGGCCCCCTCCATAAACTTTGGGGGGCCCTGTCCCCACAGTGACTGCAGAGGCCTGCATTAAGACCCTGCCTGTGTCCATCTGGACTGCCCCAACCTTGCTAGAATTTCAACAGGAACTGAAGACAGAACTCGTGAAATTACGCAATATCATAGCGCGGTTACCGTCCACTCTCACTCTCGGAAACCAGCTACTTCCCTAATCACTCAGTAACTTGGATCTTTGCATTTGACCCTGTACAGTGCTCAGCTGTCTTTCAGCTAGGTGTGTGCTATGCAAATACCCCACACATACATGGTACACAGGGCAAAACAAAAAAGTGCGCTATATTCTACACCCTACTGGTTTCGCAAAAGCATCCTCCCTTTACTGATATATTACTTTCTCATATGTGCTGTAAGGCAGTTCAGGGGGAGGCCCTACCATCCACACGGCACATCAAAGGTAAGGGACTGCACTGACTGTAAACATTGTGCAAATAAGATTCTATACTGATATTATCCTTAAATTCAAGGTTGCTGATCAGTCAATTCCTGCTACTCTCCACCAACATATACACGGCAACCTCCACACCATGTACCTTTGTTTGACAACTTTGTAATCTCTTTTGACAACCGATCTGGGTATCAAACAGCTCCTTACTGCCAATTATTGTTAATATGTCCTGTAATGTAAGAACCATGCCATTTTCAAAGCACCTTCAAGCTTCAAAAATTCTTTAGTCACCTGCAGATGTCCTGAAGCTGCCCCCATAGCTTATAAAACAACTATACTGGTTATACCATACCAACATCAGAAAAGTTGCTGATACCCAATGTTAGCCTTTATTTAGCAAGCTATGACACCAGAGCTTGCTTCCAACCCCAGCTGCAGTTCTAGCCTTTGATTTACGGATGTTTGTTGGTGCTTTCATAGAGCAGCAGCCAGGAGTGGTTTCAAGATGTTTAATGTCATTAGTTGGTTGCATCCGATCATCTGAAGATTTGTGGGCTTGTTCAACGCAGTGCAACGGTAACGCCATCCATGAGCCCTGATACATGAATGTAGTCGCTAGGTCCAAGAATCGCTGATTAAATCTATGGAAGTTCACGGGTTTCGGTCTTGTGCCCACAACCAAACATTCTTCTGGTCTCCATTGATGATCAGACCCTTCACTAAAGAATACTTGGACACTCCTCCCAGGAGCCTGAGCATTGATACCTCTGTGCGCATAATCAGCCCCCCTCATCAGCAAGTAACGTCTGGAATGGACACCAATAATTCCATGGGACAACTATAATGTACTTGAAGAGCATTGTTTTCATAACATTTTTATAAGGAACACGGAACATTAAATCTGTCATCAACATCAGAGGGCAAAGCCTGTTTGCAGTGACAGCTTGCAGCAGGTTTGCTCGAGGCCTGTGACTCAGCCTCAGGCAAACCTGCCGCACCAGTCTATAAATGTTGGGCGGAGGAGGATCAGGTGTTATATAAGGAAGTTACTCTTCACGTTAATGGTGGTAGATGCACCACAGGATAACATGAGTAAAGAAATTAAACAACTCTTTGGACAAGCAGAAGGAAATAGATGTATAGTGTGAGTGAAGAATCAAAGCCGTGAAGTTTAAGGTGTTGCAATAACCAGATGAACAGGCAGACAAGTTGGGCATGGCTGACCTTATCCATCGTTAATATCTGAATATGCAACAGACCTGACGTGGCCAGTTGTATCAACAGTATCCTTCCCTTCTCCGTGTATGGAAATGCTGCATATGTATATGTTTCCTTTTGAATCCTTAAGTCACAGGATGCATTCCATTCTTGTGTTTTAGGGAAATCCATCGACTTTCTTTAGGTGTTCTAATGAAAGAGGCAGAGATGGCAGCCGGATGGACTGTTCACGTGACTCTCTGGAGGAGCTCATTCTGGGATTGTCCCTGTGGTGGATCTGGAGTAGTGAGGTATTTGAGGGCAGGCCAGGGGTTGCTGTGAAGGCTTATTTCACAGCTGCAGAGGTTGCAGCTGCCACCGTTGCATTGCGAAACATCTACTTAGCACACCTGAGCTCATCGACTCGCCAAATAGAATAAAACCATTGGGGATTTGAGGCAGGCAAACAAAAATGCCAACAGCCTCCAATGAAATTCACTACAGCTCATATACACATATACCATAGGACATCCTGGAACCTGACTGGGGTGTTGCGGATGGTAAGAGTGCAAGAAAGCGAGGTGTGTTCAGCGTGTGAGTCTAACCTGCCGTGTGTACACGAGGTGTGTACTGTTGGTGTGGCTTTGTCATACCAGGGAGGATTGTTAACAAGGGCGTGCCTGCGAAGGAACTCGGAACACAGAGACAAGTGCTAATTAACTCTTGCTTTCCAAGAGACTGTTACCGGTTGGTTGAGAGTCTAGCTTCACCGTGCAGCAGCCCGAATGAGGTGAGGGCCACTTCAAAGTGCTCCTCCCAGACACGCTCTTAACTTTTTCTAAACCAGTCCAAAGGCCGCTCTTGAGCCATTTATTTTTAAATTTTAATTGATGAGCATTTAACACTCCTCACAGACTATGTGTAGCCTTTACGTCTTGGCAGAGGGGGCTCAGCTTTACGTACCTTGGTCTAGTGCTGGGGTACTACGGAAGCCTAGGAAGGTATGGTTGGTTGGAGTTAGGGTGTGACTTTAAGTGGCTGTCACTCAAAATAGTTTGAAATAAACAGCTGCAGGCGGAGGTGACTGAAGCCTCAAGGCCCTACTTGAGAGCTCTTGTCCTGCATGATGGAAGACACAAGCCACTGGCTAAGAGGACTATTCTGTCAGGACTACTGGCCATAGCCAATCAGTCAAGACAAAACGCCATTGGCTGGGAGGACGATTCCGTCAAGCCTGCTGGCCTTAGCCGATGGATTAAGACACAAGCCATTGGCTGGGAGGACAATTCGGTCACGACCTCTGGCTGAAGTCCATGGATAACTTCATTATTAAAATCTTTTATGTTTACTCTGCAGTAACAAGCCTAGCGGTTAGATGAAAACCCCTCTGCGCCCAATGTCTACATTTTTTTCTCTTACATAAACAAAGTTGTTTATTTGCAAAACATCTTCTATGCCACAATCCGTTACCAGTTTTCCGTAACAGGTTATAATTTTGAAAAAAAATTCAAAAATGTGACACGTGGTCCAGAAACCAGATTATGAATGAGCACAAATTATATTCTTAAAACACAACAACCCCCGTTATTATTGTTAAGATGATACAAACGTAAAACTCGGATAAACAGCAGAGTGGAGCAAAAGGGAGCTAAGGTCCTCTCCCAAATAATCTTACTTGGAAAAACAGCCAGTATTGTGAACTTTTCAAGCACAGCTGGGCTACTTGTTGTATGTTCTTGTATGTAGATGGCGATGGGATACATTTTGTGTGTCTGCGTGTACTGTGTGAGCAGAAAGCGTTTGAGAATGCTGTGTGTGATTCGTGTTTCATGTTTGTTATGGAGTGGTGTTTGTGGGTGGTTTGTGTGTGGATGAGGCGCGTGTGAGGTCTGTGAGTGAGTGTCATAGATACTGGTGCAGTAGAGTTGCAGTGTCTTAGGGCTAGATGTAGGTAATGAAAATTTACCGATTCTAAAATACCGCCAACTAATAGTTGGTGGTAAATAACGAATCCTTACAGCACATAAGCACTCTTAAAAGTGCTTCCTACATGCCATTTACCGGTTCGGTAAATACCGAATAGGTAAATAATGATTCAGTATTTACCGAATCATCCCCTACATCAGAAATGGCTCACTACCGGTCGGTAAGCCTGAAATTTACCGAATTTCGGGTTTACAGACCGGTAATGGGCCACCTACATCGGGCCCTGGGTCTTTATTCAGAAGAGGTGGTCGTGCACTAAGCCCGCAGCATTGTGAGCTTTCTTCTGGTGGCTTCTTGTTTGTGTTACAGTGCCCTAAATGTGCACTCTCTCCCAGCACTGCCCCACTCAGTGTCTCACGGCTCCAGCAGTCTGGGGGTCCCTGCTGTGGCTTTCAAGAGCTACAGAACTCGAGGGGTGCGCGCCTTCTCCCTTGAAAATACAAGTCAGACCCGCCAGGATATCGCGATTTCGCGATTTGCCGCGAAATCGGCACTTTTGTAGAAATCGCGTGGCATTTTTACAAAAGCCGCTGTATGGGGGGTCTGATTAGAGCTTCACACTTGCGTGTAATAAGTTGTGAAAGGAAAAGCAGCGGCCGTGGGGGACTCCAATCTGAGAGTCGAGTCTGCCGTGAGTACTCCTGGTGCGCATAAATTAAAGCATTGGGCCCGGCCAGCGGCAGGAGCCTGAAAGGCATGGGCAAACAGTGAGTGACACTCACTCTCAGCACCTCTGATAGCCGTGCTGCAGTTGTGCGGCCTCGGGACCCGTGCGGCTCATCACCGCGGCCGCCGGACCGGGGACGCACTCGTAGATAGGGAGACACCTGCGCAGTCACTGAAAAGTAAGTACATTGGCCCCACGCTGACACCAGGCAGCCTGCGGCCACTGCTTAATTTTAAATGTACACTGTAAACTTCAGTCACATAGCGCCTGCACCACGGAGCGCACCACCATTGCAGATCTGCATCGATAATTTCAGACACCCTAACTAGTTAAAATCTGCATGTATGTCTGCCCTGTCCCCTTATTATTGAGGTATCGGCAAGTTCTGATTCATCATGATTTCAAATACATAAATCTGCACTGTCAGCAAGCCGCAGCGGGGCTCCTCTGCCTCGGCCTCGTGACCCTTGCTTTTTCTCACAGTTAAGGAGAGTAGCGAGGCCTTCCGGAATATATTTAACACAGTCCTTAAATTCAGAGTAAATGGCAATGGGGGGCCTTGCTGCACCTGTCACGTGCCGAAATATCTGTACAGGAGTAAGGACAGACATTGGTAATCCTGAGGCTTGACTGGTGATGCAGCCACGCTCCGAGTCAGTGAGTATGTCAGCTGTCCTGACTAGTACTATTATCGTAATTTATTAACAGGCTGAGGCAGCTGAGATCCATACTGGGGCCTCTCAGGACAGGAAAGAAATATTCCTTCCTAGTTGTAGATTTGCTGTGAAACTGCAGCAGCCCATAATTGTGAAGCACACGCTCGAGGGAAACAAAGTGTCTACATTGTAAATAAACCAAATATACATAGCTTCATGTTGTTAAATAAGTAAAAAAAACTAAGATATCTGTGTTTGTTGTAGATAAAATTACCACATAAAATGCCGCAAAATTGCCGCTAAATTTCCATATTTGTGCCGCTAAATTTCCATTTTTGTGCCGCTAAATTTACTAATCCATGCCGCTATATCCTGGGGGGTCTGACAAGTTTACCCGAATTCAGAAGCGTCCTTTGGGTTCCGGCAAAATTCTCCAAAGTGTTTATTGTAAACCTTTTCTGGAGCTGGGGTCTGCTGTATTCTGCGCCCTCTGCCTCCTTATGCGACAACACACAGACGATACACACTGGGACAAGAAGAGTTTGTCTTTCTCCCTGTGTCTCGGTCTGGCCAGGCTTCACAGAGGTCAGGGGTTGGCAATTAGAAATGTAAGGCGTGCTCAGCTTCAGCTATTGCCCTGACCCGTTCCTCCGCATAACTCAACCATCACAGGTGAAGTGAAGGTCACGACCATGCTGCACACCGCCCAGAAGCGTGTGCTTGGTCCATTCTCTGGATGCAGTGAAGGCTGCAGTGGATGAGGCCTGGTGGCCAATGCCCCCGTGCACGTCCAGAGGACCCCTTTCCTGCAGCGATTACCCCGTCAGTAAAAAATGTGCGCACTACTATGTTATTAAAAAAACAAGCATTGACAAACACAAGTCTAGCTTTTTATACGTGAACGTGCTCTTCGTTTAGTGAACAGTTTCGGTGTGTGGCTGTGTTCAGGGGTAAGTGGGTTAATGGAAGAATGAGACAGTGGCTGCAAGAATAATTAAATACATCTGCATGAATGAGTGACTTAGTGCCTTTGTGGATGAGTGACTGGTTGAATGGATGAATGGGAGAAGAATGAGTTCATGGATGGCGGATGTGCTATTCGTCCACCTGTAGCAAATCATTCATCTACAGATCTGTCTAGCTGTGCGCTTTCACTCCATCAACCCACCCTACATTCATCCATGTATACCCAACACCGTCCATCGAAGTGTCCAATCACCCAACCATACATGTGCATTGGTCCATGTACCACCTACACACATGCATCCACTGACCGCCCAGCCACAGCAATGCATTATTTATCCATTTCCATTTATCCCAGTTATCCTCGATGAGGCATTACAACTGTTTCGGTTGTCCACTGTTAGAACGAGCACCACTAGTCGGGGTTGTGAATCTTGGTATTTGCAAAGCTGTCTTTACAATGTGAAAAACAAAAGTACAAGTACTATAAAGAAAAGTAGGAAAAAAACAAATTGGAAGCACAAAGTTAGTGAAAGAGTACTGAGAATACATAACCACTGAAACATCTACTATTGTTATATGTACCCAGCCTGCTATGTCTGTCTAGAGTAGCTGTCAAACTGTAGCCCCAGGTCTCTTGGAGCACATGTACTGGTTTCTGAGTTGCAGAATCAGGTCAGCCTGTTCTGTCTGGAGATATCCTAGGAGAGCTTGCCATGCACATTGCTAAAAAGATACTGTTGCTTACCGCAGTCCATTCTGCAAGGGTGGAACTCTCTGGCCCCTAGCAATTATAGGACATAATCTTTCCTGCAAATGGCTAGGGCTTAAATTTGCACTGGCGGGACCATGACGAGCGCCCTGGGGCAGTTCCTCTGTTGGAGCCGGGGAGCTTCACCCCACTTAAATTACCCCCAAAAGATGAAAAATAAAATGGTCACTCATTACCATGGTATTTTTCATCCTCCCGTCCTTAACAGAACGTCAGGACAGTGCAGGGCGGCTGCTGAATGAGAGCAGCAGGGAGGAGGGTGGGTTTTTTCTGCACTTTTCAAAGTGCGCATGTCCCTTTGGCCGGCCGTCTTGCAACGGCCAGCCAGACATGCGCAACTTGAAACCAGACAGCTGGGTTAGAGTATGTGCAGGCCTCTGGGGAGCGCCGAGTGAGGCTGCTCCCTCTAATCAGGGCGCTGCTCTCACAACATGAGAGCAGCACTAGGATTGGTGCTCGCACTGCAGTATCCAGTTCCTCAGAAGAGGTATTGAACGGATGACGTCTGTTCAGGTAGGTTTTATTTTTTATATTTAGGCGCGCCCCCGTGTAGATGCCAGATGCCACTGCACGCGTCATGTACCCACGTTGAGGTCCAGCACTTTAGGACCTTTGCATCGCGAGGCTTGGTGGCATTAGATGGTAAAACAGCACCTAGAAGTATACCAGAACTTGCCAGGTACCTACATCTCCGGAGGCTTCATGACCTGCTGGGCTCCTGCTTCAGGGTCCCACCAGCAAAATGGAGGAAGAAAGACACCTTTCCATATGATGCCCCAAATAACTAATGCTCCAATGAAATGGTTGTATGCTGGTGAAAAAGAAAAACTCCATACATCAAGGCTGACATCTACAATCAACCAATGAATAATGAATGTAGGCTGATCAATATGTGAGTGACAGAACAAGCACTGGCTGAGGTAGGGTGACCCTTTTCTCCCTCTCTTAAATAATATAATCTCTTTTGAGACAGCCTTAGCAGCCTGTACAGACCAACAATGGACACTTAGGGGTCGATTAGGATCGCGGACGGACTTGAGTCCGTCCGCGACCCCAGAGTATGAGGGAACGTCCGCAGGGGCTGCGGCGTTCTCTCATGTGCGATTAGGATGTGACCGCCACCCTGGCGGTCACATCCTGGATATTTAACATTGCGGCGGGTGCTGCTTCAAGCAGCACCCGCCGCAATGTTAAAAGTGCATGTTTTACATTTACATGCACAAAGCGGCAGGCACCGCGCGGTGCCTGCCGCATTGTGCATGTAAATGCTGGGGGGTACCATAGGTACCCCCCATGTGCACCCCCCACCCGCCAACACCCTGGGGGCCCGCAACGGGCCCCCAAAATCAAAAGTGCACATGCTTTTCCACGGCGGAAAAACCGCCGCGGAAAAGCATGTTTACTAATGCTTCCTAATTTGGCTGGCGGTGTCTGATAGACACTGCCAGCCAAATGAGAGCTTTTCCGCCGCGGTTGTAATCCGACCGCGGCGGAAAAGCAGCGGACAGAAACCAAGACCCACCAGCCATCGTAATGCGGCGGTGGGTCTTTGGTGAGTCCGCAGAGGATTTTCCGCCTCCTCCGGGCCGGAGGTGGCTTCCGCCGGCCCGGAGGAGGCGGAAAATCCTCCATCCTAATCGGCCCCTTATTGTGCATTTCTCCTTTCGGGACCTAAATCAGTCTCCGAAAACTATTGCTGAAGCTACCGAAACATGAGTGTCTTTCTGGTCATTTCTGATTAGGTTCATTTAAACACCGCTCCAGCCTTCTACTCTAATGGGGCCTGTTCATCAGACTTGTCTCCGTTGACTGTAACTACAATCGTCAGTAACATATTGATAATTAAGATTTAAGTTACTTTTCCAATCGCCTTTCCATATGAAAATCACACATAGTTAACAGGTTTGCTGCAAACCGCGACACCAGGTTTATGCTTTACCTGTCCTTCCTCCGTACCACTGCTCGCTTGTGTCCGTCACTGGCCGCTCTATGTATGACTTTATTGGTGTGTTAGCCAGGAGTGTGCAAAGTTTATTTTCACCACAGAAGTTTTTCAGAATTTCCTGGTTTATCTTGGTCAGAGCAAAGATTTTTTTCTACATTGCAAGATAATTTTAAGCATATAGCAATGTAATTTTCATTCTAATTGAACACAACCACAATGGAAACGATATAAGTATTTACTCTGCAAGTTCACCTTTTGCGTAGTTTTCAACACAGTATAGGAAATGATCACGTTTCTGCAAAGTACACCATATGTACAGCCAATGTATTAGTGTCAAATAAGGACATATGCAATATAAATGGTTGGGAAAGTCACAATTTCAATTTGAGTGTGGCAAAACAAAATGCTTTGCAACCCTTGCCAAGTTTCAGTTTTATATACACCGTTGTGAAGCTTGGAGGGGGGGGGGGGTCAGAAGCCCTCAGCCATCAGGAACCAGAGTATAGTTTCCTCTGTTTTCTCCTTGGTCTACTGCGCCTTGGGTTTCTGATTGGTTGGACTGGTGTTGACACCATGTATGAATCTATCTCACAGCAGAAGCCACAGTATATTGATCCACATCCTATATGGAAACATCTGCATTCTTGCGCTCCTTGCCCAAGGAGATAGCAATAAATGAGAGCCACAAGGGGCTATGAGGGTAAGGAGGCAGGGAATCACGATAGGCAAAAAAGCGCTTCAACACCTCGTCAGGGGTAGTCAGCGCTATATAAATGCAATCACAATACAATACAATTGGCTTGGGAAAGGACAGGCTCCCGCAACCAGTGGATGCTGATGGCAGGTAGGGGGCAGTGTTCCAAGCTCCCTGTATTGTAGAACGAGTCAGGAGGGCACCAGGCTGCACCATTGCCTCGAGCCAATGCCTGACCCAGGCTTTATTTGACCGGTCGCCATTTATGCCCATACCTGGCCGTCCTGGAGGCGGGAATACCATAGTGGTGATCAGGAATTGCAATTTCTGATATGGGGACCCCACAAGGCCGACCTGTAATCGGCTCTTTTGTCTGAATGCATTATTCCATGTAAAATGGCTAAATCACAGAACTTTACTTTTCAGGTTTATTTATCATGGATTTTCCCTTCTATTCAGCGTTTCTGCTATTTGAACGGATCTGTGTTCTATTGTGGTCAGTAATATTTGAGAAGCACTAAACCTAAGCTCTAAACAGAGGTTTCATTGAGCTACGGAAGCGGAAAATGACACGACTGAAACATATGAAATCGAACTGGTCGAACCGGTATGTTTCTATAGGCTTCCTGACTTTGTACAGGTCATCTTAATTTCTTCGGGTCAGCGGGAGATTATTCAAGAGAGATTTTCCGCCCCATTATTCCTGTGTAAACTTGGGAATTGTAAAAAGGTCGCAGGCAATTCAAAGTTTGAGATGAGGCTTATTTTGGTGTGAGATGTTGTGCAAAACCGAGAGGTTTTCCCTAGCATAATATACAGAACCTTAAAAATAATGCTACCAATAAAGAGAGGCAAGTTTGCAGATCAAATTTGCATAACTTAAAGACAACCCTAGAAGTTGCATTTTCTATATACTGAAGTCTTTTTTTTTGACAGCTTTCAAATGTTAATGTTATGTTATGTTATGTTAATATATATTTATTAAGCGCTCATACGCCCGGGGGCTTCATGGCGCTATAGGAAGGGAACACAACACAACAGTTAAAAGTGAAATACAACTCAGCAATAGGCCTGCATGAACAGCCAGGTTTTAAGAGAATGTCTGAAGCTAAGAAGGTCTCCACTCAATTTCAGTTGTAAGGGAAGCGAATTCCAAAAGGTGGCTGCAAGATGGTCAAAGCAGCTGCCACCAAGACGCTTCCTTTTGAAAGATGGAACAATCAATAAAGATTTTTGAGCAGAGCGAAGATTTAAAGATGGATTGTATCTAGAGACAAGATCTTTTATAAACTTCGGGGCTGAGTTTTGTAAGGTTTTAAAAATAATACACCCGGTTTTAAATGCAATTCGCTGCTCAACAGGTAACCAGTGTAGTTGTTTCAAACCAGGTCTAATAGAATACAGCAATCTTTACTAAAATGGGTATACGCATTACATTACGCTTTTCTGTATCAGCGACAGGAAATGAGAAATATTGTGCAGAACTTTAGGATTGAACAAGCATGTTGGAGAAATGGATGCGACACGAGAATCCAACGCTAGATCTGAATCAATCCGCATTTGCACGTTTCTTACTACTGATGTTGAGGTCGATTTGGGCGGAACTCAACTGGAAGCTGGTCATAACTCACAATCTCAAGTGTGGCATTTGTGTAAGGCGAACTGCCTTCGACTGGTTCAGCTTAAGACAGCTGATGTTCATACAACAACGGATCAGGTCCACACCCCAGGGGAGCCTCTTGGAGTCCTACTGTCTCGCTCCCCCTAATGTTTTTGAGATGTTGAGTATCATATGCATACATAAAGATATGTCACCTTCATGCAGCCAAGTTCATATCCACTTGCCTAGCCAGGAGTGCCCTGTTCTGCTCCCTGCTGCCCCTAATGAAAGTTAGGCATGTAATAGAACTGCCAGTGCCCCCTGTTTTTGAAACACTTTCTCTTAAAAAACGTAAGAGGAGCTGCCAGCGTTACCTTTGATTGCTTAAAAACTCTATTAAATAATGTTTTTAATTTCTGATTTTTGTTGAGTGCGAACCAGGCCATTTCGGGTGTAAGTGTGCTGAATAAAAGAGGAGAATTAACACAGAATAAAAAAAATAAAAAATATATACCAGTAATAAAACTGTATAATTAACTGAAAACCTAAAGCTCAAGAAGATTTGCAAATGGCTCCCCACCAACACTTGTAGAACCATTACCAAAGCCCTCATCGCCAGCATACTAGACCGCAACACACCCTATGCTGAAAGCAATGTTCATCTGACCAGAAGACTCTAGACCCTGCAAAGCTCTGCAGCCAGGCTCACCCTCAACCTCCCACCTTGCACCCAGCACTCATTATCACCCCACACCTCAAAGGCCAGGACACAGGCAGCAGGCAACAAATGGTCAGGACAAGAAAATGCCAACGTTCTAATGAGGGGTGAAACCTGGAAACCGGCTCCAGGATGCTTTTTACAGGCCCAGGGAGGACCTGGCCTGGCAGTTCGGGCTGGACTGTTCCCATGAGGCACAGGGTCAAGACTGATTTGCATATGGCTGGGTCAAAACTGGTGTGGCCTGGTGAGCAAACAAAGAGACTGATTAAAACCCAGATCTGTGGCTGGGGGTTAATGTTGTGATATGTTCAGCATTCTGTCCATCATGTTCTTCTTGCTCCGATGAACGTTAGGCATCCAATTGAACTGGCAGTGCCACATGTTTTCTTAGAAGACATAGGAGCAGCTTCCAGCTTGATCTTTGATAGTTTAAAGCCCTATTAATAAATATATATATATTTTTTAAAAATTTAAAGTATATTTTTATTGGAAACATTTTTTTTTACAACATGTAACATATAACATATAAGATGTATTATTCCTCGCATTGCTGTTGCTGGGTATTAGTCCGAAATGGCCGCGTTGGTCGCGAAAACATTCTGGTTTGCGTAAGTTCGGGTGTTCCCCCTATCCACTGTCCCAGAAGGGGAAGGGTAAGAGGGAGCAAGAAAAGTATCAGGGTATAGAGAGAGAGGTAGCATACAGGAAGTTTTATTGTTTTTCTCGCTTAATTCTTGATCCCGCGGGGGTAAATTTGAGCCCCAAATGGTTTGTTTTGGGAGGCCTATTCACGGCAGGCCATAAGTGCCTAGGGATTTGTCCAGAGACTCCCACATTCCCCTGTACGGCTGTCTCCATGGCGAAATTTGTAGGGCTATTGTGTCAGCGCCCCGAAGATACGTCACCCAATTGATCCAGCCCCTGAAGGTTGCCTTAGAGATGTCTTTCCAGTTGGTGAGTATTATTTAACTGCCGCTGTTAGAAGGAAGTCTAATAGGTCTCTATCTTGTTGCAAGTGTAGCTCTGTTACAAAAGCGATGGTCATGGTGGAAAATTCTGGTTTAAGTGTGCAACTCAGCGTTTTTGTTATGAATGCGAAACTCTCAGATTTTTGTCGAGCGCGAATAAAAGAGGATAATTAACACAGAACGAAAAGAAAAAAAACAGTAATAAAACTGTATAATTAGGAGATACCCTACATTAAAAAGCAGGGTAAAGTATAGGTGAGTCTAGGAAGGGGGAGGATATGCATTTAAAGAACGGTGTAAGCAGGCTGCACCTATGTACAAAACACGTGGGGCTGGGTGCCTACCATTTGTTTTTTTGTTTAATATCACACATCATTGGGCGAAATAAATAAATAAATAAATAAATAAATAAATGTGATTACAAGTCTGGTGCATATAACGCCCAAAGTGAGTGTTTGCGTTCTCATCTGCTGCAGGTAAATGAGATGGCGCACTGTAAAAGGGCGGTGCGACCGGTGGAACCGCACCAGGTGCTGACTTCAGGGGGCGCTGTGTTTGCAAGTTTATTTGGTTTTTAAAAGCACCTGCTGCCGCGTTCATTGCCTTTAGCAATTTCCAAGCAACAATAAAAATCTTAAGATAACTCCTGTGATTGATATTCTTCCTGGTGAGAGATCGAGTTTTTTCTAGTTAAGATGTTGACTGATCACAAAATAGCATAGAGGATTAATATGTCTGCTGCAAAGAATGTGTAGCATGCAGATCACAAAGTGCATATAATGTAAATAGGTCAGTGAGTTACTGCTTTTTTAAGAGGCATCCTTTTGTTGCTTGCAGTTTAGAAGTTAATAACCCATTATAGAACAGTGAATCATTAACTGTCATCAAAAAACCGCATGCACACTGAAAGTATAGATTAGAGCACAGATTAATGTTGCAAAAACGGTTGATTTGGATAGAAATCGATTCTTATTATTAAAGAGAACCCCCAACTGTAGTGTTCTCCAGACCAAGCATTCTTAAACGATACTGCTTACCAGTATGGCTGACGTCACTCCTGCACCTTGTAGTCCTCTGGCTTATGTAACATGTCCTATACGCTGATTTACACATGTGTGATTGATTGTCAGTGCAATGTGTGTGTGATGCAAAGGCTCTCATACACTGGTATGAGTGGCGCTTTATATCTCATTAAATGCACCTAAAAGAGAGTGGTTATGGAGACTTGAGGGGCAATGTGCAAAGGTGGTGGTGAGGGAATCCACAGTAGATTTGCACCAACAAAGATTGTTGCACCGGGCGACACCAGCGCTATAAAGCCAGCCCCGATGCCAAGTTGGGAACACTTAACTGGTAAATTCATGCACAATTTGCTCAGATATTTCCCATTCCGAGGACTCAAACTACGAATCGTTCCTTTGTCTGCTGCAACACCAATATGACTTTTAGTCTCCAGATCTACACTCACTCCCATAGAGGAATAACAGTGGACTATAGAGACACCCAGGTAACTATCCTTTCAAGGATAAGAATCACCAACCAGACACAGCTTGTACAACCCTGCCTCCTGCAGACCCATAGACTCCACTTGGTCTCCAGGCCTGGCACTGCCATCCTGCCATAATTACGTCACATATATACATGGGCCGCCTGGTAGGAGCCAAGTAGGAGCTCTACGTTAGAGCTCCGAGTGCTTGGGATTCCAGTTTTTGGATTTAATCCCAGTTAGCACCCAGCACGTCGAGAACTGCAACTGGACCTTACACAACACAAGTAAAAGGAACATTTTGCACCATTTAACTGGATTAACTGCGGTGGATTAATTGTGGTGCCCTTACTTGGCTGGCGATGGCTGGAGTATGCTGAGCATTTCCTCATCTTCTCGGAGCTGAGATCGTGGGAGAAGACTGAGTCGACCCGCCTGCTCCGGACACCTGGCTGGCCCTGATCATCGGTGAAGCTCGGGACGGGGCCTGCTGGGGCGCTACCTGGTGCCCTCGCGGGGCCCCTGATCGCTCCGTCGGAGGCTGGGACCGAGCTGGAACAGAGCTTCTCTAACCATCAGAGGCGTTTGATACGCCTGTAGGTACCGCCACTGGTTCCGGCTTCAGGATTCGGTTTGCGGGCTTGCTCTACCACTGCGGTATCGGGGAGATATCTGTGAGGACCGGAGGGACGACGTCTGGAGCTGCCCCCATCGGAACCAGGAGTAGGAGGCGATCAGAGGTGTGGCGCGCGCCGCCACAGGAGCTGTCGGAGCGGTGCCCTGAGGCGGGCGTGAACGGGAGGGTCGACAACAGCTGCTCCCGTCTGCGCCGAGGGCTGGAGGCGGACGGAGTGGAGGCGCCGCCGCTCAGGAAGGTGCCGGAATGGAGCCCTGAGGCGGGAAGGATCAGCGGGGTCTACGGCCATCAGGAGCTGCCCTTTTCGAGGCGGGAAGGATCAGCGGGGTCTACGGCCATCGGGAGCTTGCCCTTTTCGAGCCGGGAGCTGGAGGTGACGGCGCCGCTCAGGGGGGATGCATGATTGAGCGCTGAGGCGGTCGTGAGAACACAGGGGAATTGCAAGTAGGGGGAACAGGCAATCAGGAACCACGCAAAAACGCCCATCGAGATGGTTAGAGGCTGCACCCCTGCTGCTCTGCCATGCACAATCATTATCCAGCAACCTGCGATGCACACTGCAGATGTTTACACTCTGGCTAGACATGTGATAGATAACCTTACTATCAACATCGACGTGCTTGTTGAGTAGCACCCACAAATAAGGTATTTATTTTCCCCACTCGCTTGCACACATTTTTGAAAAACTTCCTTTGTTCAAAATGGCTGGAGCCATGAAACTGTAGTCATAAATCCCATCCTGTACCTTCTTTTGGTCACGAGGCTCCGCAATTTAACTCCGCCACACAAGACCTCCACAGCAGAGATAAGACTCCCTCCAGCAAGCTAGGGACTGGACTTGCTTGAATAGAAACTGAAACTGCACTTCCCTGCTCTCAAAGCAAAACAACAAAAAGAGGACTAACTATCTATCTTCACTATTTGGCGGCCATTTTAGATTGGTCTCTCTCTCTCTTGGGCGGCCATCTTGGACTAGTCATTCTCTCTATCTGACCATCCCTAAGACCTGGCCTTGTTAGATAGCACACTTTACATAGCTTTGTACTTAAACCCTCATGTGACTAAGAGACTACCTTTTATTGCAGTACTATACCTCTACTTGTATTTTGTACATTTTGTGTAACCTGCACAAACCTCACTTTTCTTACTAGTAATGTACAGATCGCTACCTCAATTATTTCTGGCTGCTCGCTAATTGTCATTTCTGCTTCATGCAGCTTTAGGTTGCACCGGTACCTTGTATCAGTATATCATTCTTTGATTTGTCTATTGTACATTTTGTAAGCTGCACCTATTTCACTTCTATGCCTGGAATGCAACGATTGATACCTCACATATACCATCATGCAGCTTTCTGGTTGCACCGGTATCCTGTCTCAGTACATCATTAGTAGTTGTCTATTGTACATTTTTGTAAGCTGCACCTATCTCACTTTTATCCTGGAATATCTCACTTTTATCATCGAATGCACCGATTGATAACGCATATATTTACGTATATTTTTGTACATTGTGTAAACTGTATCGTGTGCTACCTCATATTTTTTGTATCCTGCCCTCATATACCATCAGTATTATACCTACACTTACACCTTGTACTTTGTAATTTACCGTATATACCGTATGCTACCTCATATTTTTTGTATTCTGCACTTATATACTTTCAGTATTATACCTACACTTACACCTTGTACAGTGGTATTATATTTTATATTCTTAATTGTATCTTGCACGTCCCACTTTATCATCACCGGTAATGCACCGTTTGCTACCTCATATATTTTTCTTTTGCTGCTCACTAATGCCACTTGTTGTTGTTTCATATAATTTGTGTGTGCAATTGTATTCTGTCACTGACTCCTGTACCTTACATATTTTTGACTACTCACTATTGTCACCTTCGACTTAGATATTTTTATGGTCTGCACAGTTATTTTATTCCAGTATTTTGTCAGTATTATATTTCTATTTGTTCTGCACTTGTTTATATCCTACGTCAAATTCACTCCTATTCCTAAAATGTACTGACGTATATCTCACATAGACTTGTCACTGATGTAACCTGCACTCATCTCATTGTTCCTTCCCGTATACACTGATTACTACCTCATATTTGCTAGCTGCTCATTGGTGTCACCCCTGCTCCATGTAACTTACAGTCCACATCAGTATTCTGCTCCCTTATATCTTTATTGTGCACCCTACACTTGTGCAACTCGCACCCATCTCAAGTGTTAGTCTTGTATGCACCGATTGCTACCTCAAATACCTTGGCAGCTCACTAGTGTCACTTCCCATTATCTCACTATTATTGTCTGCATCAGTACTCTGCGTATAGCATTATTGTGCACTCACTGGTGTCACTTTTGGCCCACGCAACTGTTTATGACAGTGCACCCTCCCTACTACACCTACCTAGACTGTCCTCCCATCATGGAACCCGTTGGCAAGCACACATATAGAATCAACTACCCACCCTCACTCACTACAAATGCCGCTAAACGCTTCAAACACAACTTCCTGAGGTCCCACCCTGAAACTCCCATTGCAGACACCTACTTCTCACCAGTCAATGGTTCACTGAACATTGATATCATCTTCCACACCACACGCAGAGCCCAATGGAGAAATGCGTTCCTCACCTTACTCACCGTCTCCACCTCCAGGAATTTCGCGCATGGCCTAAAACTCTCCATCACACCATCCCAACTCTTCCCGGGCAGAACCACCATCACTATATACAATAACGGGACTATCCTAATTCAATCCACAGACAAGAACCTGGAACTACTAGACAACCTGTTCCCCACGTTCAAACAACACCTCGCCAATCATCGGACCCCCACTCATAGCACCCTCAGGCCTACCACCCGTGAATTCACAGCCCCCAAACACATCCCTTCTAACCTAGCTCAACCCCAAAACGACACGCACCTTTCCTCACCTTAGACATTCACCCACTCAATGTAGCTACCTCGCACTCCTCATTTACAGACATAGATCCCTCCCCAAACATTCCAGCGGCACCCCCTCCCCCCCCACCAACTTCACCTTGTCCTCCTCTCATACCACACCCACTCCTGTCACCCCTGACACCACAGCCTCAAACCACATTCATTCTAGCCTAGCCCAGCCCCAAAACGACATGCACCTCTCCTTTACTCCCGACACCCTAGTCATTCAACCACCTACCGTAGCTACCCCACTCCCCTCAAGCACTGACATAGATCACTCCCCCTCTTACACCAACCACCTCACCCCTTCCCCCTACACACCAGCCCTCATCCCCGTTCCTCTCTCCCCTGATACCACAGCTCCCACCCGCAACCCGCCTAACCTAGATCAGCATCGGACCGACACACACACAAAGGCAAGCCCCACCCTGTATCCCCTCCCATTCTCAGCCCCCACTTCCACCCATTAACTAATCACACAGAACACACCACCTCCATCAACTCAACCCCCTCAAAAAAGAACCATCTACAATCCCACTTCCCCCCCAGTCTCACCCCCCACTACCCAACCTCCACCCCCTTCACCACTAATAAGCGCCCATCCTCCACCCTGCACTCTCCGCCTACCACCAATATTCTCATCCACACCACCAACCTCTCCCCTTTGTCATCCACGCCCGACCCTCCCATCCCCACCTCCAACACATTTCCCACACTGGACTACATTACGGCCTCCCTCCTCCAGCTCAAAGAAGACATGCACATCATCAAACAACAACTACTCTGTCTATCACACTCCAGTCACCCCTCACCCAACACCCTCCACCAGATCAAACAAGACATTCACATCATCAAACAATTTCTCAGCACACACCCCAGACACCCCTCACGAGCCTCCACCTTCACCTCCCCTCCCAGCTGGTCCTCCACCCGGGCGGCGAACTCTCGCACTCGACTCCCACCGCACTGGACCTCAATCCCTGTTCACAACCGCGAAAACCGCCCCCATCGCGCCTGCAACCCTCTCTCGGACCTCGACACAATCACCCTCCTCCGCTCCTACGACTCCGCTCCCCATAGCAACACACCCGACACTCTCACTGCCATTCCTACGATTCACTCCAATCCCCTCAGACCCCCCACACTGAACAACAGAATCGCTATCCATAGTAACCTGAGTAAAGTCCCCCTCGCCCTAGAACCCCCTTCCACCCGACACACCCCGTCTCAAATGCACTCTCCTCAACTGCAGATCAGCCGCTAGACACTCCTTCGCTATCGCCGATCTCATCCTAAAATTGGATCTTGACTTAATCATCATGACTGAAACATGGCTAACAGAATCTTCTACACCTATAATGGACATTCTGGTTCCCCCCAACTACCACATCACTAGACTTGACAGGTCTGGCAATAAAAAAGGTGGCGGAATCGCATGTATATACAGGAGCAACCTCTCTGTCTTGAAAGTAACTTCCCCTTCCCTACCCTCCCCAACCTCCTGTGAATACATCTGCCTCGATATTATCAGTGAGGGCAAACAGATCTGCACTCTTCACGGCGTTTATCACCCACCCGGCGACAACCTTACCTTCTCCCAACAAATCATGGATATGATCTCAACCAACTCCGGGCGACAACTCACACAAATATACCTTGGTGACTTCAACCTCCACTGGAACGATCATAGTGATGCGGTGGTAAAAGGTCTGAAGAATTTCCTTAACGCCCTTGACCTCACTCAAATTTGCAACAGTCCAACACACGAGAAAGGCTCTATCCTCGACCTTATCATCTCCAAAGAGGCCTCTATCCAACTCGAATCTATCCAACCCTGTGACTGGTCAGACCATCATATTATCACATTCTTCATCAATGAAAAAGTAAAATTTAACCCTGTTCAACCCGCCAGGCCCAAAGTCTGGAAAAGAGACATGAAAAAACTAAACTCAAATTCTCTGCCCCCCAACAGCTGTAACTTACTGCTTCCTCCTATTGGCGTTAAGGACGTCCAATCCTTGTCTGATCACTATCTTAACACTATGACCGCAATAATCAATGAAGTCGCACCCTTGCAGCTAAAAAAAGCCTCCGCAAAAATGTCCAATCCCTGGTACGATGGGAGTCTCAATGACGATAGACGCGCCATGCGAATGGCAGAGCGCACCTGGAGATCAGCTCCCTCTGCACTGAACCTAAAAACCCTGAAGAAAAAGAGAAATGCCTACTTCAGGAAAATAAAACGCTCTAAATCAGACTTCTTCAGCCGTCAGCTCGACCAAGCCAAAAATCGTCCGAGAAAGCTGTTTGAGCTTATCCGAACACAATCCAAAGAACAACCCCAACCTCTCAACACTATGTGCGAAGCTCCCTCCTGCGAAGACTTCGCCTCTTTCTTTAACCAAAAAACTGACAACATAAAGAATGATCTCCTCATGGACGCAAGCCTCTATCCCAAACCCCACTGCATAGCACCCACTAAACCAAAAAACAATGCCACTTGGTCAACCTTTGTCACCTACACGGAAGAAGAAATTGGCAGACTGCTCAGCACTCTGAAACCTTCTAATCACCTCACGGACCCCCTTCCTGCTAACGCTGTCAAAGTCCTTACCCCGTCGCTCCTTCCACTCTGGACTAAAATCATTAACAGCTCACTTCAGCAAGGGACCATTCCCGACTCCCTCAAAGTTGGTCAAGTCACACCTTTGCTAAAGAAACCTACAGCCGACCCCTCTGACCTAAACAACTACCGTCCCATTACCAACATTCCGACTCTTGCCAAACTGTTGGAAAAATGCGCACAAATACAATTGACTAAACACATTACTCAGTTTGATCTCCTCAGCTCTCATCAATCAGGCTTCCGAGCAAATCACAGTACTGAAACTGCTATGACTCACATAATTGACGACGCCCTTCAAATCCTAGATCATAACGATACCTGCCTCCTCATCCTCCTTGATCTCTCCTCCGCATTTGACACCGTCGAACATGAGAATTTACTCGAACTATTAAACACAAGAATGGGCCTATCTGGAACTGTGCTCAAATGGTTCACGTCCTTTCTGCATGACAGGTCGCAGAAATTCAAGAGCAACAACTTGATGTCCGCGCCAAGACCTGTATCACTAGGCGTACCGCAAGGATCCTGCCTATCCCCAACTTTGTTCAACCTAGTTATGGAACCTCTCACCACATTGCTACAAGAATCCAATGTACACTTCCACATGTATGCTGATGACACCCAACTTTATCTCAAGCTACAATCACCCAAAGACATCACGCTATTGAACTCAACGATCAGAAGCACCCAATCCTGGCTGGCCGCTAATCATCTCAAACTCAATGCCCTTAAAACAGAGTTCCTTCTGATCTCACCTCCCGCGAAGATCACTACCGCACAAATGTGGCTTAAACACCTAACGGCACTCAATGTTCAACCCACCATCGTGGACTCAGCAAAATCTTTGGGCATAACACTTGACACCAATCTCAGCATGCAGGAACACATCAACAAAGCAACTAAGGGAGCGAACTACCAAATCAACACCCTTAGGAAACTTAAACCCTTCCTTCCAGCCAAAGACTTCCAAACTGCAGTACAATCACTAGTCATACCTCGAATAGAATACGGCAGCACCGCCCTCTGCGGTCTACCCCTAGCTACTACGGCACCGATAAGAGCCTCCTTAAACGCTGCAGCGAGACTCATCACTGGATCAAAAAAACACTCACACATTTCCCCTGACTTCAAATCCCTGAACTGGCTGCCTTTTGAAGCCAGAATACACCTGAAAATCGCTTGTTTGACGCACAAGGCTGTCCACCTGAGCTCACCTAGATACCTCGCTCAGAAGCTGACGATTTCTGGAGGCTCCAGAATCACTAGAGGCACAAACAATCTTTTGCTAAAGCCTAAAAGATTCCGCAAGGAAAAAACCTATAAACGCTCTTTCTCAGGAATGGCTCCCAGGATTTGGAACTCACTCCCCCCTGAAACCAGGCTCATGCCCTCTATCACACTTTTCAAGAAAGAAGTAAAAGCGATCCTCATGGCTAAATACACCTGAACCACTACTGGGGATCAACTGCAAAGACTCGATACTGATCTGTACTACTTGTTCGAACCCCTTGCATTTTTGTATGACTCTGAAATTGAATTACTTGATTGTTTATGATATCACTACACTGTACTTTTAACACTATTGATGTATCTGTGTATATAATGCTCCCCTCCTCTGTAAAGCGCTCTGATATCTGCGAAGATCTTGTTCGCGCTATATAAAACTTTCAAAAGAAAATAAAATAAATAAATATTGAAACACTCAGACACAGCAATGGCTTGTGTGAAGGCATATAAGGACCAGGCACTGAAAATGTCAAAAGCTATGACTGTCTATCGGGTAAAACGTCAGGGTGAGGACAATAAAGGTGCGTTTGATGTCTAGTTGTAACAATTTCTATGGCCGCCTTATATGCTCATTCTCTTATACTGCAATATCAAAGACCCTGCAGGATCTCCAGCTATGTCTTTGCTCTCACACTTTTATTACATCACATACGCAAACATTAATTTATTCTTGAAACAGACTTGGAAGAGGTACATATCCATGCATCCTTTAATCTGCCTTGTCTCTTCCATAATTTTACTAAAACGAAATATTGGTTAGGCTCGAAGTCTGCCTTTAACTCACTACCAGCCAACATTAGAAGCACCCAGCAGCGTATACACGTCTGAAGACAGTTAGCGGATGCCTAGATAACTGCACCACCAACATCTTGGCAACAGAGCTCAAACAGTTGCGTCCTCAAGCACAACCCTCACCTAACAACCAGTGAATTGCATACAACTCAACAAGCAGCAAAGCCAAGAAGAGCCAACATATGGTAGGCCATGGCATTATATAGGTATATACTTGAATATAGAACCGTTATGAGCCAGGATACTATCTTTAGTAATAGAGCGCGCTACAAAAGCCTTTATAACATGAGCCACAATAAGTACTAAAACCATATCACACAGCAGTCAGCAACGACGTCTAACTTATACCTATTACATTCACATACGATATGACTCCTATGTGGGTTGTCCTACACCAGCTCTATACAGAAAAGAACTAGAGATCACCAAATGAACAGGCATGGAACAACTGCAGAGATCGGTCACATTTTGCTGGACAATTCAAAGGACTTTAATATAGTCCACCAAAACGTTATACAATCTGTCCACTTATTTATTGTCTCACAAAGAAACTCTGATAAGGGGTGATCATAAAAATACCAACCATGCCAGCTCAGGTCCACAACTACAAACAAAATCTGATTGGACAGCCCAGTGCAGTAACCAGCTATGCAGACTATGTCATATGAAATACAATAAAGGGACCTGCAGAGCTGTTCAAAACCTACCACAATACTGAAAAACATAAAAACGCGCATCTCTCTTTTTTCCACTTCCAACAAACGGCTACACGATGCATCTTGTAACATAACAGCACCCCAGTGGTCATCACACATGAGAAGGAAACACTTCCCACATAGGATCAAAACAGAGACAACATCATACAAAGCACACACCCTACACGTGTAGCATTCCACCCATGTAGGCAAATGCTTCAGTTCCCCACATAGGGGTGTTAGAGCTACATAAATGCTGCAATATTATGCAATTTCTTCTCGGGCCATGATAACATTTTGTATACAAACCTATAAAAAGAGCAAGATGGCAACAGCCAAGATCGATAAAGACCACCCATCCAACTTTATTGCATTTCCTCCATTAAACTGTAACAGGATGAAACCTCCCCATCCTCAACAGCTGTGATGCAGATAGTGAAGGCACAGAAGACCCTCATGCTGCATTAACCAGCCAACAGATTCTTTACTATGAGAGAAAAGACAAGCAGGTCTACTCTCCATTGGAAGCTTTGTTTGTGAATGTTATGAATGTAGGCTGCAGTTCACAGATCGGCAAAAAATGTTTTGCAAAAAGAGTTTACATGAACATAAGTAGCTTTCTTCAAAAAGTCCTTTAAAAAAATAGCTAGGGTAGTATTAATCTCTCATCTAATAATACGGCTTTTTGGAGTGTGTATTCCACCTTGACTTGAGTGCTTCCGTTCAGCTCCATGAGGGACTATCTTACAACTATAGCCTTCTCTGTACACTCCTGATGGATCCCTCTTGTGTGTCTCGCTGCTGAGTACTAAGGTTGCATGTTTTGGCATATTAAACCAACCTATTGGCTTTGCTAATGCTTATAATTACTTAAAAGGAATGACTGTAGGTCTTTCGCCTCATCTTGCAGTGATGGCATCAACAGGGCTACCATGCATCAGATAACTTGAGTAGTTGTCTAGGATGTATTTCTTTGCAGGAACCGTTCCTCGGTTGATGCCTTTTGGGGTCACATTTCATGTGCATTGGTATGTTTACTTTTAACAGATAGCAAGCATCGGCAATGCCAATAGGTCTGGCTTATGAATGCACTGTCAGTAAGATCTAAAACCCCATACGAGTTAATGACTGCCCTCCTCGGATCTGTGCTGCTGCCAGAGAAACAAGCATTTACAATGCAATAGTTTTGCCTTTGTTAAAGTTAGAGCTATTGGCATTGCTCTTGACATTATTTTCATTTGTTTTTTTAAACATAAATAAATGGCATTGTCATTTACAATGCCACTAGCTTTATCTCTCGCAAATGACACACACAAACACACACAGAGCCCCCCCACACACATGGTTCACAGATCACGCCTTCAGTTATCTTGTGTAAATCCATTCAGTAGCTGTTGAGGAAAAGAAATGGATATCTGTGGCCCCAACTAATTCACGACGATGTTGCGGTTAAGTCACAAATGCATGTGCAAACAGGAATGCTGTGATTGGCTGGCTGCATCCGGAGCAGAGAGTTGTGGCTCTCATTTTAGCTCATCACAATAGATCCAGGTGCTGACACAAAATTGGTGAAAGTGGTACAAGGGGTCAGGTTGCATGTGTAAGTAGAATGTGCCGTAAGGCTTTTTTCCCCACTCGCGATATTCGGGAATAAGCCACAACCTACAGCGCAGCCCGTGTCACATTGCAGTGGATTCATTCACCAATATTCGCTTCTAAACACCACTTAACTCACCCACTCACTCACCCATACAGGCACTCCCAGAGCCACTACTTATTATATAAGTTTGACACTCACTAACTTTTAGAAAACACTCACAAACACTGGATAGTGTCATCCCTGATGTCAAACAATGGTGAATACCGCTGCACTCTTTTAATCAAAATATCGAAAAAACAGGTAGACCAATCTTGTTAAACTTTGGGTGCTCAAGGAGGTCACCTCCTAGTCCAGGAGGTGCAAAATGAAAATCTATGAAGGAGCCTTACACCATGTAAGGTCAGACCTTGTGCACTCCAATGGCGCTCCGGCGGATAAATTATTTGTAGAAAATGGTAAACTTAAAGTTTGTAGATAATGTATTCTTTTTAATTCTCAAATGTTGTCATGCAAAATCATCATATTTCAGCATATGATTCAAAATCCATGATTTAATTGAATATATACATCGATGATTCAAACTCCAAACTTTTTAAAGATTCACAGAAGTGAGCACTGTCCCCTATGCATTTCGTGCATAGCACTTCATCAAGGGGAATCTGTGAAAGAAATACTAAACAAAAAGTCTCTCGCTGATCTGTGAACACACAGGATGCCTTAAAAAAAATTATTATTGTTCTAGTAGCGTATGTACATGATAGGAAGAAACTAATCAATGTGCACTAAGGAGGGAATAAAGTGAAAAAAGACGATAAATAAACAAGACGTGATAAATTAGTAATGATAGTGTGAAATGTACTCTGAGCGCGGTTCTATTACCAATGAAAGTTATCGGCCGAGAGTGAAATACAGAAATGCCCTCGAGCCATTCAACAAAACACGTTAAAGAACGAAAGGGTGAAGCTTAGGAACAAAGGCAATAGAAGGAACACCCAAGTAAACATGTTGAATAGTTATCCTTAATGCTGCGGTCAAATATAAGTGAAGGGTAGAAATTTGTAAATATTCTGAGATGCAAACAGAGCTTACCCGCTCAAGTTGTGATTGGGACCGGGATTGTATTACTCTTCTGACAGTGTAAGCGTTAAGGTAAACAGAACCCGGAAGACGTGGGCTGAAATAGCGTGTGCACGGGAGCACCAAATTAGTGGGAATAGAAAGAAGACTACCAGAAAGTGAAGGTACAAAGAAAAAACATGGAGGTGCAAAATAAACGATCTAATGAAACGAAAGTCACAGGGTAAAAATAATAACCAAATTATAAGAGCGGAGTGTATTACTAAGTGCTTGCTGGAACAAACTTTGGTAAATAACTGAATAAACAAGAACTAACAGAGTGGGCTGCAGAAAGGATATCGAATTGGAAAAGAAAGAAAAGCAAAGAGAATCTTAAGTATACGACGCGAATGAGAGTGAAAATAAAAAACTGTGTAAATAGGAAATGAGTGGAGTATTAGAAAAGAATGTGAATAATGTGCAAGTGTCAAGGTGAAAAAAAGCAATGAAAATGATAAACTAAATAAAGCAAAAAAGTTGAAACAAAAAGTGCGTCTCCTACAATGCAGCGGGAGGGGGGCGGGAACGGCCACACACTGACAGCGGAGGGGGGGGGGGGGGGGGGAGCGGGAACAGACACAGACGGACATAAGGCAAAAAAAACAAAGCACTCACGCAAGCAGGAAGGCGGGTGCCGGCTCAATGCCGGACCAGATTCGGGGGCGTTCCCGAGGGCTTTTGGCTGACGTAACGTGACGTAGCCAAAAGCCAAAAAATCTCGGGAACGCCCCCGAATCTGGTCCGGCATTGACGGACAGGCCCGTCTTCCAATGGCTAGCCTCCATTTATGGAGCTAGCCTATGAAAGACGGGGGCCGTTCCTGTCTCCCGTATTATTCTCATTAGGTTTTCGCCTGCGCGAAAAAGATGCGCAGAGCGCATCTTTCGCCAGGCAAAACCTAAAAAGGGCCCCTAAAAATTCAATCTCAGGCAGCTGGATAAATAAACTAAAATTATCACAGCTTTGTGGAGGGCAAGAACTTTTTTGAGGACGTACACAATTTCGACCCAATCAAATTATGTATTTCAGGCTCCCAACATGTGGGTGGAGTCAAAGCCACTCTGCAGTGATATTCACATAATTGTCTGGAGATATCTGCGCTATCAAGTCAGACCACAAAATCCAATTATGTTACAGCGCAATATTCCCTCTTTTAGACATTTTGCTCACTCTGAGTCATGCTTGCAAACACATTCCCATGGGATAATTGAGAACTAGGCGTCCTTATGTCTGCTGCACACTGCACTGTATCCATGTCAGCATTTAAACAATGAGGCCATTCTTGAGCATGCCGACTGCGACTGCGTAAGAGCGCGTGGTCCATTTTCAGAGACCTCTTTTCAATGACAGGCAGAAATATAAAACCAGAAGTGGTGGCCGCTAGGCTAAAGGGACAGATTCTACTAGAAAGGAATGGATCATAAATGGCTACAAGCAAGGCTGGAAACTAAAAGCGACCATGGCAAATATTTTAACATACCAGCTCCGTATTTTATTAAGTGAACGCAGCACTTAACACAGAATCCACAAGTCAAGTCTATTGGATCAGCATTACAAGAATGCCGTACAATATAAACATACAATATTACATGCAAATGAAAAAACACCCTGGATTTGTTGTCACTTTAGCTCATTGCCCGATAATATAGAGAACTGTAAGAAAGAAACAATCCCAGGCACAAGCATAAATAATGGACAATCAATACTATTATATGCTTTCACAAGCCAGATAAATAGTATAAAATCTAAATAAAGTGCTTGATGCAATTGCCAAAGGACAACAAGAACTATTGGCCTAAAAAACTTGGGAATACAGCACCCACAAGATGTAGCTCAGCAAGGGTAGATTTATGTAAACGTCTTCGGAGGCAAGATAAAGTGCTGTGTGCAGTGCCAGTGTGGTATAGGTATAATATACTACTAAAAAGTAATTCATAAATAAATTGATATGAAAGCTATAAAACAGGCTGATGCAGAGAAACCAACCAGTTATTACTATGAATTATAAACAAAAGTGCAACTGTGCAAAATACAAACAATTTGTGTCGGAAATTACATATTTGTACAGCAAGAAGGATAAAGGAGTACATACGATTGGGAAAAAACATGCCTAATCCAGCAATATGCAAATATAATTAAGTCAATATCAGCTGCTTATACAAATGAATCCCAATGTCCAACTGCAAATGTAAAAAGATACACGGGACTGTAAAAGTTAATTAAAATGTCCCAGCTCCTTGCTTACTTATCTAAGAAGTAACACTCTCTTTGAACTTTCTTATGAATGGTCGTCTTTTATTCCTGGCAATGTATATACAGGAGGCAACGGCCTGGTAGATATCTGGTTGGTCAGTTCTGTAGCACAGTAGGAGAGCATCCTTACAGCTCTTCCTGCTATATTTTAGAAACATGGGACGAAGATAAGTTCTGTGAAGAGGCAAAGAATTATAGCAGAGTAGCAAAAAGTGCATCAAAGCTTCTTGGCCGGCCGCCTATGGAGCAATCACGCAATCCATTTCTACTACCATGTCCCAAGGACCACGATTTGGTATATGAGCGCACATTCAATGTGCCTAGTCGAAAAAAAAAGAAAAATAACCCTTTTTTAAGTGAAAAAAATCACAAGTACATGACTTTTCCTGACAGATTTAAAACAAGATTGGCAAAGCCCAAAGGTCAAGCTTAAATTTCTATCTAAAACATCTGAATAGTGCATGTTGCGTTAAAAAAGCAAAAAAAAACAATGCTTCCTGTAGATTTAATATGTAATGATACAATTTACTTTTGCAATATAAAATAGACCTCAAGGGCCCTGATTAGAAGTTGGGCGGTTACTGCCGTCCCGTGCGTTAACCCCTTCTTATGCACGGGATGGAATTACAAATTTGGTTTTATTTAAACGCACGCGATAATTATCAGATGCATTAAATAACTCAACATTAGTTAATTTTGGCAGGTCAGACCTGCTGAAATTTAGCAGGAAAAATGAGCACGGTATTCACCGTACCTTGCGGATTTTGGAGTGTTAAACACCAAAATCCATGTCATTCCGCAATAACTCGTAATATGTGCTATGTATTGCACCCGATAAATACCAAACCCTAGGTTATTGTTATTTACCAGGTGCGATAAATAGCACTTTTACTTGTAATCATGGTCAATGTGTTACACTGCAATTACAGCATAGCAGGTAGAATGATACGCCAACATGTAGTTGCATTGGGTGAGAGTTTTGGGAGGAGTTGAAGCCCAATCTATGAATATTTTAAAGAATTGGTAACAATAGGTAACTGAAAGCTAAACTGGCCAGCCAGACTTAAAACAAACTACAAATCAACTCTTTGTCTCGTTTTCTCTTTGTTGCAGTCTCACAAATGTGTTTTTATTGTATTTTTCATGTTCAAATACAAAGTCCTACAGGAGCCTTTTAATGTATAATCCAGGGCATTTCAATACATAACATAACTTTATTTGGACAGCCATATCTTTGTGAAAGTTTGTGGAGGACATCGTGTGACAGATGAGAATCGGTACTAAATAACACTTAAAATTTGCACTTGCGATGTTTTGTAAATACAGAACTGCGCAAACTGCAGAAATTGATTTAAGACATTTTTAATCCTCGGCATTTGGTGATGGTTATAAACAACTGCTCAAAAGTGGAATTGGCCCATTTGTGTAAAGGAGGAAGTGGGGCCGGATTCCAATAATGGTGCATGACGGTGGTGGTGTGAAGTGTCATGAAACGTTGTTACCACTGATTCAAACAAATGGAGCCATGATGTCTGTATGAAATATCAGCAGTCCACCTGTAATTACTCCTCATTCCTAACTATATGTCTGCACTCAAGGTGCCTCACTATTCAACATAGGAACTGCTCATTTTCCTGGCCACTACATTGTGTGCAAATTTAATTAGTTACATTTTTGAATAAATACCATTCGGATATCTGTTTGCTCCAAATGTGTAGTGTAAAATTCAAGAGCAATGTTAGGGCAGGTACAGTTTGCTGTATATGTTTGTGTAGATAAGCCGAGAATGGTATGCGTGCAAATTATGGCGATCCTTGCTGAGGACCGTTGGGTCATTGCACCTCATTATATGAATGGCCAAGAGTCTCATCATATATTTGTCCAGTGCGAACGGTCTCTGTCTTCTTTTGTTCTTGTTCAAATTGTGGTGAGCTACTTCCTGGCATCCAGTACTGTTCTTCCACAAGCTTCGAATCTTTTCATTGTCACCTTTTCCTATAGGACATGGCAGAAAGGGCAGAACCCCTTTATTTGTTTGTTTATTTGGTGGCGGAGTATTTCGATCTGAAATGGTGTACATAAGAACACAGGGTGCCCATAGGACAAATCTAGATGTTGACATGAACCGAAAAGGTGAGCAGCAGGAAAGAGGATCAAGACTGTAGGCAATGTCTAAAGCGACTATAATGAACAAGCAGAAGTATACAGGATTACAATAACTGAAGGCAACGTGACGCGGGGATGACTATTTTCCTTTTAGTAGGGGGAGAGGACTCTTCAAAGCTGCTTTAAAGTACCGGAGCGATGAGCACGCCCGAATTAGTGTAGGAAGTAAATTCCAGTGTAGGGGTCCTTCCAGAAGAGAGGAAGAGTGGAATTTATAGATGTGGCACATGGAAGTTTTGGAGAGATTAGGAGAATTTGACTGCTAGCTCTTATGTTTTGTTTAGAGGGGGGCATGGGTAAACGACCCAGAATGGTAATCTGGTGATAAATGATGTATAGCTTTGAATACCAGTGGTAGTAGTTTGGGGAGGGCAGCGTTTTGGTAGAGACAGCTTAGCTGCCAAGGTTTCAGATTGTTTATGTGTGACATTTTCATAATTTCAGTGTAATTATGAGTGATATTCAACGACTGTGAGTGACACTTTCTTGTGAGCAAAAATCAAGTAATGAAGACAAGGGAAACATAAATATCAGAAATTACAGCCATTTGAGCATCGAGAAACTATAAGATCTTGGATTCGGAACTGCTGCAAAGCACCAGAAATGGAAAAGCACTAATAGTAGTCACAAGTTTATTAGGGACTGACTGGAGCGCACTCCCACACCACCGCAGCACCGAGCTCTCTGCCAATTTGTAGCGTCGTCCACATCGAGCTTTGAAACAAGAAAATGCACAGCTCCTGTATGGAAACCTTGGGAAATGTTCACATCTACAAACCCCTTACAAGGCTCTACAGATTGGGGAGACTACATTGCGAAAAGCATGTTAGATGAGAGGTAATTTGCTAAGGGAAAAAAAAGTGTTTATCACGGCTCTTGAAGTCCCGGTCCAGCTTCCTTATAATAACAGTGCGGGCCGTCGCTGGCACAAATTCACACCCATCTCCCTACAGCCCGCTGAAACCAATCCTGCTCTGTGTTTGTCAGAAATGATAGCTCTGCTCATGGAAGAGGAGAGAGAAGTTTTGAATAAGGGGTAAATTATGAAACACCAGGAAAGGAGTCTGTGCCGAAAACACATTCCTTCAACACAATGGTGCATGCCGTCACCTGAGCAACCATTCAAAAAGCGAGTACTTTTGGAACGTGGGACAATGGCAGGCAGATGAAAGAGCTGTGCGGGGGAGGGGGAGAGGTTAGAAAGAAAGAGCAGAGTAAGACTGAAAGAGGGGTGAGATGAAAGAGAGGAAAGACAGAGAGAGGCACTTTTAAGCCAGCAGCACATTGCAATTTGGGATTGCCGTTCTGTTAGCATGCAAAGTGCTGCAGGCCACAATGCTAGGCAAGGCATTAGGTGTTAACTAAAGTGCAAGTGTCCAGCATTTTGTCAAGCCCCACACAAACTCGGTTCCAGGAAGAGCGCGAGCTTCTGCAGTAGGAGTTCGCTCTAAATTGCTTTTCTGATACTGGGCCCTGTCTCGTGTGTATGCTGAGAATAGGCTTATTAGCTCCGGCCAGAACAATGAAGGCAAACTGCAAAGCATGCTTTAAAAGTGAGCTCTGAGGCCCTGGAACTGAAGTGCTCTCCTAGCATGCACATGGTAAAAGCGCATCTCCAGGAAGTAAAGTCCGGGCCGGTCCTAGAACTTCTAGGGCCCCGGGCGAGAGGGCCCCTCTAATTTGCATGCAACATCACAAGAAGCGACATCACAGAAAGTGACATCGCAGGACCATTGATCTTATTTGGCATCACTGAAGAGACCTAATGTGGATATCAGTAACATGGACAGAAAGATAAATATACAAGTGAAATAAGCCCATATGTTTGAAGACTGTATTAAATGGATTACATTTGTCACATTGGATGGAAAAGCTAGGTGCAGGTCAAGATGAGTGCATGATAAAAATTCCAGTTCTGTCTCATAAAGGGGAGAGAGATCCTGTTGAGGTAATGAGGGCTGGGATCATTTGAAATATAAAATTAAACAAGTCAAAACCCCTCATACCATGGATATAATCGCAAATTTCAAAAGGCTCAGTTATCTTTCCGTGCCATTATTGTGCCATCTTAGTATGACATTAATACTTAGTAAGTTGTTTTAAAGTAAATCCTCTCACCGGTATCCCATCCGCACATGCTCGTAGGACAGTCTTTTTTGTGTGTGGGTTCTTTACTCGCCAGAGTTATGTCAAGTGCAAAAAGACATCACATATATTACAAAAATACAAGACACCATCCCAAACATATAAAGATAGTACATAGATTAAAAAAAATACTTAGAACCACTGAGACCCCATCTAAATCATACATTGACTTGAAGGTATGCTGCAGATCAAGGGGTTTTCAAATCAATGTTTTTGATTTTGTGTTGGAACGGTAGGAAGTGGTAGAGGCCAGCTTTAGTGCTGGTGGAGCCCTGTGCAACAATGTTTGTTGGTGCCCCCCAGTGATTCCCTCTGGCACAGATTCCCTCAACAGTGTCCATCAAGCCTCCGCAACCACATTCTGGCTCAGATGCATTTAATTGGATCTACAGTGCCACTGATCAGGGCCGGCTCTAGGGTGGGGCGGCCACACAGTGTGCTGACTTGGCATGTGGGTGTCTGTTTGCTAGTTTATTTTGTGATTAAAAGCACCTGCTGTCACATTCCGACCTTCAGCAATTTGCAGGAAACAATTAAAATGTCAGGAAAACTCTGGTGATTAATGTTCTTCCTGGCGACATCAGAGCTTTGTCTAGTAGGAGGTTTGACTTGTGGAAGGTTTTGATTCATGGTAAGCAGCACGGAGGGTTAATAAACCTGCTACAAAGACCATGTACCATGCAGATCACAAAGTGAATGTAATGTCAACAGGTCAGTGGATTACCGCTTTTGTCAGAGACTTCCTTTTGTTAGTTGCAGTTTACAGTGAGCTTTTAACTGTCAAAGAACTTCACGCAGACTTCAAGGTATGTTATGCTATGTTAGTATGAATTTGTAGAGCGCACGTTCACCCCAGGGTTTCTTGGCGCTGTGTGCCACTGGGGAACCCGTCCTGGCTTTCCCTGTGAGATGGACCCTATTGGGCATCCCCAAGGTGAAGCCAGGCATCCCCGGCAGCGAGGGGGCCGTTGTGGAGATTAAGCAAGCTATTGCCCAGAGTTGCAGCGTGGGACCCATGGTTAGAGAGGCACCGAGGCGAGATTTATCGAGCCCGCTGACATTGGTTCCGTATCCTGCCGCGTCGGGAATTGAACCCTGGTCCCGGGCCGACCTCTGTTTCTGGGTCTGCCACCTCTAACCGGTGAGCCACACTTCTCCACTATAGATTAGAGCATATTTTTCCCCCAGACTTTCATTATTCTAATGTTGCAAAAAGGGTTCATTTGGGTTCAAATCAGTTCTTGTTATTAAAGAGAGCCCCAATCCATTGTGTTACATTTTAAATTCAGAGTTTTGTGCTTCCCCTGACCATGAACTCTTCAACTATACTGCCTACCTATATGGATGACCTGAATCCACCCCTTGTTGTCCTCTGTCGGATGTAACCTTTCCTATACACATCTATGATAAATAGTCTCTGCGTAATGTGTGTGTTATGTAAAGTGCTCTGACGCTCTTCACTTTTATGAGTGACGCTATAAAATTAAATCAATGCATCTGTTAAGGAGGGAATCCGTGGTGGAGGTGGTCATTGGGTGGGTGGGGGGGCAAAAAACATTGTCGCACTGGGCACCACCAGTGCTAAAGCCAGCCCTGCCACAGATACCAGTGTAGGGTGTCAGTCCACTTTACATCACACACATTACACAGAGACAATCAATCATATGTATGTAAAACACTGTATAGGAAATGTTACAGAAGACAAAGGACTACAAGGTGTAGGTGTCACATGACAAATTATACTGCCTACTAGTATGATTAATAGTGATTTGGTCTGGAGAAACACAAACTATGAATTTAGAATGCAATATCATGGTTGGTGGTTCTCTTTAATAACCAGAATTTATTTCTATCCAAATGAACCCTTTTTGCAACTTTGGGATAATCAAAGACTGGGGAAATAACCATAATGCTCTTATTTATACCTTGCAGTTTGCATGCAACTCTAAGATGACAATTAATAGCTCACTGCTCTATGTTAAGATTTTTTACTTAAAAACTGCAAGTAACAAAAGGATCTCACTGACAAAAGCAGTAACCCACTCACCTATTTACATTATGTGCACTTTGTGATCTGCATGGTACATGTTAAAAAAATATTTTTTTTCATAAATATTTTACATGTTCTATGCAGCAAGCACATTAACCCTATGCGCTTACTTTTCAGGAGTCAAACCTTCCACTTGACAAAACTCCATCTCTCTCTAAGAAGAATATTAATCAATGGAGTTATGACATTTATATTGTTGCCGAAAATTGCTGGAGGCCAGGAAGGAGGCACCAAGTGCTTTTAAAAACGTAATATACTTGCAAACATGATGCCCCCACCCAAAGTCAGAGGCCAGTGCGATTGCACCGGTCACACTGCCCTTAAGCCAGCCCTTCTCAAGGGTCCTGTGACCTCAGTGGCAGGGTCACTGCTACTCTAAGGTGTGCTGTTTCATAGGCCTGCCCGCAAGACTGGAGGTAAACTTCATTATGGATTGTGGTGGACAGGCCTTCACGGTTAACCCACACTTGCCACCGCTAGGGTCCACCTGCTGGTGCTAAGACACCAGGGCTTCTATAGTCTGGCAGGACCTTCAAAGGTCTAGCACAGGAATGTGCTCCCTCAAGAGAGTGGTTTGGGAGACTGGTCACGACGGCTGAATCTGGTTGAAGCACAAGGAGACGGCTGAACCTGGTTCCCCAGTCCCATATTCGTCAGCTCGGACTATAGTGCCACATCCCCCGTTCTTCCCCCCCGAACACCATACTGCCCCACTGAGAAAAACTCGCAATGCCTTGAACTACAACCCAATTGTGCCTCACTATAAACACCTGGATGTGACACAATTCAAAATTACGATTAATTAAGAGTAATATGCTGCCTTAAAAAAAAAGTAACAACATCCTGGAAAAAGCAACCACTCATAGGTAATTCAAGAATGTAACACATGTGAAATGTAGGAAGGAACAACATGGTTACCTTAACGCTTTTGCACTTATTCAGAAATCAGTGAGTGCTTTTGCCTGAAAAGTTAAGGACATGACTACAGGGCCCAGAAGGGACCCATTTCAATTTTCATTACTTATATCCTTACACATCATAAGCAGTGCGGTTTAAAAAGACCACATCTGTGATCACAGAGCCACAATGCGCATTTTATTTTCCAATCAACCCATCAACCAGGCATTTCAATACCTCCAGGAACGGTGCACTTCCCCACCCTGGGGAAACAATGTTGTTCAAAGAAGAAAAAGAAAAGTACCGCTTCACTGGTAAACTCTGTAAAGAAGTGCTAATGCTTTTTGGGTGTGAATAAAAGCATCTAGCCACTTTGCGGCCCACTCTGTTTTGCTTTATTTAGTTATTTTTCACATCAGAATTCTACCACCTATTTACTCTGTTGGTGCTTATAACCGTATACATCTGTTTCTGGCTCACTGCTGTTGCAGGACACATATTTTACACCATCCCAAGGCTGCACTTTGCAAAAGAAAAATTTCCCAAAAAAGACATCTCCAGCAAAGTTTTTTTATTTTTTCGTCAATTTCAGGAGGACCAAATAAATTAAAGGCGCAGAAAGAGGGTGTAATGGCTACAAGGCTCAGGGAACGGGGCCCCCTCACCTAGACCTTAAAACTGGCTATAGCGCTTCAAGGGCCAGAAAAGGGGGCTCCCCATCCCCTGGGCCTTGAAGCAGTACAAAGCATTTTGCACAACACTGCCCTAGCACCCGCAGTTTTACATCCAATTTAAATGCACATTCACATCAAAGCAATCTTTGCTACATGTGATGCAAAGATTACAAAAGCCAGTTGATCTGGCTGCTCCCTCCACCCCTCACCCACCTCTCCTTACCTGTGTCCGGCTGGTCCTGGAAACAAAGGGGCCCTCTGTCACCTAGCAACAAAATGCCGAAAGGGCGCCTAGAATGGCCGCTACTTAACAGAGGCGCTGCCTCGCCACCGACATTGAGCTAACACAATTGCTGGCCCAGCTGCTGTATCAGCCCCATTCTGTTCGCTCCTTCCCCCACCCCTGCACCCCCTAAATGCCACCACACTTGGGCTAACTTTGAAAGTGTGTCCTTTCACTGTGAAGCGGGCCCACTGTTTCTCAGCTGAGCGCAAGGCCCTTGGCAGCTGCCCACACTGCCCATGCCTAGCGCAGGCCCTGAGTAAAGTATAAATAGGCTATCTAGTTTTAGGTTTAAACCTATATTAACTGATAAAACTCCACCGAAAGGAAAATAGCTATCACCGGTGTAAACATATAATCACTGAAAAAACACCTTTGCAACCCCAAAACTAAGTGCCATTCAAAGAAAGGAAAAGATGAGTGAAAGAGACATTTTTATTTCTTCATGAAGGGGCAAATAGAATGTAACTTTGTTATACAAGGTAGCATCAAGAAAGACTGGACTAACATTATTCTGCATGTTTTTTGTTGTTTAGGGATGTCACTAAAACATTGTCTCTTCTTCCTTCTACTTTTTTCAGTTTTATGGTATTTGGTCTAAAGATGCAGTGTTTAGAAGCATGTTTTAGGTTTTATTTCGTTATTATATAAACTGTAGAGAATTGGGAAATTTCTAAATCATATTTCATATTTTGGCTACATTTGATTTCACTGATGGGTATAATGGCTGGTTTCATAAGAATCCTTCCTATTATGTACCATCACATTTTTCCCACAGACAGAGAATGGGTGAAATCCTTTGATACATCAGCCCCCTTTTCTAGCGAGTCACTATTGTTTGTAAGTGAACTGCCAAACACCCCAAGCTTTAAACATTCAATGCAAGATGTAGTGACAGGTATATGTGAAAAGAGTGTTGTCACCAAGCATCCGAGATAGTGGTGACAACATGACACTAGACGTTTGGTAAAAATGGGACGGAGTGTCACTTGGAATGCTGCTGAAAATAGGTCCTACCAAGTTCAATGAAGATTGGAGTAATATTGTTTGTATTTGCAGTAATTCAGCTACGTATGTGAAAAGGTTGTATGATGACCTGTCAAAATCGATACCTGAGCTGAAGTGCTTCCCTGTAAGAGATCCTTGTCACTTGACAGATGGAATACTGAAAGCGTCTTTACAATCTTCAGAGTTAATGAGGAATGCTATTGACTTTGTAGTCCTTTCTGGTGCAGTAAAAATGTATTTGGGCCCCTGTGCACACGCTATCTATACACATATGGAAAATTCCATAAACACCGGAAAAACACTGTTCCTGTTGGTTTTATTGGCGCGAAAATGTGTAACCGCTGATAACCACTGTTTTTTAAGGTATTAAAAAACTGAAAAAACCCCACCAGAATTTACCAAAAATAGAAACCGAAAACAAGAAAGCCTAAGTATAAACATCCAGTTTATTTTCTATTCAATGGTCCTCTTGGACGTGGCGTAACTGCACCCGTCAATTAAGTCCCACTTCGCTAACCACCGATCCCTAAAATTGAATGCTGATGTATAAGCAGCCTCTGCCAAGACTGTGCAGTCCCCTCTCGCATGATGAGGCACCAATATTACTCCACGGGAGGCACTCAAAGAGGCAGTGTCGGCAAATGGACACACACTAAACTGTTTGTTGCACTCATGTGACGCCTTTGTGGCCGGCCAGGGCTGAGTCTCAGCAGGAGCTGTGATAAAAATGAATGCTGCAGCCAGCTCAGGCTGGGCCAACCCACACTCCTGACCTGGCATTCTTGAAAACGTACTTTGCGCAGTGAGTATGTACAGAAATGCAGTCTGACACTCTGCCAGAGGAGCTGCTTGTCCAGGAGTGCTTGAGCGGCGCTTCCCGTCCCGTTTGTCTCTGTCGGCCAGTGCCCTGAGTCAGAGCCAGGGGAGTCCAGGAGGCACAAATTAGCATGCAGTGGCATCTTTCCAACTCTGGGGGTGCATCCACTTTCTTATTATATTGTGAATTAGGCACACTTGGGGGCGTGAGGAGAGACAGCAAGAGTGAGCACCTGCAAGGACTGGTTTGTCGACTGACAACTGATACCCCTCTTTATAGCATACGACGGGCTGAAAATAACCCGTGGCTAGCCAATTGTTAACAAGGTGGAAGATGTGTGCAAATCCTTTGGCCCACAGTCTCCCAAGCAGACAAATGGGATAATTCTGAACAGGTGCATGGGCCTCGTGTAAACAGAAAATATAGACTGTGCACACTGAAGGGCCTTTTTAGGTTTCGCTGGGGAACGGAGCGTAAGCTCCGCCTCCAGAGAAATCTCTAGTCTTCAGTAAGGGACTCTTGGAATACGCCCTCTGTCCCATTGGCTAGCTCCATAAATGGAGGCTAGCCATTGGAACAGAGAGGCGTCCGTCATGGCCGGACCAGATTCGGGGGCGTTCCCGAGAATTTTTGGCTTTTGGCTACGTCAGCCAAAAGCCGGGAACGCCCCCGAATCTGTTCCGGCATTGCCGGCACCCGCCTTCCTGCTCCGGCCGTCTTCTGCGTCTCTCCTCCCCCTTTCCCGCCCCCTCCCGCTTGTTTCCTGATGCTGGCCTCCCCCTTTCGCCGTCGCCGTGCGAAGAGCTGCTTCAGGAGCGGAGTGGAAGCAATGTTTTGTTTGTGAGTCAGCTGGACTGCACAGGCACCGCGACGGCTCTCTCCACAGGAACTCGGCCGTAATCCGAGGCCTGAGCACCGAACATGGGAACGCGCAGGTCCGATGCACGCAGAATGGCAACAGCTGAGTGACGGTGAAAGGCTAAAACGGCACAGCCTCGCCCCGGCGGGCTCTGGAGCACTAAAATAGATGCTCCCCGCCCCCCCTCCCGCTTCCGTGTCTTTCCCGATAAAAATACTGTTGCAGAGAAGCCTTCCCGACCCCCCCCCCCAAACAGAGGAAGCCTTCCCGACCCCCCTCCCGCTGTCCGTTCCCGCCCACCCCCTCCCCCCCTGTCCGTGTGCTTCATGATTACCGTGGGCGGGGTTGCCGAAATGGCCGCTGCTGGTTCTGTAATGTCACAAGACTGAGCAGCCAGATCGCTTAGATATCCGTCTCTGCGTGCTCCTGCCTTCTTCACTGCGCAAAACCATGGACACTGCCTCGAGCCATGCGCCCTTGTGAGGTGACAATGCTTATTTATCTGTCTCCGGGGGCTATTCTGAGAAATCTGTAGTCAGGGCCTGTGGTGAAGGGCATGAAGCTGCACTAGAAACGACCTTTAAGTCCCTGAAACCGGATATAAGCTGGAATGCTCCTTCGGTCACAAAACGGCGTGTCAAGGTTTTCAGATGAGCGTGAAAAGACAAACCAAGACAGATATCTGTGTCTGAAATCTTAGCATGTGACTAAGCATATTCTACCATAGCAGACAGTCTAGGAATAGAACCAGTTTAAGCATAGAGCACGTGAACTATTTCCACTGAGCGCCCCATTCAGGAACACTGGCTAGCGCGACCGGGATACACAGATAGTTATTAAGGCGCTACGATGCAATTCTAATTGCAGACTGTGCGCTGTGAAAGTGGCAGTTAACAAAAAATACATGAATAATCAGCCTTAGTCTTAAAGAGGAAGTTTAGGGGTACACTTAAGTGGCCCGGATTCCTTTGGGGGAATAGGTGGGCATTATTGGGAAGCGCGGGGTTTGAGGTGCGAAAGTTATTGTTGCGTCAGTTCCCTGGGGATGGAAGCCGGTCTGCAGGGGGAGCTCGTATACTTATCGCTGCTATTTTCTGCCCCTCAGGCCCCTGCTGCCGCCTCTCTCTCCCAGGCTCCGCCGTGACTGCACGACCCCCTCCAATGGTTCAACAACACAATGAGCTCCACCAGGTGAGATTCATCAGACCCCAACAACGGTGCTGCCGCCGTAGGGCGATGCTTTCTCTGTAGGCTAGACGCGGACATCCCCGAGCTGGAACGCGGATTTCTGCTTTGTATGTAGCATCTACTGGGAGTGCGCCCAAATGTGCCTGAGCACAAGTCAGCGAGTTGGAGACCCTATGGAACGAGAAAGAAATTGCTAATCCAGCGCTGCCCTCAGGGCTTCCAGGCACTAGGACACCAACTCCGCTGCAGCAGGTGAGTAGCGCTGAGAGGCGGCCTGAGCGGATAGCGCTCACGTTTCCCTTCCAACTGCTAACGCTGCCTCCAGTCACTGTCCTGTCTGTGCGGGCCCTGCTTTCTGTCCTCGCACACAGGTATGCTGTGTGTTTACTTTGTACAGCGCCGACCGCCCTTGCGTTTGCATTCTCTCTCTAGGCGCCCTCTCTTGTGGCTCTGGGACGCCCCCCACTGCAGAGGTGCGGTCGCTGAGCTGCAGAGAGGGTGATCCGTTTCTCTACAGCGATCCAGAGACTCGTCTGGAGGTCGCTATACAGTCTTTAGAAGAACTCATGTCACAACACGCGACACATAACACACAGAAAGAGTGCTTGGGTCGGTGCTCGGGGGCGCCGCAGCCCCTTCAGGCCCCGGCTCTATACAGAAAATGTGCATGGGTCGGTGCGGGGGTATCCCGTAGTCCCTTCAGGCCCGGCTCCCAGAGCTGCCACACGTTTTTGTATCAGCCCACGGTTTTACAATGATCACTTACAGGTTCCTGGGAGAACAAGCAGCGTGCTATTGAGCCACACCACATGGAGTCCAGTTTTTGTGCACACACTGGTGCAACCCCTCCCAGCAAGATCACGCCTGTCTTCGAGGCGCCTCAGTTTCACCTCAAGCCCCGGGTGGGGATTCTGAGGGTGGGGTCTGTTTTATAATTGCCCGGGCGGCTACAGTACTGGGCAGTAACATTTTAACAGTCCCTTCTCCAAATACAATATATTTGCTGACAAATTTAAGTCTTTCCATTCACCCCCTGCTTAGCTCTTCCCTCCAGCACAAGTCTCCAGTCTCTCCACCTCTCCCCCACCCGCTCGCGCCCTCTTTCAATCCCTCTTTCCTAACCCCAGGCGCGCAACACCCATTGGACTCACCGGGCTTCAGCCACCCCCCCCCCCCCGCCCCCTCAATTACTCACTTCACGTAACTGACTTCTCATTTTTTATCTATTTCGTTTTTAATTCTCCCAAACTCCTTACACTTTGTTTTCCCACCCTCATCTTATTCGTTCTCTCTCCAAAACTCCCCTGCTCACTCCCTTCCTATCCACGGTGATTCTCTTGCCATTTAGCAATCTGAGGTTGTCTCTGAACCTCGGGGCGTCTCAGTACTGGCCACGAGGCACCATGACCTATTGTACCCGAGTGTACCATTGTGCAGCATGTTGCAAATCATGAAAAATACAATGTGTACTTCGCCACCTCAGCAGTTTGTTTTAAAGCGGCTGTCCGTGTGACTTTCACATGTAATACTTTCTTTTTATTCCCTACTTCTTTATACAATTGCTTACTTTTAGGAAGTGAAAGTTACAGTCTAACACATAATAAAACTGAATACATCTGAGTGTGCAATATGCAGAAAATGTGCTTCATTTAATCCGATTTCAAACTGGGATTAATACAAGGAAATTCGCTTTCTGTGCATGTAGGGGGTACTCACGAAGGTAAACTTCACTGTGAATAAATCTACATTTGAGTAGTCACGATTTAAGAGTGTAAAACTACTCCAGACTATAGACTTACACGTATGCACGCCCTGAATTCAGGGGGTGGAGCCTAATTTACAAGTGATTACAAGTGTAAAGTAACTACTAGTAACTTGTGGCAGGATCTTCCTTTGGCAAACTATAGGGACAACTTAAAGTGTGATATATGCTTTCAAAATTGAAAAATAAAATCAAAGTAAAATTTTAATGGCAAATAATTTTTTATATGTAGTTTCAATGTAGACCAATATAAAAAATGTGACAGCAATACTAACTTCACTTGCAATTAAAAAATTGAATTATTAATTTCAATATATTAAATTAAAACATAATTAATAAATATAAACTAATAGAACACATATTCCCAAAGTAAAATAATTAAATATTCGTAATATGTATTAAAAATTATGTAAACTACCACATGCAACAAATGAACAAAATGTAGTGCTGTTGACAGGGGCTCTCGTTTCTGATGAATGCTTCCCGTTTGTTTTGTTACATATGACATTTTCTCTAAGCTGGGCACTGGTGTCCCATTGCTGTGCGTCGGATTCCACGTACTCTCCTTTTGGGGGTTTCGGACTCAGGTTCCGGCCATGAGTCTGTGTACGCCTTTCTCCTGTCCTGGGGTTATTTTTCCCGCTCTGCGGGTATTGGTTTCCCCTTTGTTCCTGCATACTTCTGTGCACTATGCATGCCTGTGAGTGAGCTGGAAGATAGCCTAGTGTACTCGTTCCTGTGGCTGGGGTTGCCGGTTCGTGTCTCGGCTTCGCCGCTCTACTTCCTGAGCTTTTGGTCTACTCCTCTCCTTATTTTTAGGGGTTTGGCTTTCTGCATATTTCAGGTCTGGCGCACGCCTGCTAATCTTTCTGTATCCTGGTACGGTCAGTTGTGCTTTTTGTGCGTTGCTCTTCTACTTTATTTATTTGTTTCTTTAATGCATTCTTATAATGCGCGGAAGTTACTCGAAGGTGTCAGTCCGTGTGCCGTCCCCCCTCCCGCTGTCCGTGTGCCGTCCCCCCTCCCGCTGTCCGTGTGCCCGTCCCCCCTTCCCGCTGTCCGTGTGCCCGTCCCCCCTTCCCGCTGTCCGTGTGCCTTCCCCCCCTTCCCGCTGTCCGTGTGCCTTCCCCCCCCTTCCCGCTGTCCGTGTGCCTTCCCCCCCCTTCCCGCTGTCCGTGTGCCTTCCCCCCTTCCCGCTGTCCGTGTGCCTCCCCCCCCTTCCCGCTGTCCGTGTGCCTTCCCCCCCTTCCTGCTGTCCATGTGCCTTCCCCCCCTTCCCGCTGTCCGTGTGCCTTCCCCCCCTTCCCGCTGTCCGTGTGCCTTCCCCCCCTTCCCACTGTCCGTGTGCCTTCCCCCTTCCCGCTGTCCGTGTGCCTTCCCCCCTTCCCGCTGTCCGTGTGCCTCCCCCCCCCTTCCCACTGTCCGTGTGCCTTCCCCCTTCCCGCTGTCCGTGTGCCTTCCCCCCTTCCCGCTGTCCGTGTGCCTCCCCCCCCCTTCCCGCTGTCCGTGTGCCTTCCCCCCTTCCCGCTGTCCGTGTGCCTCCCCCCCCCTTCCCGCTGTCCGTGTGCCTTCCCCCCCTTCCTGCTGTCCATGTGCCTTCCCCCCTTCCCGCTGTCCGTGTGCCTTCCCCCCCTTCCCGCTGTCCGTGTGCCTTCCCCCCCTTCCCACTGTCCGTGTGCCTTCCCCCTTCCCGCTGTCCGTGTGCCTTCCCCCCTTCCCGCTGTCCGTGTGCCTCCCCCCCCCTTCCCGCTGTCCGTGTGCCTTCCCCCCCTTCCTGCTGTCCATGTGCCTTCCCCCCCTTCCCGCTGTCCGTGTGCCTTCCCCCCCTTCCCGCTGTCCGTGTGCCTTCCCCCCCTTCCCGCTGTCCATGTGCCTTCCCCGCTGTCCGTGTGCCATCCCCCCCTCCTGCTGTCCGTGTGCCGCCCCCCCTCCCGCTGTCCGTGTGCCGTCCCCCCCTCCCGCTGTCCGTGTGCCCGTTGCTGTGGTGAGCTGTGCGTTTCCTTCAGCTTCTGGGGCGACTGTGGTTTTCTGGCATAATCATTACTTTGGAAGACGTGAGGAAAGTTTTTGTGAAATCTCTCTGCGTGATTAGTGCACTAGTGTGAGCTCAGTAGCTGGAGGTACAAACCCACCCTGCTTGTAATCCAGGTTATTGTGCACACCTTGTGCCTGTGGGCGCCGTTCAACATCTTGCTCTGTTTCTTTCTGGGAGTTTGCTTGGGCTGTGGTCTGTGATTGAGGTTATGTAGATAGATCGCTTTATTATTTTGTTAGGCAAAGGACTGCCCACAGTCTGTTCAGAATGGGCTGTGGTGGAATCCGGAATAGTCTGGGCTCTGCACGGAGGTGGCAGGGTTTAGCTGGTTTCTGATGTTTGCATCTTGCCATGTCACCATAGCTGAACACCTTCCATATGAGATCTTAAAAAAAGCCAATTTAGACGAACATATGGTTGTCACCTCTTAGCGCTCTGAATTGACCTAGGTGATGTTTCGGTGATTTACAAAACTGTATGGGTAGCACATTGATAGAACATGTGGACAACTGAAGCGCGTCACTAGAGTGGAACCGGGTGTAAGTTGAGATTCCAGACACTTCGGACCCCCGGACACATGGGCTGGAACGGAGTCAGTCAGTCACGTGTCATGCAGTGCTTGACATGAATCACTCAGCCTAAGCCCGACTTTATTCTGTGGCACTGGCATGTCATGTGGCGTGGGGAGTGCCGGGCCGGGTGGGGACATCGAGGGGGTCCGATTTGCTCTTCTATCCATTCTGCCATTGCTTTTTTTCTCAGCTCATTATCGACTTGTGATTATCACCATGTGATGAACACTTGGTGTTTGGGGACAGTTTTCATTTTTCGCTTGCAAAGCCAAATAATTCGCCCGAGGCCACTACTACAAATGTCATCACTTATGAATGCGGCCAAAAATGTCAGGAGAGGAGAGGGGAGTCTTTGTGTGGCTCTAGGTGTGTGTATGTGGCTCTACGTGTGTATGTGTGTGTAGCTCTGTAGGGGTGTGTATATGTGTGTGTAACTCTGGGTATGTATGTGTAGCTCTGTATGTGTGTGCATCTGGGTGTGGCTCTGGGTGTGTTTGTAATCAGTGTGTATGTGTGTGGCTCTAGATATATATGTGTAGCTCAAAGTGTGTATGTGGCTCTAGGATGGTGTGTGTAGCTCTAGGGTGGTGTGTATGTGGCTCTGGGGGGAGGTGTGTGTAGCTCTGGGAGGGGTGTGTAGCTCTAAGTGCATGTGTGACTAGGGAGTGCATGTGTGACTAGGGAGTGCATGTGTGACTAGAGAGTGCATGTGTGACTAGAGAGTGCATGTGTGACTAGGGAGTGCATGAGTGACTAGGGAGTGCATGAGTGACTAGGGAGTGCATGAGTGACTAGGGAGTGCATGAGTGACTAGGGAGTGCATGTGTGACTAGGGAGTGCATGTGTGACTAGGGAGTGCATGTGTGACTAGGGAGTGCATGTGTGACTAGGGAGTGCATGTGTGACTAGGGAGTGCATGTGTGACTAGGGAGTGCATGTGTGACTAGGGAGTGCATGTGTGACTAGGGAGTGCATGTGTGACTAGGGAGTGCATGTGTGACTAGGGAGTGCATGAGTGACTAGGGAGTGCATGAGTGACTAGGGAGTGCATGTGTGACTAGGGAGTGCATGTGTGACTAGGGAGTGCATGTGTGACTAGGGAGTGCATGTGTGACTAGGGAGTGCATGTGTGACTAGGGAGTGCATTTGTGACTAGGGAGTGCATGTGTGACTAGGGAGTGCAGAGTGCATAGAGAGTGCATAGGTAATGCAGAATACATACAAGGTGCAGTGTGCATAGGGAGTGCGGAGTACAGAAAACATAGAAAGTGCATAGTGCATAGACAGTGCACAGTGCATAAGGAGTGCATAGACAGTGCATAGAAAGTGCATAGACAGTACAAAGTGCTGCATAGGGAGTGCAGAGTGCATAGGGAGTGCATGATGAGTGCATAGGGAGTGCATGATGAGTGCATAGGGAGTGCAGAGTGCATAGAAGTGCAGAGTGCATACAGAGTGCATACAGAGTGCTGCATAGGGAGTGCATAGGAAGTGGAAAGTGCAGAGTACATAGAGAGTACAGAGTGCTGCATAGGGAGTGCAGAGTGCATAGGAAATGCAGAGTGCATAAGAAGTGCAGAGTGCATAGGGAATGCAGACTGCATATAGAGTGCATAGGGAGTGCAGAGTGCATAGAGAGTGCTAGGGAGTGCTAGAGAATGCAGAGTGACTGCAAAAATTAAGCTAATGGCAATGTAAATGACAATGCCATTTACTTATCTGTTTTCAAAACAAAAACAGAAATACAAAATGTTGCCATATACAATGCCAATAACTCAAACTTTTCCAAAGGCGAAACCATTGCATTGTAAATGCTTGTTACAACTTGTTACAACTTGCATGTACACATAGCTTGTTCAACGAATACAGGGAACTACCAGTAGAGTGTATAACATATAGGTAGATATCCTACGAGGCAATGCCCTTCAAGTTTAGTAAGACCCTCAGTTGTAGGTATTCACAGACTTTTAAAACTAAGCAATTAACATTAAGACGGCTATACACTCAAATATATAAACTGCAACCTATTTCAGGACAGAGTTAATTTACTAGTCTACATTCGGTTCTTGCACAAAATTACAGTTTCAATGGTAAAGTCTGCATCGTTCTGCAGCTTGTCACCTTTGTAAAATAGCACGCATGGGTAAGACATTCTAGAAAAAAAATGTGTTCACACAATAACTTTTTAGCAAATTAATAGTCTTGCTAAAATTGATTTTGTTTTGCGGTTTTGGGGCAGGAGTTCTGCAAAACCTACATCTGTGAGAGTTTATTCTGTCAAATTGTTTTTACTTCACAAAGTCTGCAAAGGAAAATCTTCAACTTGGCATACCGAAGTGCATGTTAAAACATTTTGTTGGGACATATTGTAGTTTGGTACACTTCTTAGCATGTCATGTTTTTAAATCTATATATTTGCAGTCTCTTATTTTTTGGTCTGTTTTGACATGCTACATTGAGCCAAGAGGAGATCTCGACAGAACAAAATATGGAGGGACAAGATTTCAAACATTTGGTTGAGTGCTCCAGAAGTCCCCTACTGCTCCAATAACTGTTTTGTGCAGCACCACTTGAGTATATTCATGCACTGTGCATTCTGTGTTGCTTGAGGGCCTGGCCTGGGTGCTGGCCATGGCTCTTCAGGTGGCCCGGGGTAGGCCACCACTTTGATGTTTGGTGTACAGGTACAGTCGCCGTCTGGGGTTATTGGTCCTGAATGCACCAAAAGTGCAAGCAAGGCTGTCTGGTTGTTGTACTGGGGCCGTCCTGCCCTTGTGCAGCACATAGCATATCAACCGCCTGTCGGGCACTGCTTTTTTACCCGGTAATGCGTATGATGCTCTGCTCGCTACCCCAACCCCTACACCACAGTGTATACTTCTAAGATCACAAATTTTTAACACTCATCCTAACTGACTCTCTCGCAGACAATCCATGTTGTTGGCAAAAGTGCCTGGCAGTGGCCTGCCCAACCAGGATAGGCAACTTTGAGAACCTCAGTGTGACTGGGTGAGCAAGCATCTGTGCATTACAAAATTATGCCTCTACAATTTTTGTGTTTCTAAGTCAAGACAAATGATGGACGTTAAAGGCACATTTGCCCAAAACATTGGTAAATAGAAACACAAACAGGCATAATGGCATTCAAGATGGAGGAAGATAACAACTTTAAATATCTCAGTATTTAACAACACCCCAGCAATATTAGTCATGTACGCCAGAAAGAACATTTACGCACAACATGGCTATTAATGTGACTAAGATCGTCATATTAATCTGAAAAAAGATGCTTATCTAAAAACAAGGTAGTTGACCTCAGGATACCTTGCCCCATGGACCTGGCTACTTCCAATTTACAAACATATTTAAGACAATGTGTTCATATATTTAACTTCACCAGGTAAAGGAATGCAAGGACAACTGGAGAGGAGAGAATGTGGCCCAGCGGCTTGGCTGACGACTACAGCATTGGCAAAAGCTCACACGTTTCCATGCTTCATGTGCGAGTCGCTCATCCAGGCCAGGGTTCTTTGTTGAATTATGGGATTTGTAGTCCTAGTTTTATAATGGGTTTAACAACACTATAAATTGCAGCACGCAACGAAAAAAACCTGGACTGGATGAGTTACTCATGCATGGAACTCTGTAACTTGAGATGTCTGACATGGAAAGCTGGTTTTAGATTGGGGTTAGGATTAAGATGGCCGCCACACTTTTGTTTTCGGCCTCGCATTTGTTTACACTAGTCCATCCTACTATGTTTACCATTCACTCGAACACTCGCGTTTAAAATCTCCACCCAAAACGTTACTAACACCACTGCACACGGACGTTCATCTGAACCGGCGTTTTTCATCTTTTTTCAGGTAAGAAGTCCTGAAAATGTTACGACGTTTTCTGAAGCGCTTTGGTTTTCTCGAAGCGCGAGTCGAATATTTCTTACAATGTCAGTACTACCCATTGTCTGACACGCGATTCCCATTACCTTTTCAGACTAACCTTATTCCTGTCAACCTGATTACGTGAGTAGCTGGCTATTCACAGTACTTTATCACAGCACGTTTACACTTGGTTTATTTGGCTTATAAGGTTTACACTGAGATCGTATGAGTGTTGATTATAACTGTGTTTTGGTAAACGCATTTATGTATTAATGAAATGTAAACTTTGGTGTTGAACTTTAAATTTATTGGTTGCATTGTATCTTTCTAGAATGTACTCCCTGATGAAGAGCAGGCAATCTGCTAGAAATGCATTGGAGGTTGGAATATGCTAAAAAATATAATTTCATGATGCATTTGAAATAACAGAAATGAAATAATAATTGAGTGAAGAAAATGAACTTTTACCTTCTGAATGAATAAAATTCAACAGGTTTAAACAAGAAGCCTTCATTGTGATCACTTACAAGGAGTGCCCCATTTGGGATTTGTGACCAAATGTCTTTTGGAAACACGCAGCTATGATTTAATTCTACGTTTCACTGGACGGAAAACGTACCCAAGGGAGCAACCTTAAACCTATCTGAAAAAAACTCACTAACAACAAAAAAAAAATTCTAAAAAACTAGAGGTTGTGCACTTGTCCACTTGTTCGTTTAGATTGGGGTTCCACACCTTACTGGCTCACCAAAGCAGTTTAATTACATGTAAGTAAGTATAATCTTCATCCCTCCGTCAACTTTCCAAGGCATTTCAAAGAAACTTCCGGTTGAAAGGAGCATTACAACAACGTTGACGGACTGAAACAATTTCATTTGCATACCTGAAAGTGCAAATGTCATTCCATTTTTTTTGTAAATCTAAATAGAAAATCCATACTAATGGTTAAATAAGATTTCAAGTTGAATCCTGTTGGCTTCAAGTTTGAGAACAAAACAGGAAGCACACCAACCACGGGGATTTGTGAAATTCCCAAAACTGGCGTTTTACAATTGGATGAAGGGACCCACAAAATAATTTTGGACTCCACAGCCGGGAGTGATATTTTAAACATATTGAAATCTAAGCCAGTATTTCAATTACTGGCTCATATTTTAGATTTTTTGAAAGAATGATCTGCTCTCAAGCATATGCACAAATGGATGAATTGAAAAATTTAGATAGAGACGGTAGGGAATTATATTAAAAGAACCTGGGAAAACCAGACAAGAACTAGGAGAAAGTGCAATGTTCCCCCTTGAGGGATACACCAGATAGCCAGAGCAGGGTAAGGGAAGGAATGAGTAGGAGTGTTGCAAGTTTCCATGTGGAGCAGTTAGAGGTGGTTGGTTTTTGTTCCCAGTTACCGTCGAGGATTAAGATATTAGAATTACCCCTTACTCACAGGTGCATGGTAAACTATGATGCGAAAGGTTAGCAGGGCGAACTCCCAAAAGACAGCCCCGGGAAGCCACGTAGGATCCAATTCAGAGTTGCAAGGTAACAAGGGACGTCCTAGCGCCCGTGGAAAGATGCTGCAGGTGTGTTGTTTCTCGGTGCTTATCGCCTTGACAATGACATCCTCGGTATAAGTGCGCTTTATACATTTTATTGTATTATTTGTTACCTCCTCAATGTGAGCTCCATCCCTGAATTGCAGGGGGCGAGTACTACTGTAAGATTTCCCTCATTTTCTCCTGGAAAACCGTGAACCTTTTAGCATTGCCTGCAAGTACTCCGTGAAATCTGAATGGTGAGGGGGATGAGAATGCCAGGTGAGTGCAAAATGTGCACCCTATATCTGTGGTCAGTTTGGCATTACTCTGCAACTCGGAATGGAGCACATTGTGCTGCTTCATTTTTGCATAAAACGCTCAGAAAAGCAGTTATTCCGGTGTTTTGGGTGCACTACGGAAGGGAAAGTTATTTTTAGCCTGGCACACCGAAAACCTATTGCAGTTCTTGTAGGTTGGGCCAGCAGCTGCTGAGAAGAACTAGTAATCTGTAGGAATACAAGCCAGTCTCCTGTTAGTGGAGGGAGAGATCCGGCACTTTGCAACATCTAAGCAGGAAAGGAAAAGCCACAAACGAAATGATAAAAATGTGGCATGACACACAAGGAACAGAAGTAGTTTATGAGCTACTTAAAAGCAGAACAACTTTAAGTAACTGTCTGAGAATAGAAAAGGGCACCAAAAGTAACAAACTAAATGCGCACGAACTTCCTCCCGCCACTGAAAGAGAAAGTGTAAACCAAAGGTGACCTTTTGTGTGCTGACTTTTTGGAGACCTGGAAAACAAGTAGTATTGTTGACTTACTACTACTTACATACATGGTTAGACTGGGACAGGAAGTAGGTCCGGTAAACAAAATAAAAGTGGCCCCTGTAGAGCATTAGAAAGCTTAAGAGTGTCCCACGTATGCAAATTGGGGGAGTCTTGAATGTGTAAAGACATGCTGTAGAAGTTTTGGCAGGGTACTAAAAACTTCATGGATTTGAGCTTGCTGCAGACAATGTTTGTTTTAGGAAACTCAATGGTAAAACCAGTCCACAAGAACACAAAACAGGGCCACACACTGATCTGTCAGACCAGCCCGCCAGGCACCGCCTTTTTACCCAGTTAACAGAATAAATGCACTGGGTACTGGTATATCCCAGATAAGTTCTGAGTTAGAAGTCCGAGCACTGCTGATCTAGAACATGACTTTCCTAGCATCATCACCACCTTTCCCATTGATGTGCAATCAAACCTTTGCGATTCACCCGACACAGGCACACAAGGGCTATGCCACCTACTTGCCATTCCGAAGAGGGCATGCTGGCTGCAATATAGCAAATGGAAAGAAAAGAGTAACATGGCAGAACTGGAGCTTAGACGTTTCAGTATACTGGCATACTAAAACCCTTGGGGAAAGTTTTATGGTGTCAATGCAAGTAAACATCTGGAAGGGTGACATCATACAGAACGTTAAGTTATGTATGTCCAATAAGGGTGGGGTCCAAAGATGAGCAATGGGATTTGACTAGTTGACCCAGGGTGATACAAATAGAAAACGTTTAATATTATACCCTATTCAAAGACATACTTCTAAGTAGGGACTCTTCACTACAGTATGAGATAGTATGCATGAAATATAATGGATGCTACATTTCATGCCTAGGTGTCTTTGCACAATAATGTAGTGCACCCACAGGCCACTTCCAGGGCTGCATAGCTAGTGTACACAGAAAGTCCAGAATGTATTAACTCTTGGACCAATGTGGCCCTGGTTCTGCACCCCAACCGATTAGAGCCCCACTCTCTATGGGTCTGTTGCTCCTGTGCCTGCTCTGTGTATGGGAGGAGACTACTGAGCTGCTTCCTGTTGTCTTTGTGTACGAGTGAAGCTTGCACATGTGTAACCTAAGGACTCAAATCCAAAATCAGACCTGGCAAAATGTTCAAACCAGCCCCACATTGCAGGAAGGCGTTAACAGAACAGGGCCTTGGGGTTCCGTGGTCCAGTCATGGCAGCCCATCCAGCTCTGAAGCAACTACACCTTGCAGCCCGTCCAAAAATGCCAGAATGGGAAAATGACCAGTGTGGCGCTGTATATGCAATGTGTCCAGTGAAGGTATAACTTGACTTTATTATGCATACTTTATGAAAAGGTGATACCCAACATGCTCCTAATACTGTATTAAAACACTGTATACCGACTCGGTTTATTTTAGATTTATTTTCAGGGTTGTTTTAGAAGCAGATGATTGGCACTGCAACACAGATAGATCATTTCTGCAGTGGTGAAATTCAAAAACAATTTAGAGATTCCAAATTATGGCTGAAGTGGGGCAAGAAAGCCAGCCATCATACACAAAACAGATGAAAATTCATAGTGAGAAGAGGCACTTATACAAGGGTCTTATAACAAGGAGATAACAAAAATGAGGAAGTCATATTGCGAAGGCAGGATGGCATGTTTCGGTCAAGAATGCCTATGCTATCCAGTGGCCACCGGCTCGGTTGAAAAAAAAATTCTACACTTCTATTTACCGCACAATTATGAACCCCCGATAATGTTTGGTAAAAGTCCTGCCATTGCTTCTGTAACATACCTGAGTTGGAAGAATGTATGGGCCCTACAGTGTTCACTGACCCCCAAAGCTCAGTCTCTAGTATAACATTTCCTTTAGTACCCCATATTGCATAAATAAATACAACTTTGCCTTTTGAAACTGAAGGTGGTAATTTAGATGTCAATTGAAGGAAGGAGAGGAGCACAGTGCTGGAACTAGAAAACTGGCAGCTGAGGTTTCTTGTGGATGACAGAGCTGTGATATATTGTTATTTGCTAGAATGTGTTGCTTCAAATAGGGACGGTGCAGGAGAATTAGTCTTTATTTAGACCATACCACATAAGCAGGAACGAAGGGAACCAGTTAGGTGGTAGGCTCTAGAGGACTAGTTGAACTGGAGACCTGCATACCCAGGATAGCAAATTGCTCAGTCGGTGGGAAGGGAATTGAAGGAGGAAAATTACAAAGAGTATGATGAGGAAGAGGAGTAGGTCATAAGAGGGTTGGTGGGCAGTGTACGATAGTTATTGGAGGTGGGAAGGTCGTTATAGGATGTTTGATGTTCTAACTTGCTGGTTTGGACAGTTTTGCAAGGCAACAGAACCAGGCGGTAGCAACATTTTTGAACTCTGACTTGAAAGCAACTTTTTACACACTATATCTAATTCTATTTGTATTTGTGAATACACCATCTTCCTCGCTGTGAGCCACAAAGAGGTAACAATTTCACCTCTGGTGAAAACAGCAAGAAGAATGGATGTTCAGAGGAGGCAGAGAACAAAATACTTAAGACAATTGTAAATAAATCCTAAAGTCGAACGCTTAGATTTGGGAACTACATCAGAAGAAAAGTGAATACAAATGTTGAATTGCCACACACAATGTCAGCGAGACACCCTTCAAGCAGAACTAAACCACAACAAAAACAGCAGCCAAATACGTCAATGGGAAAATATCTCAGGATTATTTCACTCAGTCATGTGACTGCGGTGTTTCACTTGGAGAGCTTCCACGACTCCAAAGGTGTCGCTGGAACCTATGCATGTCTCCGGATTGTTTTGTAACAAAACAGGGTTTAGTAACTTAAGTGTTCATAAGTGTAAGTCTTTTGAGCATGTGATGTAATGAGTTTTTGTGGCTAACAGTGCCACCCTGCCAAAATAAAAGAACCACATGTGTGAATGTTGGTGATGTTGCTAAGACACCTCTTCACACAGAATTTACTTAAAAACAAGAGGGGACCTGTGGTATCCTTTTTTGTGAAGTTTGCAGATATCTTAAATAGTGCTCAGGAAATGCAATTGCGAAGGAGAATCTTGACTGACTTGAGCATCAAAGACTTTCTTTCACATGCCCACTTGTGGCTTTCACTTAGAAAGCCTCGGGACCCAAAACTGAATCCATGCACCTTCGATGCTTCAACATGTTACGCATCAGCCAGGTGGACCGGAGAAGTGAGGGAACCACCCTCATTTTGCCCCATTTTCTGCATTTCCAAATCCACAATCCAAGACACCTGTTCCAATCACTTTCTTATTTGCACCAACTGCTGAAAACCAGTCTATATGCTGTTGTGGCCAAATACGCTCCTTACTCACTTTCATGGATTTCTTACTCTTCTTCACCTCTCCACTAAGGGATCTTCCCTTCTAGTTCTACTTTCATTAAAATCAGGAAGTACGAGAACATTAAATAGATTTTAAAAAAATGATTAACCACCTTGCAATCTTGCACAAATTGTGTCTTCAAGTGTCACTTTTTCTGTCACTAGTGTGAGATCACATTGATCCCCTTCTCGTGTAAGTCCATTGAGCCTGCAACTGATCCTTCTTCATACAAAAGAGCATACCAAGTAAATGTCAGGCTGAATGAAAGGACTCACTGCACTGCCTCTTCTGCTTCCATCACAATCTCATTCCTACTCACCCAGGTTAACATACTGGACATCAGAACTCCTATAACTCAAGCCGGCCAAGCACCTGTGCTTTCTCTCATAAACTGGGCTTTTAACACATTTACCCCATCAACATTACCCCCATCCTTCAATATCCAGTGTCTCAACCCACCCTTCACACAACCTTAAACATCAGACCATACTTCTAGGTAGGAATATATAGTAGCAGATAGAGCCGCCATCCTGTTCTTCCATGAGTGCGAACGGTTTGTACTACCACTACCAGGCAGCTGCCAGTTGAAGTCAATCTTACCTGGAAAAAATATGAAAATTAGGCTGTAAGATGGGTTCTCTCAGAGGACTTCGAAACTGTATTCACAACCACCAACAATCCTTTTTACAAAACGAGTTCCCAACACTACCAGGCACCTGCGTGTATTCTTTGTGATTGCCTCAGCAGGCCCACGCACAGCTCGTTCTAATAGATAGTCAGAATCCTTTTATTCATCACCAATCCTCAAAATCAACTTAGGGCATCAAAATTGCAGACCTCCCACCTACAGTTCCACTCTATTCATCTATGCCACATTCATCTGCTTAAGTCCAATACCGTCAAATGCCAATCACAAGCTCATTTCTAATAAGGAACCCACCTCCTGCTACACCTCTATGTGCTGAAAACCATCAATCAAGCACTTATTACTCAACCTGCAACAAATGCAAAACACAGCTTATGGAGTCTTGATTAGCACCCATGCATAAGAGGACAAACCGCCTACCACTAGCCACCATTATTAGCTGCTGATCAACGTAAGGTTGACTTTCAAATAGTGCAAGGCACAGTGTAGAACACAGCCCAGAACATGTGCTTACAACTTATTTTTTTAAGGGACTTCAAAAATCCTTCCATCTACATGGTTCTTGGTCCTTAACCTGGAATTGATCTTCCCACAACTCCAGCTAAGATAACAGAGAACATCAAGTAAATTAAAAGTGATTCGTCAGAAGGAACCCAGTCATCATTACTGATCATGCACTCAAGAGAAACACACCAACGCCTCTAGCCTCTGCCACTTTTCCACGAGTACAATAATATAACAGGACAGTACACACATGACCTGGGTAGCATCTGAGGATGGCCACTATATTAACTTAAGGTCACTGCACTCTGCTCGTCTCTGCTGCACACAACATTCCCAGACATCTTAAACTCTGCAATTGTATTTGAGTTGCTAGAAGTATGGTTTGACTATTTAAATAGCACAAATCAACTAATTGTTTCTTGGTACTTTAAATTAATGGCGTTACAGACTAAAGCAATAGGATACGTTGTATTAACATCAAAAGGATGAAAGGAGGATTTCTCATTGCTGAATTCAAACTGGTGATTTGCAGGTTTGGCACCAGTTCCTGAAGCGGGCCTTCAGCTCAGTGAGCTATCCTAAGCCTGATGAATGTTGTGGATACACAGTAGCAACGTATAGAAAATAGAAAATGAATGGAGTTTGGATGTAGTGTGCTTAATATTTAGCAAGATCTCCATGATACACAGATGAAAAAGTCCACACACGAAACCTCTCATTGGCACAATTCTCAGATGCCCACATCCTCATTGAGAAGAACGTTGCTGGTATGATGAGCTCTATCACCATAAAAAAAGAACTCTTTGTGATTATTCACATGTGCAATTTATTAAAGCTCAACATAACTCTCAAAGTACCAGTCTTCTTAAAAACATAGCTGAGATCACATCTTCTAAAACAACAAATTTCTATTGGTGTCAATTCATCTTATAAATGCCATCTTCTTTCTTATTGTAGAGAGGCCTTTCACTCAAATTCAAAAGGATTTTGCTTTTCCATAATCCTCATTACAGGGAAACCCGCTAAAACACAAAATATTGAAGAGATATTCTGTGCATAAGACTTATATTATTAAAACATAATTCATGTAACCTTACAATTTTGTTCATATTAATAAGACCACTAATTATGCGTGGTCCACTGACAGCTTTGGCTGTCCCTCCAGCCTTTCGCATTCCAAAAATTAATAATACAAATACGTGCATTCAGGCATACATATATATACATACATGCATACATAGGCATGGGTCAGCTCTTTTAATCAATTGGTCTGTTCAAAGGTCATTGACATTTTGCTTCCGCCTACTAGAGCATGGAAGCATGAGGCAAGAGGGGTGTATTTATTAGTCATTGGCTCCCTTTGATGTGAATGATGGATTTTGCATCTGTACATCTGCCTAAAAAGTAGCCCACTTCAGTGCTAAGGTTGAGAGGCCAATCTCTGTATCCAGTTCGTGTTTGCAGCGCGAGGCATTTTGTAATCAAAAACGGGGTTTTATCACTGACCTAGGAATCGGACACGCTCGTGCGTATGTGATTCCTATTGTGCTACCCCATTGGCCTTTGCGACCCCATTGGCCTTTGCGAAGCGTCTTTTTATGCACGCAATTGGCCAAAGGCGGGCGCGTTGCTCCGCCCACGGTCTATTGGTGCCTATTACGCGCTTGGTGCGCGTAATAGACACCAATAGGCCGTCACGTGGTTTCTATTAGCGTGCACACCCGGGCGCGATCATAGAAACACATGGCTTGCAGTGGCACACCTGTCCACATCAGTGTTACTTGTTCATTTGGCTTGATGTAAATAGCTCGGATGCGGAACATCTGCTCGTCCAATTAACGTGTATTAAACAGATTTGTATTAAACAGATTTGTATTAAAAAGATTTATGTGAACGAAATGCGATAAGCACACCTGTTTCAGTGTTAGATTCCCCTCATGCAATTGTTACGTTTAAGAACAGCAGAATCCTTTTAATAACACTTCCGCCCTTTGCCTACAAAGGTCAGGGCCCCAGTGCTTGGGTGAGATTCCTACCACTGAATCTGAACCTCCACAGCGTGGGATAACTCGCCCTGCAAAGACACATTTTACTTTTAATAAAGCCAAGGAAGTGAAATACAATTGTGTTGTTTCATTTTCTTTTTTGAGAAGGCGCTACACAACGTTCATGTCTCAAGTTATAAACTGTTTTATTCTAAAAATATAAATAAGTAAAACCAATCCATTGGCTATCCTCCTGTCCATCCATTTCTATCAATGTGTGGCACACGTACGCAGCAAGCACAAACAGACAAGCACACATATGCATACTTTCATATGTAAAAACAACTGAAATCGTCGATCAGTAACTGCATTTCTGAGCCTGTCGCTTTAACCCTCATTCTACAGCACAAGGAAAGAAACCCTGCTGGGCTTGCGCTGCCCGCCTCATAATGCTTTTATTTTCCTTACTTTCAGACATGTTGCAGAGCAGCACGCGCTGCTGTGCAACATGCCTACAAATTATTGACAAAGCCAATAGATCGCGCAGAGGCGAAACCTATTGGCTTTGCCAATGTTAGCTTTTATTCTCGTTTTTTTCCGAGTATAGGTGACTTCTTTAAGTTGCCGACCCTATTCTTTCAGCCATTACCATAACAAGCGTTAGCGTGTGATCGCGGAGTGTCATTGTGTGTAATCGCGTTTAAAAGTTGCCGTCTTCCAACAGAAAGAGAAGTGGGCACAGTGGCGGCAGAGTGTGCAGTAATTCTAAAGCACAGCACAGCTCGAGGAGCAAATGGAAACACGCATTTGCAAGACAATAAGTCTCGCATTTATGAGAGTGTAAGGTATTGGCATTAAATAACAATTCCTTTTATTTATGTTTTTTTTTCTAACCCCTTCGCTGCGGCGAGAATTCCGCTGCAGCGCTAAGAGGGCGGGGGGCCGAGCGGCGCTCGCATGCTCGTGACGGAGCCGCTCCGTCACAAGCCGCGGTTGAGCTGTGCTCATGACGGAGCGGTTCCGTCATGGCCCCGCCCGCTCAATGGAACGTCCAGCGCAGGCGCAGAATTCGCACCGCGCAGGCGCGCCGAGCAGGCCAGGGCGGAACAACTCCGTCATGAGCACAGCTCAACCGAGGCTCATGACGGAGCGGCTCAGTCATGAGCATAGAAGGGGTTAAAACAAATAAAGAAAAGGCATTGTCATTTACATTGTCATTTACAATGCATTGTCATTTACGAGTTATCCCACGATGGATCCGCGGCCCTGTACCTGCAAGGCTGACTGGTTTCCACGGGTTCCAGTCCAACTATCCATGTTAAGTCGCCTGCTGCTGAGCTCTGTGTGTCACAGAACCATATCCTGGTACGGACAACTCATACACCGGTGCTTCCGACCGACCTCGGTAGGATTAGGGTTATTGGTGGCCCCTAGTGGCAGGAACAGGTCATCCATTCCGGGATTGTTAGACCTCCTACAGCACTCTGTTTCTCGAAGTCCGTTTTTCTTCTATCGAGTCCAACCCTGAGTAGCTCTGAATGTATCTATAGCAGCCACATCCAGTGCCTGGAGCTTGCAGTCCCTGCATTAAGGCGCTAGCAGGAGATCTTCAGTGAAATTGTGTTCTCTGACTCGCGTTTCTTAGTTACTTATTGGGCACAGTCCTAAAGATACCTATGGCCAATCGCTTGCGCTGCTGTTTTCGTTGTGGCATCATCTGTGGGCATCTCTATGTATTCTGTTCATTCTAGTGATGTGTATTTTTTTTTACTAATATGGTGGTGTCTCTTACTGAATTAGAAGGGAGGATTTTGGCGGGGCTATTTCAGGTTTTATACTTCCAAGGTTGGTTGGTAACTAAAGTACCAGTTAGCTGGTTAATAGCACTGGCAGCGCTAGCTGGTTCCTCTAGCACTTGGAGCTGTGCAAGTGGCCTCCGGTTCCTGGCAGAGGATGGCGCTGGTGGACCCGGGCTGTCAGCGGCCTGGGTGACACCAGTGCTGGGCACTGTCGTGCAGTGGTGCCGCTTGCCGTCACTGGCACAAGCGGGCCTCTCATTGACTCAGGGGGGCACTGGCTGGTTGAGCTGAGAGCCTACGGCGGTCTGGTCTTTTTACAGACCAACCACAGACCATGTATGTTAAAAAAAATGTTTGGGTTGTTAGAGGGGCTGCTGGAAGTCGGGTGCCTGCCATGCGGATCCCCAGTTTGTTTGAAGAGGTGGGAGGGGGGTACATGCCTATATGTACTTTGTTAACTGCTTCTGTCGTGCCCCTTCCCCAATTGCGTGTTTCACTTAAGCTGTGTCTATCCACGTAGACCTCTGAATCAAGGGCCGGCACTAGGGCAATGCGAACGGTGCCATGGCACCAGGCGCTGACTCGGGGCGGCACCATGTCTCCATAATATATTGTGGATGTAAAAGCACCTGCTGCAGATTCTTTGCCGCCAGCGATTTCCAGGCAACAGTAAAAATGTCAAGATAGGGCTGTGATTATTGACTTATCACATAGGAATATTACCCACCAACCCCACACACCTCTCTTTAGCTTATAACATAGGACAGTGACTTAGGCTATCGCTACTGGGATATACTGGCATTGACCGGTTTCACACCAGACTGGATGACTTGTACAGTAATCCTGACACCTGAGAGACCTGTGGGTCTATACAAGGAGTACAACTGCGTTGGGGAATAATAACACTTGCTGTGCAATCAGATAGGTAAATTTTTTAATGTAGCAGTACTTTTGGGGTCGCCATCATGCTATAAACAAGTGGTTGGCGCTGTGAAACTAGAGACATGTAGTGCCTTGGTTGGTACAGAGTCTGTTGGTGTTAAGAGCCTATTAAAGTTTGAGCTATTGGTGTTGCATTATTTACAAATGCCAATAGCTCAAACTTTAATAATGCGAGACCTATTGCATTGCAAATGCTTGTTAATATGGTTTTGCAAAACATTGTAAAATTGTAAACAATGCAACCATATGTACGCCATATCTAAAGAGGCAGCATTTGAACTTTTATGCTTTTAATTATCATTGTGCAGGCTTGTAATTTTTTTTTTTTTTTTAAGGCTGACAAGTCCAGATCTACTTTTTTGCAAGCATTTGCCAGTGCGTATTATAATTAATGATGATGCTTAATTTATTAGGACTGACTCTAGCATCCCATATGAGACAAGTAAGTGTCCTATGGTCACCCATAGATGAAACACTATGTGTTAAAAATGAATCACCTCCTCTAGTGATGCTAACCAATGTTTTAAACCATCTGTAATGTTTCCAACACAAATATGTAAACTCTATTCCATCTCCAAATCAATCAGAGCCTAAAACAGTTGTTAAACAATGTTATCATAAACTTTACAGTCCCAGTGGTGGTTCCTAACACTCCACCATGTGCCAAAAATAAATTAGATTCACCACAAGCACCTTAAAAAATATATTCGTTTCCCTAAAAACTTTTCTTCAAACCAAACGTTTCTTAGGATAAAACATGTTTGTGCTTCATTCAGTTCTATCCGTTTGAAAGATACATTTTCGCTCCACTTCAAGAGAAGTGGCTCTTTTTGTTAGGTTCAAATATAGTTTTTATGAGCAGCCACTTGCAATCCCAGTAATTCCCAAATTTGTATTTCACCTCTCAGTTTATGAAACTAGATATGTTTCGACCTGTTTAAAGGAGCAGAAATGTAATGCAGGTCTTCAGAAGAATAACCTTGTGCTTCCAGGTCTGTGTGCTAGCAAAATGTGCCATTAAAAGTTAACAAGAACAACTGAAATGAAATAACTTACTCAAGTCAGTCATATTACTGTCCTTCTAGTTTTGGCCAACGTATAGCAGGGTTACCTGACATATCCCTGAAAAATTGATACAATTGAGAAAATGTGTTTTGAAGGAACTATTTGTAAAAAAATAATTTCTGGTGAGCACATGCTCAAATACCCCAAATACCCAGCATGCAGGATTTACCCCATGACAGCTGCATTTTCTGTGAATAATGAGATACGGTCAGTTTACTTTTCAATGACCAATTCATTCATGGCAGTTTCCACTGGTGTTCTCCTCGATCAGTGAAAATAAGAGTCTTAGCAGGATATCTGATTTCGACAGTCGTGAGCTTACGTCTGGAATGAGCTTGCTGGGGTACTCAATCCCAACTTTGGTTGAGGAGTCGTTTGCGGTCTTTTGTTCTTTTGTGCGATGCAGCCCGAATTCACAACATGTATTTGGCAATGGTGGCACTTTGTGGTTGATTGACATCACAGGAGCACACAAGGAAGGACACATCTTGAAGATAACTCGCCTCTCCACACAAAATCTTCTTATATTTGTCTTCTTCCTTCCCATATAAGTGGACCGTTGGTCCCTGTTACAAGGTATTAAGAGACTTGGATACTACATTTACTTGGCACAGCTTCTTGGTTCTTCAGGTTCACGCCGGGGGGACAATGAGGTCCTGATTACAACAGGAGTTGGCCTGGCGGCTGGGGCGGTCGTTCTCGAATCTGGGGAACTGGGTTCGAGTCTCGGCAACGACGCTGAACATCCTGTGATTCTGGGCAAATCACTTAAACTCCCTGTGCCTAACAACAAATCACTTAAACTCCCTGTGCCTAACCAATAATGAATGTGTCCTCATGTAACGCAACTGGTGCTATGTAATGCGCTCTGATACCCGATCAAGTTCGTGCTGCATAAAACTCTGTAAAAAAACAAAACACTACCCCTGTCAGCATAGTAACATGCCATGTCTCAATGCACCTTTAAGATTTGTGTTCTTCATGTCCAGTCTAGCAAGTCATTGAATCTGGTTATACTGCACTTGGAAGCTTTGATGATACTTACAATTGGCCCTATTTCCGGATGTAAGGGTTGGTGTAGCATTTCTTAGTCCTGATGTAACATGTAGCCAATATCGTTCATAGTTAAATCCACATACACAACTTACAGAACAGAGTCATCTCTTAGGGCAAACAATCCGCTGATGCTGTGATCTACTGGATGATTATCTGTAAATCCAAATTTTGCTGAACCCTTAAACTGTTCCCAGTGTTAATATCATGCATGCTTGTAGGTGGAGAATTTGTTCCAAGTTTCCTCCTTTGATGTTTGATTGTACTCACTCAAGTACAGTTGTAAATCATTTGCAGCATGACATTTCTCAATATAATGGTTAACCCGAAGAGCAGTGTGGCTTCTACAACGAATTTTTGATTAATGCTGTACTAAACGTTTTCTTCATCTCTTAGTTTGTTTTTCCTACATACGCTAGTTTACACCTAAGCCAGTTCACATAGACCTAATATGGCATGAAAAACATGTTCTTAGAGTTGGGGACCTTGCTATATACAATTGTATTGCCTTTCTATGTAAATGCTTCTCCTGTAATTCTGTGTGTGCAGATGCTTAGTCTCTGCATCTGTGGTGTCGTTTTAGGGCAAGAAAAGCCCACATTAATAGAACGGTATTTCACTGTGGCTGTGCCTCCAACTCGGAGGTGACTAGATCAGCTTTCAGTTTGCAAGTTCTCTTTAGGATAAAAATCGTACTTCCTAATATCATTGGTAAAGCCTCTAGGGTGAGGCAATTCCTATGCACAGTGTCATTCACAGCACTGATCTCATTACTGAAGACAGTGACAAATACAAGTGATATAGTGACTATTTCTTCTTGTGAAGTAAACCAAGCTCGATTTATTGAGTACTTACATCTTCCAGGCTAACACCTGTCCAATAGTTTCCCACCAGATCTTCTGCACTGATCTGTTGAAACAATCCTTTTTGTTGCTTCAGTTTTTTATGAACTTTCAAGAGCTGGCGGTATAGTACACTATTCAGTAGATTATTTGGTGAAATATATATCGTGCAGTAACAGATTTGTATCAGTTTCCTTTAAATACAGAGCGGTCTATAGTAGCCTTTCTATATGCTTTATAACAAACTCTTGGAATCTGATGAATGCTCTATGTCATGTATGTATGTGTTTGCTAGTATTTGTAGAGTGTTTTCCCAACTTATGAGCAACACAGTACCGAACAAGGGGCACGGGCCCTTGGAAGATACAATTATTGGAGGAAGGTAAAGGGTAGACTACTGGGTCAGGAATAGTGCTCCCTAAAGTGGTGTGTCTTCAGCTTTTTTCAGATTGAAGGAGAATTGGTTCTGATATGATTTGAGGCCGATGGGGGTGTTGTTTCAGATCCTGGGAGCATTAACAGAGGAGGCGTGTCTTCAGTTTTGTTCCTTCTGGCAATGTGCTCTAGTCTGGCAATATACTGGCTTTGTGTGGTGCTGTTGCCAGGTAAACTAGGGTGTTGTTGTTCAGGGCTTTATAAGTGATGCAACTCATCTTGAAGATGATCCAGCCTTGAAGGGGGGAGTGTAGGTCTAATATTGTGGGTGTGATGTGGTCAAATTTGTTTGAGCCTCTGATAAACCAGGATTCTGCCTGTAGGATACATTTCAGGTGCATGGGTGGTATCTGGGGAAGCTGAGCAGGGCATCGCCTCAGCTATACTAAGAGAGGACTGAGGTTTGTACAGTTCTTCTCAAGTCATCTTAAGGGAGACACGTCTTCATCATCCTTAAGAGGGACAGTTGGTACCAAGCTGTCTTGATCTTCCTTGCAATGTGTTGCTTGTATAAGATGTCTGTGTTGAGAATGAATCCCAGAGGGGTTTCTTGGCCCATCAGCTGGGCGTGCCGTGAAGCCTGGCAGGTTTACATTGGAGAGTCAGGTTTGAACATGGGGTTGTTTGACAAAGACCAGCAATTCAGTGTTTATGAGATTTGGCTTCACGAAATTAGTTTACATCCAAGATTGGATGAGCATGAGGCAGTACGTGAGTCTTTTTGTCACTTGTGAGTATTGTTTTAGGTATCGTTTAGTAGTGATGAATCCTAATGCAGCTGCCAGCAAGAACAGACCCTAGAAGTTCTATGTAGAGGTTAAAGGTGATGGGAGAAAGTATGATGCCTGCAGTATATTCCACAAAATATAGGGAGTGTCTGTGATCTTGTGGAACAGATTTGCACGGGCTGGAGCAGGTTGGTGATATAAGAATGGGAAACATTTGCAGCTAGTACCAGAAAATTCCATGTGTGTTTTTAGGGTGCTGATTAGAGCTGGATGTTCGACTGTGTCAATGGTCAGTGAGGTCAAGCAGGCATGGATGAGCGATATTGTTGTGGAGAACAGTGTTGCTGACTACTCGAAGTGTAGCTGTCTCAGTGCGGCAGAATGGTCTGAAGACTAGTAGCCATACAAAATGTTTATTACTGGTGTGCTTCTCTAGCTAGGACTGCTTTCTTATTAATTATTGATTTTTCCTAGGAATGGAAAGTGGGAAATAGGGCAGACGTTGGTGAGGTCAGATGGGCCCAGGGATGGTTTATTTAGCAGGGGAAGTATATAGCTTAGGAAGGCATTGACAATGTGGAGACAGTGTGTGGGACTCTCCTTGAAAAATTTGAAAATGGCAGAATGAAAGGTTGTGTTTGCATAGAATGTTCAGTGGAGAGAATTCGGGATATTGGAGAGAGATTCTTGTGCAAGGCTGGATTAAAGGAGGTCCATTTAGTGGTGAGAGAAAGGAAAATGGATAGATGTGAAGGGGCCATAAATCATATTTTGTTGATCTTCTCAGTGAAGAAGAGGTTGATGGTGTTGCACTTGTGAACTGAAGCAAGGACTGAGTTCTGGGAGAGGATGGGTGCAGTGTTTCACAATCTTGAAGAGTGCTTTGCTTCTGTTGGTTGCCTCACTGATGGTGATCTTGTAGTAAAAGTTGTAAGCTTTGATGTTGAGGGATGGACAATTAGAGCAAAACATTTTGAGCAGGGTGAAGTCATCCAGGAGTTTTTATTTTTTTGTGCTTTCGTATGGAACATTTACATTTGGTAAACACTTGAGTGTACATGGGTGTTGAAGACTTTATCTTTGTAGTTCATGTTTTCAGTTTACTACCAGGGTTGGACTGGGACAGAAATTAGGCCTGGGTACCAATATAAAAGTGGGCCTTATTGGGGCAGTTTTGAACTTGCAAAGACATGCTTTATAAGTGTTTTGCAAGACCACATGGATTTTGAGCTTACTGCAAGCAATGTTTATTAATATTAGGAAAACAGTAAAAAAAAATTGGCCCAGATGACCATAAAACAGGGCCACAAAACACTCTACACACTGGCCTATCAGACCTGCCAGACAAGTCCATAGTGCACAAACTGATTGCCCTATAGTCCATACCAGTAATCCTCTGACACGCACTCTGGAAAAGTATGCACACCGAATTGTATTACTGAATACAATGTACACATCCTGGCATATTGGCATCTGGAAGAATACACAAAAAAGGCTTACTGCACTGAACACATTGCAAACCCACCGGAAAAGTTGCATACAACATGTGAACCACACAACACCAGGTTGCACATAAATGTAATCTCCATACCATTATGCACCAATGGTGAACATAAGATAACTTCAAATCTAGAGCAGTGTGCTCCCATCCCCCTTAACTTCTAAAATATACTGCAACTGTAGGCAGTGTAATCTCTCTAAATTTTAAACAAAAACAATTGCATAACATTGAAAACAAGTATTGGCAAAACCAGTAGGACTGGCATTAACTGCCATTCCTTTTGTGTTGTCAATGCTGGTTTTGTCTTTTCTAAAACGTTATTGTTGGAGGAGCTGCCAGGCCCTCGCCAATATAAAACAAACATTGCCAAAACCAATATGTTTCACCTATGTAAGAGGTATTAGCTATGACAAGGTCTTTCAGCCATGTTATAATTTGCATGTTTCAGGAACCAGCTGTGCAGCATTGCTAAAAGTTAGAAAAAAGCGCTTTGACAGGGCCCATCATGGAGCATGTGTTTCTTATGGTTTTTGGGGGGCAAACAGAGATGAGAGGGATGGCAAGGAACAAGCAACAAGGATAACGGAAGGCTAGAAGGGAACAAGCAACACAGTTAATGAGAGGGAGGGAGAAAGCACCATGGACAACAGGAGGGTGGGAAATGGGAGGGAAGTAGCAACATGGACAATGGGAAGGTGGGAGGGAAGAAGCAAAGTGGACAACCAGAGAGTTTGAGGTGGGAGGGAAGAAGCAAAGGGTACAGTAGGAGGGTGGGAGGTGGTAGGGAAGAAGCAACACTGACAACAAGAGGGTGGAAGGCAAGAAGCAACACGGACAATGAGACAGTGGGAGGTGGAAGGGAAGTAGCATTCTGGACAACAGGAGAGTGAGAGGGAAGAAACAAAATGGACAATGACAACAGGGGAATAAGAAAGAGAAAAACAATACCTCAAGTGCAAGCAGTGGAAGGACAATAATCAAAATGAAGCAATTAGTAGATGGTCCATGATCCAAACGAAAGAAGAGGAAGTGTAACGAGCATGCGCTGGCCAATTAGGAGGTACCAAAGAAAAGTGACAATGAAACCAATGAATGGAAAGCAATGGGCAGGCACAAAGCTCCTTTTAGTAAATAAAATGTCTTGCAAGCGACAACGCATGCATGTTGCCACAACAACAGACCAATGGATAAAGAGGGCTAGCTGAAAGCACCTCTAGGTACATTAGACATTATTTCAGTAAAATCAAAATTTCTTTACTATCGCCAGATCTAAAAAGTATGCAAACAGTCTGTAAAGATGAGGCGGAGGCAGGAACTGCTGAAAGGAGATTTATTGAAGAGAAGAGAGCCGTCCAGCATGAAGGAGAGACAGGGCAGCTGCAACTGCCAAACAGGGAACACTGGGGAAGAATGTACAGTACAGGAAGAACCCACAGGTGACATCATGGAGTTCCAGGAGGTATTGCACAATACAGGTTACCACACACCTCCCCCCTTTCTAAAAAAAAAACAAGATAGAACAACAATGAATGGTAAATCATACATAGTCATGAAATCTGTTGGGTCTTACAATCAACCTAGAGCTTTTCCTTAAACCATTGTCGACTTGGACATTGGGGGTGGGAGCAGTTGCACGAGTAGCACGAGAGGGATCTCTGGCAACACGAGAAGTGCTCCACCAATTTCCATTAGACAATTTGACAGCATTTTTGCGAACTTCCACAACTTGTTGGGAGTTGAGAAATTTGGAAAGACCTTTTTTAACGGTAACAGGATTCTTAATCTTGACCCAGTCACCAGCATGAATACCATGAAAAGACTTCTTAACTTGTCCCACGTCACAAGGGAGAGAACTGGAAGATTTCTTGTTGGCACAGTCCCATGCCACTTCCAAGTCACAACCTTTGTGGAGACTCTTGACCATCCAAAAGGGAAAAGCTTGGGAAGAAGCTTTCCTTCCTCTCATCAACTCAAAAGGGGAGAAGCCTGTAGCAACATGTGGGGTAATTCTATAAGACCATACAAGATCTTTTACAGCTTGGAAAATACAGCTACTGGAATTGAAGGCGGCCTGCACACATTCAACAATAACTCTATTGAACCTCTCGGTTTTGCCATTGTTCTGAGGGTGATACAAGGGAGTCCTAGTGTGTTTGATGCAACAATTGTTCAGAAAAACACCCATTTCCTTGGAGATAAACTGAACCCCATTGTCAGTGAGGATTTCTTCTGGACAACCCTCCCTCAGAAAAATTTTGGATAAGCAATCAATAACACTCTTTGAATTGGGAACATTGATAGGTTCAACCTCAACCCACCTAGAAAGATGATCGACAAGGACCAAGAAATACTTGGAGGTGTTGGGAAGAACATGGAATGGACCCAGAAAGTCCAGGCCAATTTTTTGCCAAGCTCTGTTGGGTGGGAGAACAACAGAATCACAAACACCTTCCAAAACAAGAACTTTATCGCTAGTGTTACAGCGTGTGCAAAGTTTGACAGCATCCACAATTTGATTATCCATTCTTGGCCACCAGAAATTTGACCTGACATTTCTTTTGGTGATGGTGGCACCCAGATGACCAGAATGAGCATCGGCAATAATTTTTTCCCGGTAAACAGAGGGAGGAATGAACTTATTGCCCCTAACAATTTTACCACTCTCCAAGGAAAGTTCAGAATTGATTTTCCAATAAATTTGGAGCTCAGGGGAAAGGGATTTTTCCTTGGGCCAACCTTTCTGTATGAAAGAGACAACATCCCTAAGTACAGTGTCATTCTCAACAGCATTAACCCAATCATTTTCAGCAAAGGAGATGGAGATTTGTGAAATGTTGGCCACAAAACACTCTTCAATTTCTGTTTCCCACTCATTTTCGTTAGGTTCTTGTATGGGTAACCTGGAAAGACAGTCAGCACGTTTATTTCTGCCCCCAGGAATGTAAACAACTTTGAAGTTGTATTCTAGAAGTTTAGTGGAGAGTCTAGCCAACCGTGCGGTTGTGCGCTTGACATTTCTGCCGGAAAGAATGTCGACAAGAGGTCGGTGGTCGGTTTGAAGAACAAATGGTCTGCCCCATAAGTAAGATTTAAACTTTTCAACGCTCCAAGCGCAGGCCAGCAATTCCTTTTCAATAACAGAATATTTGCGCTCGACAGGGCGAAGAGTCCTGGAGGCAAACCCCACAGTAAATTCTTTACCGAAGGCTAGTTGTGAGAGGACAGCTCCTAGGCCATATTCACAGGCATCAACGGTGACAAAAGTTTCTCTGTTGCCATTGAAGGGTTGAAGAGCAGGAGCTTTGGTAATGTGTTCTTTGATGAGCTGGAAACCTTTCTCACACTCATCAGACCAGCTGAAGGTGGCACCTTTTTTGAGTAAAAGTCTGAAACACTCAGTGGTCTTGGCGTAGTCTCTCATGAATTTGGAGTAGAACTCACAAAGACCGAGGAAGGACAGAAGCTGTTCTTTGTTAGAGGGAGCAGGGGCTTCAATGATGCTCTTAACTAGACCTGGCCTGGGCTTAATACCGCATTCAGAAATGGTATGACCGAGGCATTCTACTTCTCTAGTTTTGAACACACATTTACTCTTTTGTAAGGTTACACCTCTTTTTTCCAAGATGTTGAAAACTTGGTCGATGACTAAATTATGTTCGTGTTCAGTTTGGGTGAAGATAAGGATGTCATCCTGGAAGACGACAACATTAGAGAGGTCTTGGAACATTTCAGACATGATACGCTGAAAGACAGCGGCGGCAGACGCCAAACCAAAGGGAAGGCGACGAAATTGAAAAACTCCATCAGGAGTTACGAAAGCAGTGAGGTGTCGAGAGAGTGGATGTAACTCAATCTGGTGGTAAGCTGCCTTTAGGTCAAGTTTAGAAAACCAGGTGGAAGAGCCTACTTTAGCTATCAAATCCTCAATGCGAGGGAGGGGAAAGCCATCGACCCAGATAGCTTCATTGAGACTGCGTAAATCCACACACATCCTGAGATCGCCAGACCTTTTTCTGGCAAGAACAATGGGAGAAAGCCATAATGTGGATTCTACTTTTTCAATGATTTCTTGCTCGCATAATGACTTAAGGTGTTTGGACAAATCTTCTCTGATACTGAGGGGAACGTTCCTCAGCTTGTGTTTGATTGGGGAGACACCGTCTTTGACCTTGATGAAGTGTTGAAAATTGGTAATTTTGCCTAAACGATCTTCAAAAATTTTTTTGTACTTGTGCTCCCAAAATTCACTGTTAAAGATGTTGCAAACTGGGGTAGAAGATGCAAGGGAAGAGAGATTGCACCCTTCAATGAATACAGGGTTGGGTAAACCAGGTTTAATGGTGACACCAAATTCTGCCTGATGTATGAGTCCCAGAACATTGATACCACGTTTGGCAACATAGACCTTCCCCTTTATGGATTTGTTAAAAATGGAGATTTCGGCCAAGAAATAACCCAGAAGGTTGATTCTGCTTCCTTCAAAGGCCACCGAAAGGACATCAGGAGGAAGTAGACATTTATTTTGCCAAAGGTGAGAATATTTCTCAAAGGAAACAATAGTGATGCGAGCCCCGGTGTCTACCAGTAGTAGGATATGGTGATTGTCAATAGTGGCATCAACTTCAGGATCAGGGACAAGAAAAGTACGGCTAGTAGAGTCATTGTCTTTCACTACAACGACATATTCCTGATTGGTCACATCACATTCAGAAAGTTCAGTAGAAAGCTCAAGGGGATTTGAAGTTTGAAAAGAATCATTTTCACACATGACACTACGTACATTGCCCCTTCTACCTCTCATGCATACCCTTGAAAAGTGACCATTTTTTCCACATTGAGTGCATTGTTGATTAGCAGCAGGACAATTTTTAAAGTTGGAAGCATGGTAAGAAGAACCACATCTATAACAGAAAGTGCTTTGGCTGAATTGTCTATTAGGTATGAAAGGTCTTCTAAAACTGGTGTTACCCATTCTTTTGAAATAGCCACGAGAGTCACGAGGAATGGAAATGGGAGATTTGGTGGGAAAGGCTACTTTGGTGGACACAGCACCAGAGATGGAGGTATTAGAAAGAGAAACCTCTAATTGTTTGGAATCTTCTAAGGATGTTTCAATACTTTTGGCTATATCAATAGCCTTGTCAAGAGAAGGATCTTTGCAAGATAGAAGTTTTCCTTGTATTTGTTTGCAAGAGCACCGAGCAACAAGCTGGTCTCTGATAAGTTGAGAGGTGAAATTGTCAAATTCACATTTAGATGCAAGTATTTTTAAGGCAGTGACAAAGGTATCAATGCTTTCTTCGGGTTTTTGAGCTCTAGTAAAAAATTTATAACGGTGTACAACCATGTTCTTGGTTTTAACAAAATACTTGTCTAATTTGGCTATGGCTATTTCAAATTCGTCAGGGGTCTCACCAGTAGGTGGAACATAAACCGGTAAATGATCAAAAACGTTTTGTCCTTCTACACCAAGATGATAATACATTAGGCTTTTTTTTCTTTCTGCACGGTATCTAAGACCATCAATCGCTCCTAGGTAGGCCATAAAGGATCTTAACCAAAGTTTCCATTCAAGAGGAGGGTCTCCAGGAGTCTGAAGAAAAGGAGCAGGAGGAGATACATTTTGCATTATGAGATCTTCAATTTTCCTTTAAATAAAAAAAAAATGTTGTAAATATGGTTTGGTCTTTTTGTTGCTTGGTCTTTTTGTTGGAGGTAAAATGCGTGCAGAAAAGCGTGTTAATAAAAAAAAATATGTACAACAGTTGTGCACGTCAACGTGTAGAGAAATTGCGTGCAGTGGCTGTGCACATCAGCGTGTAGAAAAGAATGCGTGCAGCCGCTGTGCACATCAACGTGTAGAGAAAAATGCGTGCAGAAGCTGTGCACGTCAGCGTGAAGAGATACTGGATGCTCCGGCGAGTTGGTGAAGAAAATTAGGCAGAACTAAAGCTGTGCGCGTCAGCGCGAGATTTGCCTCCTTGTAGAATTGTAGACCAGTGTGATAGAACTATGTAGGTCAGCGTGTAAAGAGATTAAAGCTGTGCGCATCAGCGTAGAAAATTGTTTAAAGCTGAGCGCGATAACGTGCGTGACTGAAAGCGAGTAAATCCGATGAAATGTTTGAAATTGTGCGCATCAGAGGGATTCAGAGTTGTGAATTTAGAGTGCGCATCGGTAATGTCAGCTGTATGGTTGAGCTGCGTAGGTTAAAGTCGACAGCTGGCAAAGTAAAAGTAAACAGGAGAGAACGCGAAGGCTTTGTGACGTGGTGATAGGTACGCGTCTTGCTGGTTGCTGGGAAACCATGTGCTGGCGCTGGGCGTCTGGTTGGTTGCTGGGGAGACGCGTGCTGGCGCTGGACGTCTTGCTGGTTGATAGGCAGACGAGAAACGTGATGACGCTGAGTGGAGGGGTTCCACTACGTCATCACTCTGTGGCGGAGCTCGGAGGTGGCGGAGCAAGGAGTGGAGAAATATGCGGCGCCGATGAGAACAGCAAAACACAGACAGCACTCGGTAGGACTTGACTTTTGACGATGAAGAGACAGGGAGAGCAGGTGATGCGTAGCGCTGGTAGAGGAAACAAAAATATAGCGCGAAGCAGAGTAATGGTTGACAAAGCGCTGGAGGTGAGAACTCGTTTGATTGATGCGCAAAACGAGATAAATAGTAGAAAAAGGGTCTGTTGGCTGCGACGGCTCTCTAATATGAAACGTGGTATAAATGTTTGAAAAAGAAGGTACTCACAGGGAAGTAGATCGTACTTCAGGAAAATATTCGGGAGTCCAAACCGTTTTGGTAGGAGTTGATTAGTGAGTAGATCCAACAGCTGAAGAACAGCTGACCATCCTCAGTCGCCAATGTAAAGATGAGGCGGAGGCAGGAACTGCTGAAAGGAGATTTATTGAAGAGAAGAGAGCCGTCCAGCATGAAGGAGAGACAGGGCAGCTGCAACTGCCAAACAGGGAACACTGGGGAAGAATGTACAGTACAGGAAGAACCCACAGGTGACATCATGGAGTTCCAGGAGGTATTGCACAATACAGGTTACCACACAGTCCTTATCTGCATTTCATATTTGAAAGCATGTAAGCATGCTTTCGCTTTGTAGCTCAGAGAACAGCCATTTGCACGAACTGCACACAAACAATTCTACATTCTAACATGGAAGGATATGACCTACCTACTATAGAGCAAACAAAGAGCCTTCATACAGCAATCAATAAAACGTAAACTAATTTGATCTCAAGCTGGCAAAACAATGAAACCGACTTCCAATGTGGATCAGAGACACACAGAAAAGTGCCCAGCACCAGCACACGAGTAGCCAGAATGGTGACTAAATATAAACACAAAAATGTAAAACTCTACAGCATAGCACTGTTATGTAAGTAGCTCCTGCCTGCCACCCTTTATTTACTTTAAACAAATTTTATTGGGTGTTCAGTAGGCATACAGCAATAGATTATTAGTTAAAGTGGTGACATTTGAAAAGCCGTAAAACGCAATGAAAATTGCTTAACAAGAACAAAATAAAGTTTTCCAGTTACAGTCGCTCATTACTCCCAATTATGGGATAGTATACAAGAAGGACACATAGTAACGGTTCAGTATTCACTTTCAGCAACCATTTACATAGTATCAACATCATAGAGTACGTTATAGGTCTGCAGGGATCCCCTCTGTCAGTCCTTGTATTTCCTATATAACTCTAACCCCAACAAACCTCCCGCCCTCCCCACCCCCAGGCGTATCGCTTACAATCGAACCCTATTTGTGTATTCTAGGGTTGTCACATGTTGTAAATCACCCTCCGCTCTAGTGATAGTGTGTCATTGAAAGATCGGTCAGGGAACACCTGCGGCAGCACGCCCGACTGGACGTGTGGGCATCTCCTAGAATCAACGATGTTGCTAGAGGCGATCTAGTCGCCATTAACAGGGCCTTCTTCCACTAGACTATCTTCCCGGTCCTCATCCGGGTATTTCAAGAGCTCTACCAGAGCCACCCATGCCCTTCCGCTTCCAATGTTTTCTTGTGTCCTGTCCCTTTTGCTTTCTGCATTCTCACTGCTCCCTCGCATTCCGCCCATATAACAAATTCTCTCGTCCATCTGGATATATTAGGGCCATTCCTCACTTTCCAGTGGCTAGTAATATCTCTTTTAGCCAATACCAACCCCAAGTCTAAAAACGTACTTGTGATCTTGTTCTTGGCTGTGTGGGGGAACCAGTGCAGTAGCCAATAACTATCTGTCAAGGTCGCCAAGACTGTGACAACCCCCTCCCAGAAACTGCTCAAATTTGGGCAATCCCAGAACATGTGCAGGAACCCTCCTTCTTCCATATTACAGCGGGGGCAAGCAGCTGAGGTGGTGTCAAAATATTCGTTAACCGTGCCCGGGGTGAAATAAGCTCTGTGCAAGATGTAAAAGTGGACCAGCTGGAAACGCTCATTCCTGGTACTCTTCCAGGCTCTTTCCACCATCCCCCCCCCGTGGCTTTTCAGCTATAACCTCACCTAAATCCTCCTCCCACTTGAGACGTAACTCAGTCAAGGGCTGTAGTATTTCATGCGTTAGGCACCTATATATACAGGTAACCCTGCTTGCCACCCTTTATGTAGAGTAAGCATACTAACATGAGAAGACAAAACTAATATACATGTGTCTTAGTGAAAAGCCAGTTGATGAAAACGTATTTAATCTTTTTATCCTAGCAAACAGACGGAAAAGCCCCATGGACATGGCCCAATCTGGGACAGAGTTGTAAAATCAAAAACATATATATTTTTTGTAATCCCTCCATACAATTTTAAAACTTAATTGCTTGTCAAAGTCAAATTAAGAAGAAATAAAACTTGCTCTGCTGAAGTCTCTGAATCTGAGGCACAGCACAGAGACACAGTACTTGAGAAAAGCATGGGGTGGAGAGGGTGGCATAAGGGGGCATCTCAGTGGCATCAAGAGGAACAAGAAGGCCGTAAGAATTGGGAAAAGGCATGGTGAAAAGTTACATTAATTTAAAAAATGTAAAAGGGCAAGCGGGTTAGAAAGAAGACTGCGTAAAGGGGAAAGGCAAGTGTTAGGAGAAAGCTACGGGGAGGAATGGCATGTTGATTTCCTTCAATTAAAGGCAAAGTTGTTTTAATTCACATGGCGTTTTCATGTTGTTTCATCAGCATGGGCAATATAAAGTAAAAAAACAATCAGGTAAGAGTTGCCAGTCTACATTTATTGGTGTCATGATTCGCAAAGCATTGGTACTGGCAAGCCCATAGATCCCTTAGAGATTGTATGTGATAGAATTGGCTTGGAAAGAACAGGATAAAAAAGTAAAAAGAAGTGGAGGGCGGATGCTTTATACTTGAACAACCATCGGTGATAGCAACAGATCTTGCTTTACAATGTGACATCCTGCACTCTCACAGGTACATCGCTCACCCAGCACTCATGTGGGCAAAGTCTTTCTCCTAGGAATAAGAACGAGAACCAAGAAAGAGTGTCAGCACATTCTGGTGCAATTGAACATGTGCACAACCAAGAGTGCCAGAGAATAGGAATGAAGCACGTGAGAATGCATGTAGAGCTGATGCCAAGAGCTGAGATGCTCCAGACAAGTGCCAGCAAGTGCCTTGTGCAACATGCAAATTGTCATAAACAAGATCCGTTAATTCACTAGTAACCTGTATAGAAAGTCAACTTGGACTCAACAAAAGAATGCTGAAATAAGTGAGTAACATTTTGCACATTCTTAATTCAACAGACGAGATACTTAGATAAACCAGGTAAAAATGCATTCTGTATATCCAAACATGATGAGATAGCTGCCTGGATCAATCACCATGTTTTTTCAACTCAGAAACAAAGGTATACTTTTCTTTAAGTTCTTTGAAAGGGAGTAACATGTGCCAGCAATCTTGTAGAGATGCAGGCAGAAGGTAAAATCAGTGTTGATAGTAACAACATTTTATGGGGGTGGACAAAACCAGCGACTACAAAATGAAGGTTCATGGGTAAGCATGATTCCCCAGAACCAATAGCCCAGTTGTATCTGCATTCCAACTCTGGGCAATAGCTTGCTTAATCTCCACAACGGCCCCCACAACGTTAAGGATGCCTGGCCTCCACCTTTGGGGTGCCCAGGAGTGGACGCCTCAAAGGGAAAGCCAGGATGGGTTCCACAGCGGTATTCGTACAAGCGCCTTGAGACCCTTGCGGGTGAGTAGTGCGCTAAACAAGTATCAATTTACTATGTAACTCCCAAACGTTAGTGACCATCAAACATGAGTGTGAAACAAGACATTCCGAACCTATAAGGCCATAGTCAAGTTACTACCACTTTGTTTGCATCAAAATCATAGTTCAAAAAGGTAAAAAGAAAGATTTAAAGCATATAAAAGGAGTTGAATCAACATAAAAAAACACTCTACAAAGTGCACAGTAGTTCTTAATAAATCAACAAATCAATGTCCAATGTATTTACTTTTAAGATGAAAATAATACTTTAATTCACATTAACCAAAACACTGAACAAAAAATTACAAATATAGACAATGAAAACACACTCTCACTACTATCACCTGAAGAAGAGTGGTGACAGAATTTCTCAGTGTTAAGCTACACATATGGTGTTCGTCACGTGGTTCATAATGGGAAGTTCCTAATACTGTAGTCGTCACATAGTTAAAACCCATTCCTGGTGCATTTGTCGAAGAATTCACAGTGTAAAACCGGACTCTGATGGTATTGAGGAAAATCAATACAGAGCAGACTCATTGAGGTGTTGTGGAATAGAAAATCAGACCTCAGCAACACTCAAAAATAACATCATGAATCAATGTCCAACCAATGCCTTTGTCTTTAAAAAGAAACCATACTTTCATGTCCAAACAGCTAAAGACTACACTCAATTGAGAAATATTTACAAGATTTCAGTTGGAATTGCAAGCTGAAAGCCCTTCTTTACGGCGTACATAGATTAATCATGGTGCAAAACATGTACCCTAAAAAAATATTACAGAGGGCAACTAAAGTTGCAAATGTAGTCTGCATCCTTTATATGCGAGTGAAGAAATGACAACTTGACCACCAACCGCCTTTAGACTTAAAAACAGCTATGGTCTTATATGGGCCTATTGGAAAACAATCAAATAAATTACATATACAGGCTTTGTCAAAGCGTGCACTGTGTAAAATCAAAGGAGAAATCCCTTTCTCACCATATGTAATAATTAATAAAGCAAGCATGTTGGCTTTAATTTAACATAAGCATGACCATGTTGCCTCTGCCATGAAGACCCACTAAATAGTTCAGGTACCCCAAAGTATACATTGACTTGAACATCATCGCTCGTTCTGGAGACATCAAGCATTTGCTGAGGGCTGAACCAAAAGGTGTAAAATATATGTACTAAATCCTTCCTCTTGCATTTATCACGGAGTGTACAGTGTAAAAACCATTCCTGTTGCATTTGCCAAATCCCTCAAAATGGAAAGCTTCTTCCAGTGGGGTTTGTAGTGGAGTTCACAATGTGAAACCCCTTCCTATTATATTCGTCATTGAGTTCACCATGTGCAATCCCGTCCTACAATACTGGTCACAGGGTTACACCATGCCCTATCTTACTGTGTCTGAAATGAGGTTTGGGTTCACAAGTCCCTATCTGTTATGAGCAAAGGAAAGGAACAACTACTTAGGTGGACTAACACAACTATTTTCAAAAAAATGTTTGTAGAGACAATGATCAATATGTGGGTGAATCAACAGTGCGTCTCTTAATACTCCTTCTGACTGTTCTTTTTCTGGTTAACACATAAGCCCTGACAGCCAGCTGACAGGACTGTCAAGCGAGGCCTAAAAAACAATTACATTCCTCAAAAACCTTTGTCTGAGAGGGAGTAAGCAAAACCCTTGTCTACTACAATAACCTGTGGGATCCATATTAGAAAATACATGTCCCCAGGCTTGAATACCCAACCCATAAAGTATGTTGGCTTTAAAATAAGCCTTTCAGAATACATAATTAAGGCATACAGCCTTTATCATAATAAAACAGATCAGAACTATGGCTCCTAACAAGTTTTCCAACTGAGGCAATAAGGGCTACAGCCTTCATCACTGGCTTTTCAACATACCAAACATTGGGCTTTCTTATTGAGAACTTTCTTTAGAGAAAACACGTAGGGTCCAATTCACAAAGGGACTTACATGCAGCAAAATTACGAATGCAGAATGTCAACACTAATGGCGGAATCGCAATACTCGAGGTGGAAGTACCACACTCGGGGTGTAATTTTCACATGGCGCACTGCAGAGAGTGCCCTCTGTGAAGATTCCGCCCCAAGTGCGGAGTTTCCGCCACGAATGCAAAGATCCCACACTCGTAACTTTGCTACACGTAAATCCCTTTGTGCATCAAGCCCATAATTACAGGGAAAAAACAATTTCTACTCAATCAAATCCAGGCGGGAGGAAGATCAACATGTGATAACAGCCAAAGCCCCTTTCTCAAAAGAGTTTCTGAAAGCTCATTTTTTTGTTCAGCGCATAAAGGCACAAAACAGCTTTGTTTTCAAGTCAGACCTGAAAATGACGAGCAGCTGTGTCAACTTGCAACCAGAGCATTTCAATTGCCAGAAAATCTATGGCTTTCATTTAATTTTTTTTTGATAAGTGGACTGAAATATGTACCATTTGCCCAACGCTCCAAAGCAGAAAGGGGAGAGTCTAGCATCCTCCACAGACGATGAAGTGTTTTAACAGCCTGCATCTTTTAGACACATCCGTGGTAAAATCCTGTTGCATTTAATTCACATTTACTTTGTCATGCTCCGCTTCAAATCGTGGTTGGGGATCGGCTGGGAGAAATAGCCTTATGCCTTGCTGTTTAGAATGGGCCTCTTCATAGTTTACTTATTGGTAAGAAACTGCCAGAAGTAGCAGGCAAGCTATCAAAGGTAGGGGATTATCGAGAAAACTGTGTTTCTCATACAAGGATTTCTTCTTTTTGCTGTTTTTAGGTTAAAAAAAAAGTAGAGACGCGTTCACTCTATGGATACATTTAACTCAGAGTATGAATGACACTGTACTAATCAGCTAAAGATGCCAGTGGCCCCTCCATCTTTGTATGATCTCAATGTGCCAATACAAAGAAGAGCGCCTAACCTAATTTAAGGCCGCCAGGTTCCTGCACGGAGTCGATTTTCCGGTTTTGACAAAAAGTAAGTAAGGCAGATGCATTTTTCCAGTCATATAATCCTCTGGACTATGTCACACCTCAAAATGACAATAATGCATCACACGCTCTGGCACATTTAATCCTTTATCTCGCCCATGGATTTTAAACACAAAGTAATCCTTTTTTGCACTGCAGCAAAAGGAACTTAGACATTGTTGACGTGTTTGTCAGCACGAGTGCACGCCTGACCCTGATATGGCTGCTTGATTGGCTTTTCTTTTAGCGGAGCAGGGCAGCCTGACATCAAGGTGGCAGCCCTGAAGCCATGAGAGTTCAACATGCCCTGGAATACTATGAACCTCCAGAAGCATTCTTTGTGTCAGGCTGTGCTGATGCCAAAGGCCACCTTTGTTCCATAGATCTATGAATTGCAGTCGGTTTCTGCTTCTCCTGAGTGTTGTACTCTATTTCTGGCATCCAGCTAGTATAAGGAACCTACAATGGCCACTCAAAGTGTTGCCGTACTCTGTGACGGGGTACAAAAGGGGGTGGTGATGGACGGAGCATCTGAATCAATCACTCACTCACCCCCAGTCAACAGATCTGGGTTTAATCCATCACCGTTCTTTAGCCCACGCTGCCACCCCAGTTCAGACATGGCTATATGCAAATCAGTCTGACCCTGTGCATCATGGGAACAGTCCAGCCCGTGACGGGAGCATCACCTCGCTTCTGGACAGTTGCTTCTATGTTTACTCCTTGCATCGCTTCTCTTTGCCACGTATTTTCCTTCCTATCTTCGCTATGCCTGCAGCGGCTTACATTTATGCTGCCAGCCATTTTATGACAGGGTGTGAACGACCTTAAGGGAAACTCATCACATTGATCGGAACAGGAACTAAACACCGGGCATGTAGATATGCATATCAATTATTAACACAAGTTGACACCATTTATACTTGGTTGTTTTTTGCCCATTGGTCTCAGTTAACTGCCCCCCTCAATCATCTCTTACCATGTCCCTCCCACTGCCTCTCAGTTCCTTGGGGCCTCTGCACCTCGCTTGCCTCAGCTGTGTCCCTCTCCCTCCCAACGATATGTTTAGAACCCCTTGCAATGTTCTCTTATAGTTGCATATTGTCCTTATTATATTATCTGTCCCCTTTGCCCCTATTCCCTTGATCAGTCTTGTGGTCATTAACCCACCCGTTTCCCACATTCTCCACTAAACTTCTTGCTTCTTATGGCTTCTGTCTGTCCCCTTTCTATGTCTAATCCCACACAAGTTCCATTTGTGGCTAGTATGTCTCCCATAGGCTTAGAGGGGTCATGTGCCCCTAAGTCACATTCCAAATCCCTAAAGGGGTCTTCTCTATGGTATCCTTGTACTTGCATCTGAACAAAGAGACACATGAGCGAAGGCAAAAGCTTTTGGAAACCACAGTATGGACCAGTTAGGCTCAGGACCCAAAGGCTGTACCCAGTTCCTACCATAGCATCATCACTCAAACCTGTTACCCAAGACCCTTGTAAATGATACACCAAAGAAGGGAACCAGGGCAACTGAAGAGGACGAAGGCATAGGTCTTGGGCATGGATCTGCAGCAAGGTTCATCCCACTGGACAGGTTTCTTTGCCTACAATGCCAGCTGTGGCGCCTGGCGCACTATTATGATGACGGGACAATCTAACATATTTGTGAATAGGTTAATACTAACACACTAAGTTACTCTTCACATCACCAAGCTTGCAATTAAAGGAGATAGCATACCACATTTCATCACAATATGCCATACTATACAATGATATAAACAGAACAAAAATAATCCTGTACTAAGCCACTTCAAACTCTAAAACTGATCACTATACACGATATATCATTCTACAACATAAGTCAAACCACTCAATCAAATGTCACCAAATAAATCAATATGACACAGCACTCTACTACGCAGCACAAGTCTCCTCCCTACCACCTGCCACCTCACCCCACACTAAACTATGCTACTTTCTACCATGCCACACCTATCCTACTTGGCCATACTATGTAGCCCGACATAGCACATTACTCTTCCACGTAATTCAACATACTACACACCACAATATCCAACACTACTTTACTCTATGCCACACTACAGCATACCACAGCATACAGTACCTTAACTTCACACCACAGAGTAACACACTCGACTTAATATCCTACACTAACCATCACTCATAATACTCTACAGCACTGAATATAATATAACAATATTGAACACGTCATAAGACCTATCAAACCATGTGTGACAACACTGCAGCAGACAATCCACCACCCGCCCCAACTCAGATTACACAGCAGCACAGATAATAAAGCTAGATCATTCATGAGACGTGTTTAGTAGGAATTAACACTTATGTATGTGTGGTTTGTGATCACTACCTTCATTCAACTACATGTCATTCTTTGCCACAGCACCCCAACCCACACCACTCCTCCCAACACTGCTATACCACTTACTACATCACATATTATAACAGAGCACAGCACCACACCAAAATAAGATTCAATCATAATCACGACGCACAATACCACACTTTACAGTGTTGCTTCACATCTTACCGTACCGTACCACAACACTAAGCAGCACCCTTAGTAACACCACATTGCATTACATCAGAACACTTCAGCCCATCCAGCACTGCATAAAAGTAAACTGGAACATATAAATCACCCTACACTATGGCTTTGCATAACACATCAAAGCAAGATGTGAAGGAACACACATCACACCAAGCCATCAAACATCCAGAATAGCATACTGCATTAGATAAATAGCCATCAGATACCAGCCAACTTATCTTCACAGTAAACCACAATACACACATTACGTACTTAAACAGCACAGTAAAATGTACAAAACCCATAGTATATGACATATATAAATGTGCTAAAATAAACAACCTCTCACCACCTTCTACGCCATCAACACCAACTGGACTACCACATCACGTATTCGAGATTACATTACAGCATACTATTTCACACCTTCCACCACCATAAGCACCCACATCACTACACTGCAACATACCATCAACCTTCACATCACATTAAAAACCACCTGAGCACATCATATCTCAGCACCAGAAAACCAATTCACAACCCCAAATACCAAATCACACAAGTCACAGAACAGCACACCGTACAACATCATATCTTACAATGCCACACACAACACAAAATATACAAAGTTTCATCAAACCACACCAGTATTGCTACAATATACCACACTAAACCTTGCTCCAACTGTATCACGCTATATCCCACCAAAGAATAACATACCATAACCCATACCATCCAACAGCACTTCACTCCATCCAACACTGCATGATCTGAGATTACATCAAACCATAGCACATCATATCACAACACGCAATCTTGAGTCTTAATACCACCACTGGACGATCATACACTATTGACAACCAATCACCAGGCTGATAACATCCAAAATTATCAGGGGCAACCAAAAATAATTGACGCTGTGCTATATAAAACCTCAAAGCAGAATTTGGGAAAACGATCAGATATTCACAGACATTGTATAGCAGGAGTCTACTGCAGCCAACCTCAGATCTCAAAAAAGGATCTACGTGATAGAAGACAATCTACTACCCTTAGCATAAAAGTGCCCAGAGAACAGCATGTTAAGTGTTCCTACAGAAATAGTTGCATACACTCTCCAGGGTCCACATACAAGAACGGGCCAGACCACAGAATCCTGCTGGAAGTTTTGCTATGCTGTGCAGAAGGGAGCATCAGTGTCAATGTGCATACAACATAGAAGTTGTATAGAAGGAAGTGTATGCAGTAACGTACCAAGCACTTTAGGTACAGGTAAGACTCATTTAACTCTCACACAAATAGCTGCAGATGTCGTCTGCTCTACCCTTCATGTGAGGTTCTCCAACTCTTACTGCAATAACACTCTTGGAAATTAAACACCCCTGAGACATTCCTTCCTCACACATTCGCTGACTTACAGGACACACTGGCAAAAACAAACAGGTCAGTGAAATGGCGTTGGTTTCTATAGTGGTAAGCAATGTGGACTTCAGTGACTTTGCTACAGAAGCACTGTTACTTCTACCAGAGCAGAGAAAGCCACCAATGCCTTCATGTACCTCCACAATACAGCCCATGATCAAGAAACAAAGCAAACGATCAACCACTTATGTGCAGACTGGATGGGCCTGGTGCCTTTCTCAGCTTTTACTTCTCTAAATCTATCAGTGTGCTTCTTCCTGACACAAAGTATGGATATGCTTAACATACAGCCCTTTGAGGATGCTTTAAGAAGCTGCAACACTAAATTTAGGCTGGCTTTGGCAATGCAAAGAGGTTCATGGAGTGGGGGAGATACTTTTGGCAGGGACTAGTCTTATCTCTTGTAATGTCGGCCACTTATACAGTTGCAATCACAAACTTAATGACCAAATATTGGTTGTCATTAACACCCAAATAATTACTAGTTATGCTATCAACATGCCAATGATGAACGGCTGAATTGACTCTTCGGAGGTTGAACCTGTAGTCTTCCGGATACACACAGTTTCATCGATGGGAGTGCAGACCACTGAGGTTGCAAACTGGCTAATTATTTTCATAAACATTGATTGGGCCCCATAAACACCTTTGTCCAGGTCTCTAATATGTATCTTTATGATTAAGGCCAAGAAACCACTTGGAACTCGCAGTCTGGTCATTTAAAAAAAATTAGGTTAGGTTTGAGAATGCGGCTCTGTATGGCAGATGTAAAATAGGTAATACACAGTGCAGGAAATGGTACACAGATTTTTTTTAACAACAGTTTTTATTATGCCACTTGTCAAATACAATGCAGAGCTTTGTAACTCAGAGACAGACTGCCACATGTTACACATAACCTATTGCGTTGACTTTTAATATATACATTATGCAAAAACTGAAACAAACACCCCCATGCCCCCATGCACTGTCTTTGCATCACACTGATAATAATACAGATTCCCCTGCACATGAACCATTATCCGCAGGACCTAAAGGTCTGGAACCACTACTCCTGATCCACTTAACCCTCAACTGCCACGTCCCTCGCAGCAGGGGGCTCTAGGTCCAAACCCAGATACGTCGCCCACTTCTTCCAGATCTTAAAATGCTTCAGCGGGCATCCCCGTGCCTGAAAGATAGGAACCTACCGACCCATATTGAAGTCTAAACCATTCTTCCACGCCGAGAGCCGAGGTGGAGCCCCAGCCTTCCAATTACGGGCAAAGGCCCGTTTAGCCAGCGTAAACCCCAGTAGCATCAGATAGGGCTTATAAATATTCCCCCACCCCCTCCATTAGATGTAACAGCACCAGTTTAGGGGAGAACAGGAGCTCCCACCCCAAGACCTCAGCAAAGCAGGCTAAAACCACCCGCCAGAACCTTTCAAGCACCGCGCGCTGTCTAATCGTGTGGAACAGGGAACCATCAGCAGAGCCACATCGTAGGCACACCGGTGTCCCTATCAAGCCCCCAAGCCCATCCTCAACAACCTGATGGGGGTAGAATAAACACGGTGAAGATAATTAAATTGGATCAACCGAATGCAATTAAAAGTTCTATAGTTAGTGATTTTACATCCTAGAAAATGGGAAACACACTTTGGAGCAGTTATTCATCATAAATAATCCAGGGCCCACATGCAACCATGTCCTAAAGAACCCAGAATTGTTCTTTATTCGTAAAACTTAATTTTGCAATGTTATAGTAGATTGGCTGTTTCTGTCGTTTCCTGCTTCTGTTGTTTTAAAAGTACAATATTTTTAATCGGACCGAAGCATTAATTCTTGTCTTTGTTAGAAATAACTGGTGCGCTTGAGCAATTTTTAATTAAGTGGAGGAATGTATCATTATAATTTTTGGAAAGGTTATTGATATGGAGAAATTTGTGACTAACATGATTTTGGGCATGATTTTAAGAACCTGTCTTCATAACTTAAATTATTCATTACACTAAGGGGCCTTTGCTTAAGTCACACGAAATAACGTGACTTGATGGCTTCCGGCCCCACGCCGCGGCCTTCACCGTGACCCTCGCAAGGACATTTCCAGGCAGCTCGGTCCACTGGCGTCTTCCACCGCTTCACTCCGGCTGAGGGCAAACTGCGGGCCTTGTTCAATGGAAAATATATATGCCACAAAGAGATTCCAGGCTAACTTCTGTTAGGACAAGCATTGGAAATGCAATAGGTCTCGCAGCATTAGAGTTAGTGCTTTTAGAATTGTTTATGGGTTTTTTTGTAAATCTTTAGCATTTTTGTTTCCTGTAGCCAATGCTAAAGAATTAAAAAAAAAAAAGCCATAAACATTTCTAAAAGCTCTAACTCAAATGCTCCGAGACCTATTGCACTTTGTGAGGGTGAGGGGTTGAGGGTGAGTGAGGGTGAGTGAGGGTGAGGGTGGGTGAGGGTGAGTGAGGGGTTGAGGGTGAGTGAGGGTGAGGGGTTGAGGGTGAGTGAGAGTGAGGGTGAGTGAGGGTGAGTGAGGGTGAGTGAGGGTGAGTGAGGGTGAGGGTGAGTGAGGGTGAGTGAGGGTGAGTGAGGGTGAGGGTGAGGGTGAGTGAGGGTGAGGTATTGAGGGTGAGTGAGGGTAGAGGGTCAGAGAGGGTGAGGGTGAGTGAGTGTGAGGTGTTGAGGGTGAGTGAGGGTGAGGCGTTGAGGGTGAGTGAGGGTGAGTGTGGGTGAGGGTGAGTGAGGGTGAGGTGTTGAAGGTGAGTGAGGGTGAGGGTGGGTGAGGGTGAGGGAGGGTGAGGGGTTTAAAATGTTACTCAACAAGTGATTAAATTGCATCCTAAAGTACGTAACAGCTTTTTACTAACAGAGCCCCTTCTATCACTCAGAGTAAAATATTTATTGAAATGTTGCAATTTGCACTTAGCACAAAAAAGTCTATGTGCACACTTATAATAAAAGGTGCCCCTCTTTTATTATGTGCATTCCGGTGATGATAAGGTTTTTTTCAAGCACAGCAGTGAACTGAAAGAATTTGCTGCAGTGGTGTGTTTACCAAAACATATGGTAATAGCATGCGAGATAGTTTGTTTAAACGCTCTCTCCAAATATTTGTAGGTGAAAGGTATAAATCCATACAGGGCCTGCCTAGCATTCCATCCTTTTGAAGTAGACAAACAAGAACCACGGCGTTGGCTAACAAGCCAGTATATAAGTAAAAAGCGCTTGTGTTTTTTTGCAGTGCTGTAACAATGGAAACGATTATTCCACATTACATTCGTACAGAATTCCACCCTAACAATTGTCAAGCAAAAGCTTAGATTATGGAGTGGCGTGTGTAAAATCATCTGTAATCAGGCTTATTACAATACGGAAGTTAAGCTCTTTCTTTCGAAAATGTAGCCTACTTTAAAGCTGTTAAAAATGTAGCTCATGTCATAACAACAAACGTAACTATAGACTGCTTGGGTAAATTAACAAAAGGCACATCGAGTTTTCCCGCGCTCACTTGACACAGTCGATCATCGGACAGAGTATTCTGAAATAGGACAGCAGTTTCTACCTACGATTCTCAGGAAAAAATATTTAGGACTAATAGGTCCTGTACTGGGAAAGGCACTTTATATCAAAAACAGTTGCTGCAATGAAAGCAAAAGGTCTGTATTAAACAATGGGCAAGCGCATAGCTCATAATTCATTACAGAATCACTTCATTATGACCCTAAGAGTACTGTTATGGATATGAGTGAGAATTCTTGCATACAATGACGTCAGTGTGATTCAAATGCCACTCATCTTGGTGTATATGCGCACTGTATAATGTGTCTAAACACCATATCACGTGATGCCCTGAGGAGGTAACCCGTCATACCTCCCTTTTAAAATGGACCCGATTCGTGCTGGAAATATTGTTGCGTGATCATCGTGTGGAGGCGCCATCCGTGTGCTGACGTCATGCGTGTGTAGTGCTCACCTTCGATTGTAAAGTGACGAATGAATGAATACCCTTGAAATAAACACACTGACGTGGATCAGCCGTGTTCCTTCATAGACGGGTGGGGCTCTCGAGTCAGTCGCAGACCCGCTGGAGCTTTGCAAACATTAGAACCAGCATTCGGGGGCAATTGTCTTGTGGAGCCGAGAGATCCAGGCTTTCGCACATAGCGCCACGACCATAGCCATGCTCCCTACAACAGCTAAAACTAAAGCCGCTTCGTACTTGAGACTGAAAATTGTGCAGAAGTAAAACCGTGAACTCCCTGGAGTTTAATGCAAAGCTTTTGGAGCAGATAGAACAAGCGGCTGCTTTACTCCTGAGCAATACTCTGCAGGGTTTCTGGGAAGGGCAGGAGTACAGCTGGTGTGACGTGTCAGAGGGCGGAGAGGTGCACTTCAGTGAAAGAACGCAGAGGGTCGTAGAGGACAGGAGGTATGGTGAAGCAACAGGAGGGTGTGGGGGAAGCAACACGAGTGGGGGAGCAATCTAATGGACAGAAAGAGCAACGTGCACGTTGAGTGAGACCGAAACTGGAGCAGGCAGAGGAGAGGCACACCAGCATGAGGGTACAACACGTGAGAGCGGAGGAGAATGAGCACACATGGGAGACAGCTGGAAAACACATGCACTAGTGGAGTGCGTAAACAAACCAAACTATAGCAGCGCATGAAAATGTACAGTGGAAGCATACTAGTATTGTGTCCATGCTGCAGATGAACAGGAAGCAAAGCCACGCAAGTCTTAGAATAAGAAGCAAGCTAATGAGTGGCAATGACGCCAGCCAGTGGTAAGCAATGGGCGGAGTCCAATCTAACAATACGTCTCGTAGTGGACGGTGCAAATGCTGCGTAGCAGGTCAGAGCTAAAAATGAAGATTTGTTTCAGCATTAAAGTACACAATGGAGACACTAATGGGTGAGGGGAAAACCGTGCACGGGGGAGAAGCACAAGGGGGAGAGAACAGCGCAGAGGGGCGGGGGAGAAGCACAAGGGAGAGAGCAGCGCAGAGGGGCGGGGGAGAAGCACAAGGGGGAGAGAGCAGCGCAGAGGGGCGGGGAAGAAGGACATGAGAGAGAGAGAGAGAGAGACGCATACCTGTGTGAGACAGCAACAGGGAGCGTTGCGAGTGGCATACAAGACGGAGGGAAGAGAGGGGAGGGGGGAGGAGAAATGCGACACGGCGGGAAGGGGAGGGGGCGGAGCGGGTAAAATAAACAAGACGGAGGGAAGAGAGGGGAGAGGGGAGGAGAAATGCGACACGGCGGGAAGGGGAGGGGGCGGAGCGGGTAAACAAAGACGGACGTGCACGCGCTTTTAAGCTCAATGCGCATGCGCATTGAGCCTAAAAGTCACGGGCACTGCAAGGAATCGCCACGATTCCTTGCAGTGTGGATAAAGAGTAGATAAGTCCCAATATTCTCGCCTTGCTCGATGCGCATGCGCATCGACAGGCGAGACCTAAAAAAGAGAACACTTCAACGCATGGTCGCTAAGACAACAAACTGACCTTCAGAGTGGGAAAGGAAGTGCATTCCCGTGCACGTGTTCAAAGGCCACGCAGTGCTCACCCAAGCGCAGTCTGAATAGCCCCGCTGGAGGTGCCTGGCTTTCATAAAGGCCAGGCAAACACACATACCTAGCATTCCTCTCTTAGGTTCACGGTTATGTAACAGCTTCAGCCCCGGAGCCTTCTGGGACGAGGGCCCCCTGGATAGCAGACGACGCAGCCTGCCTTTAATTAGTGGTCACGTGGTGCAGGAGCAACCCAGGAGAAAGTGTACAGTCTGCGAGATTGCAATCAACTTTCAGTCAGAGAGACACGCAGCAGTCTGTAAACGCCTCTTTGTAGCTCGACGTGCTATACAAAAGAACACTTTCTATAAACAGTAGGACACAAACTACGATATGTGAAAATATAAAATAAGATTTAAAACAGACATATGGAGGGGTGAATAAGCGGAGTAAACTGAAATAAATCAAGAACAAGGTCAACATGTGTGACTAATTTCGCATGTTATAGCAGAGTGGCAACATTCTTTCAGAACTGGAAATGGCGATAAATAAACAGGGTTGTCAATTTTTTCTATACACTATGGAACAACAAGTTGGCATGCCAGCAAATATATAGGAAAAGCTGAGCCGGAGTCCAGTCGTGTCTGATTTGGCTCGAAGAGCTAAAGATTGAGGACATGCAAAGATCTGGCTTGTAAATAACACAAACGTCACACAAAAATGTGATAAAAGCTTTCATATATACACACTAAACATTATTTCTTAAATGCTTCTGTTTCAATTTAGTACATTAAATTATATAATTGCACAATAGTTATTAAAAGAATATTTAACCAGGCACTAAGAAATATTTAATAATTCCCAACCCGATGCCTGGGTGTGAGAATCTGGGTGTGCTACATGATCTGGATGTGGGGCCTTATCGTGGAGTGTACACTCACAGATAGTATCTTGGGTCCATTCAGTATTGTTTACTTAACCGTAGCTCAACCCTGGGTAGCTGTGGCCGCAAGCATCAAGGCTTGGCAAAATAACTTAGTGGGAAACATTTAACAGCACCAAACAGAATAAAATAGTCACACAACAAGAAAGATATAACAATTTTTTTTTTCATATTTTATGAATTTTTAGAATGATTGATCAACAAAAACAGCTGGGAGGTTCTTGAGATACAGATTTTCAAAGCAATAAATACTTTTAAATGCAACCGCAAAAAAGCAATGGTCAATAAAAACTTTGCAAACTTTTGAAAAGTTTGAAACAGTTCAGCTACTCGGACCCTGTTGGGTAACCAAATCCTACCGGACAAACGTCAAGTAGTCTAGTATGGATGCTAGAAACAGTTACCTGGCCACCAGGGCGTTTTTTAAGCAAGTTCTTAACTTTAAAGGATAACCACCATAGACTCTGATGGACTGGTCCTGATGCTGAGGAATGCAGGCAAAAGAAGCTCACAGGATGCTCGCGATGCTGTGTGTTCCACAGGATGAAGTCAGGTCGAGTTTTCAGTCCAAAGGTGTATGGAGGCGACTCGATCCACAAAGTCCTCTGTGCAGGGTTCCAAGGCCTGCTGATGAAGAAGACCATGCTCTTTTGCAACATAGGATTCATGGTGCAAATCTTTGGTGGAAGCTGGTGTCCACCTTGGGTGATGAATCTGGTCACAACCAACACTCACGGGCCCAGCAGACATGGGTGCACCTTTTAGCTATTTCTAAATTGTTCTTTGGGTTGACCGGCGTCCGGTAGCAGAAAAACTTCTGTGGTGGCTATCAGAGATGCAACTTGGGCTCTTTCAACTTTAATGTCCCCAGTGCTGGTCTTGGAGCTCAGCCAGCTGGCCCTTGGAGGCCCTGCTTGGGACTGGAGCATCAAATCTTCCCCAAGCCAGGCACGCAGAACGGGGTCCAAACTCTGCTGGCCCAAAGTGCAGCAGGCGCTGTCGCAGCTTCTCTTTGTGTGCTTCCAACAGATGCGAAGTGGTCTTCTATTCATCCTTATCCCAGGAAAGTGCCCTGAGGGGACCATGTGGTCACTAGCCAATGGGCTACTGGGTCCCCTCCTCTCTAGTGACGTAGTTCCATTGATGTGTGGTACCTGGCTACCCTAGAGTTCCCCAATCTTGTCCCCACCAAGATGACACAACCCTTCCTTGGTAGTGGGGAGCAGGGTATCCCACTCTACCAGTAGCTACCAGTGGGCTACACGTCTATGGACAAACTGGCTTGGGCACTGGTTTTACTCTCCTTGGCTCCATCTCCTAAGTGTCTGCAGGAACAAAAGGCATCCTGCTCAAGGATGTTGGCACAGCAGCACTTCAAAGGCGGCTTGACCTTTGAAGCCTGCCTTTTGGGTTAACGCCCTGAGTGGCCATCGTGGGGGAGAAGGGGACTTCTCTCTCCCTGGTAACTGCCTTTATTCCTGGGTCTGGGAATCGTTCACATGCCTCCCCATGTGGTCAGAAACCAATCTATGTGTCAGTGCCTTTGTTAGGCCACTGGACTAAGTGGAGTGCAGAGTGGCAATTTTATAAAAGTTGCTTAACTTTTATAGTGATTTTAAATCTGGCCTGCGCATCTGGTCAGATGTAATGTCCCAATTAATTTGATGCCTTACATGACTTGGTTAGGTAGTACCATTCAGAATTAGCCAGGCTGGGTTGCCAGAAGATAAACTTGTGTTAGCCAAATGGGCACCTAAACCTTCCATAGCAAAACGACAATTTAGAAGTGTTGCTGTTAAGACATAACAAATATTATGTCCTATGTAATATATAGCTCCCTGCTATAGGATTCCATAGGCCTTCCTTAGGGGAGACTTACATAAATCCTCAAGCAAAGTGGTGGCGTTGCAATTAGGAGTAAGTCGAATTAGCAGAGTCACACACTCCCCTTTCAGCCTGCAGTGGCAGGCTGCGGTACATTTTGTCTCTTTCACAAGCAGAGTGGCACAGTCTTGTAGCCCTGAGTGAACACTGAGTTACATGCCCTTGGTACCCTGGGTATCATATTTTAGGGACTTATAATAAGTAAGTCCGTTGCTAATTGGGTGAACCCAATTAAACATACCTTTTGAAATGGGACAGAACATGGCACAGAGGTTTGGACATCAGGCCTCAGTGCACTCTCAAAGTTAAAAAACAGCAGCTAATAGTCCAAATGGGGCAAAAAGTGTTGGGGCAGTAGGGAGGCACGAGGACTTGCAAAAATCCTGTTTTCTTACACCGGGTGATGCTGCCATGAATTAAGCAAGAAAAATCAGTCTGGCATGTGAGATCTTATAGTGCAAATATGGACCTGAAGTTCTACAAGACACTGTAGTGCACTAAAGTAAACCAAAGTTATTTGCCAGAGTCAAACGATTTGGTCAAGTGATGGGCGCGGGGAGGGCGGGTTGGATTAGGGTACTGGGTTTCTGGTTCCACAGTGTCCAATTCAGCCAGAAGATGGGTAGGTCATTGTCTATCTTCACATTAAGTAACAAAGAGCAATGCTCTGCCTTCTTTCCTGAACTAAATTAGAAAACTGTGTTAAGTATGTGTAGCACCCGTTAACTCAATCTACAATTATAAAGATATAACATGTCTATTTTTTTTCTGTCTAGAGAGAAGACACTTGAATGTAAAGAAAGCCAAAAAATGTCTTTATATTAAAATCACTGCCTAATAATCCGTAGGATTTCAGGAGAGGGTCAGCAATGACAGCAATTAAGAGATTAGCAAAAAAACAAACACACCCCAGAGAGATTGCTATCAATGAGACACATCAAGATACCTACTATGAAGACAGACCTACACTAACAGCAGAAGAGCACCCTTTAACATTTCACACGTTCAGCTGCCCTATGTTTGGGAGTTAAATATTCAGAAGCAGGGTGGAAGCCCATGAAGCTTGGCTTGCCTCTTGGCTCACCAGTCCCCATGGGACAAGGGCCAGGCCAGAGCCAGACACCGGATCCTGCCTGGGCTTGTTTCTTGATCAGCTTGCGCACTTAGACACAGAACGCAATGGTCCTAATGTTGAGATTGGTTTCCATGTCCACGGTGAACATTATGAGAAGGATTTTTATAGAGTTTTAAAGCCCTGGATAATCACGGAGAAGGCTGAACATACTCCAAAAAGGTGTTGTCCACCCACCACAAATGGTCAATTTCTGTGCCAGTATTTTGGGGTTCCCAAAAACTAAGATTTATGGGTGATGCAAGTAAATTTATAGATGCCCTGTGGTTCAATGGGGAGCCATATCAAGCCTAGCAATTAGTTAGACTTTCTTGTTGCCCAGGCCAGCCTGGCAGCAGCAAGGAAAGCAACTTTGAGGTGGTTTAGATTCAGTTTACGAATATCAGTGAGTGATGGGTTTCCATAGTCTAGTCTTGGCAGTATAAGGTACTGGATAGCTAAATCAAAATGAATCAGGGAAAAATGGATTGATCGCATGAATTAGTCAAATTTGAAACTGTTCTCTCTTTACCTCTGTGTTAAAGTGCACTTGAAAGTTAAGAACTGCTACAACTAGGCAAAACCTATGATGATTAGGGTGTTTGCATCATAGGGTATCTGACAATCGGGCTAGGGATGTGTCCAGGTGTTCACATCATAGGTTGTCTGACAATCAGGCTAGGGGATGTGTCCAGTGGACCCGATAATAGGGCATGTGGTGGAACCATGTTTGAGGGCCTCTGGGTTCCCCAGCAAAATAGGTTATATAATTCTATTGTTTCCCCGTTTGGAGACAGGCCTACATAGCTACACATTTCCAACACAGTCTCCAAGAGGCAGTGCTGTTTACCTCTGAACTGCGGAGGCAGGTTAATTTTTAACATATAGAACACTTTTGCAGCAGGCCCTTAATCCATTATGCTGCTTCACTGGGATTGAAACCTGCAAGCTATACAGAGGTCTCTGCAGCTAGTACCCTAACAAAATGAAATATCTTACTGCTAGTAGAACAAAAATGCACACATGCCTGTATAGTGGCGACCCGAAGAGTCCAACTGTGGGTGGGCACAAGTTTGCCGCTAAAAGCAGCAAATGGTGTCCTGCACCAATGAAATTCAAGCTCACGTACAGCAGGAAGCATCTGCCCTGGATTCTTGCCAGGGATGCAAAGGCATTTAGCCTCATAACGGCTATGGAACGTCCAGCTCCAGTGCTGGACGTTCCATTGCAGCTATGAGGTTCGAACGTTCAATGGCCGACGGCAGCACTCCTGAGGTAGTGGTGCCGTCGGCCGCCGAACGTTCGAAGCACTTAAGAGGTTAATAGCACCTATGCTTTGAGGACAAGACGTCTGCCCCCACTATTGCACAGTACTGACATCAAACAATCAGCTGGTGCTGGCCTTTGTAGTAGATTAGTAGGAAAAGAAGGCCAACTAATATTATGAAGTGGGTAACGATATGTAAATGTACAGCATGTTGGAAGAGCAATGTCCAAGCTAATCTCCTTTAGTTACATTTAGGGAAATTCAAATAAAATGCCAAATCTGTATAGATCATGAAAACTTTGATACACTGTTTGAAGGAAGCTCTCCTGGTGGGGACTGCTGTGAACCACTTTCACAATCTGTGTTTATGAAATACTAACCACCTGTGAGGATTCCTGTCAAGGCAACATTTTCCCCGAAGCTATCCTGTCAGAATTCCAGCATGTTCTTTCTCATTCTGACCCTAGGGCTATTTTTCACAGCACGCTGCACCTTGGCATTACACATGCTCCACCATCCACGTTCTGCTGTAAATAAATTCTTCTCGCTGGCAGGGATGGAGTTTAGAACCTGAAGTGTGGAGTTTACTTTAAAAAAATACCACCACAATATCTAAAGGGAGAGAAACACTGTGGGAGTATTTTCGTGTTATCCCAGTTTGTTTTAGAGGTTATATCTTAAAAAGTGCCACGACACACCTTGAAACCTAACCAACCACCAAGAAAGAAAGGAGGGGCATACAAGAATCATTATTGTTGGTAATGCAGGTTTGGGAAATGAGAGCTAATGGGTGTGGGCTAACTCACAATGATAGTAAATCACTGACTGCACTGTCATTTTGGCCCAAAACAACATTAAAAATGTCAGATGGTCCACAATGTCATGGCAGAACATCTGTCCTATATGTGATTCCTGTAGGTAGACAACCAAGGCAGGTGGAGGGTGTCCATCTGCACAGCACACATATCAAATTCACCTCCATGCGCTGGTTTTAATGGCAGTCTTGGACAGTATTGCCAACGGTGGGAATGACATCAAAGGGACAGACAGCACTTTTATTGGCAACCCCTTCAAGGGAATTCCTGTCAGTGCCAGTACTGCAAATGTGTGGTCCCTGTGGTGGCACCACCATTTACTACAAACCTCTTTGTTCATACTATAAACTAGGTGGCGGATCGTAGAAAAGGGTAGACATGACATCTGGCTTGGCAGATGTCCTGTTACTCCCCATGTCTACATTACCATCAATGTCTATAGTACTGATTACCACAGATTATTTGTGATGTCAAGGACAGAGAATTATTAGCTATAAATACGCAACTCTTACCACCTATGACATCTCAAGACCACAGTGAATTGCAAATTTACCAATTTATGACTACAGTATGTCATAACTGAACGTCCAGTGAACATTTTGTTACCTGGTAATCTGGAAGTACATAATATAACCGCTCTAGAGCTTTTTCTGTTTGCAGGTCAAGCAAAGGTCAAAAACTGATTTTGTAAATGCTTTAAACTTATTGCTTGTGGACCACAATGTTGTAGGGTCAGAGTTGCTGGGTGTTAAGAACAAATCAAACCTCACTGAGTATTAGTCGGAGTATTTGATCACTCTAAATTGAACAGGCCTGGCGAAGCCACGGAGCTGTATCCATCCGAAAATACAACATTGCAAATGACTGACAAACTGATCTTCCCTACATACGAGATGATCAGGCTTCACTTCCGTTAACGGCTTCCAACATCGTTTATTCTTCCAACACCGTTTATCACATGGTACTCCGGGAAACCTTATACCATAAGGGAATAGAAGGCAACTATTTTTTCGGTTTCACATTGCTTTGTCCTAACAGTTCTTAAAGTGTAACTCTGGGTAAGGTTTTGTCCGGACTCCTAACTCTGGAGGTTGGGCCCCCTCGGGCTTGGTCTTGTCACCAGGGCAATCAGGTGTGCACATGGAACATCTAATGAGCCAGGCTGACACTGCAACGTACTGACATGCCTTTGACAGCCAATTATACCTGCAGATGAAGTCGGACTGCTACCTCTGGTTACTGGAATCCAGTCTCATCAACATGCAACAATGGGCAATGCTGTCCTTCCTAAAAATAACCCCATCAACAACCAAATACCTAATCATAGGCCGTGTGCAGAGGAGCACTAGAACAGAAGTTCTCCACAATGATTGTAAAAAACTAAACCAAAAAACCCAATAAACAAACTTAAGCACACCTCGCTCTTCTCGGAGAATCATGTACTGGAAGCAGCATAGTCGGTGGCCCTGAATGCTTAAAGTAGCAATAACTAGGTTCAACCATATCTTTATATTCTCTGGATACTGTTAATCATTGAGAACATAACAGAAATTTCCCAAACTTGCTTCTGCTGCAGATCCAGCTTCTATAATACAGTGTAAGACAAAAGAATAATTTTTTTAGCTATTTCTTTACAGTTAATTTTGGGCTGCTATGTAGATGCCATTCACCATAGGTGTAAGACAGAAATTGGAAATCAATCTAAGTAGACTTGATTTAGCAAGGAAAGCCTAAGATAATGTAGACTTTCCACAGCCTTGATGGTAAGAAAAATCTGGATTTTATTAAAGACAGGAAGGCTAATATTATTCATCTTTCAGCTTTGATCATCCTAACTTGTTCACATACCTAACAGACACATTGTCCATCCGCAGAAGGATTGAGCACTTTGCCTTGTCCTTTGTAAAACTATCTCAAAAGAACATGCAGAAGTTCCAACAAAAGGCAGCAACGCACCACTTTGCAAAACCCCTGCAATTAACCTTCTCAGCTAAGTATGTAGTTTTGTGCATCCCTTATTTAATTTTAACAAATGAGTTACAATCCCCTTTTTTTGTATCATCAATGAAAGAAAAGGGTGCTGTTGTTTCAACCTGTCTTCATTGATAACACTGCGGCAACAGGAAGCATATTTAATAATTGGGAGAGGCTGCTTTTAGAAATTATTTAATGCTGATGCACGATTTCAAGAAGTCTACATTTGTTAGTTTCATTCTGCTGTGAAACCATCTTTGCACTTTCATAGGGGGGTCAATTACTTCTTATCACAACCTACAACAAAGTACTTTTTGGGCCACCAAGACAATCCAAGACCCTTTCAACTAAAGGAACACTAGTCTATGTGATAGAGTAAAGGGGCCCATGACGGGTTAGGATTTGTTTGCAAGTCGATGGGAGGGAGTAACTACAGCAGACAGTGTCCTGCACAATGCTGCATTAGAAACATGTGTTTATCTTTAGAGCTGCTTTAGACATGCAAATAGAGAGAAGCACAATTACCTTCATTGGAGCAGACCTGAACAAGCAGCAAAGCACACCTTCTCCAGCATAGGAGTGGCCACACGTTATTTACTGCATCCCGGCCTATCCCACACATCCTGACCTATCCCACACATCCTGACCTATCCCACACATCCCGACCTATCCCACACATCCCGACCTATCCCACACATCCCGACCTATCCCACACATCCCGACCTATCCCACACATCCAGACCTATCCCACACATCCAGACCTATCCCACACATCCAGACCTATCCCACACATCCAGACCTATCCCACACTTCCAGACCTATCCCACACTTCCAGACCTATCCCACACTTCCAGACCTATCCCACACTTCCAGACCTATCCCACACTTCCAGACCTATCCCACACTTCCAGACCTATCCCACACTTCCAGACCTATCCCACACTTCCAGACCTATCGCGCATTAGCTGAATTTAATATATCGTCAACCCGCACTGGCTGTATGGAGAGGTTGAAGAGTAGGTAGGCGCAAGGACTTTGTGCATTGGCTGAAATGAGTAAAGGGGGCAACCTAGAAATAAATTACAGCAATAGACAAGCCTACTTAAAGAAATGGTTGATCAGTATTTTAAAAGAATACTAGGAAATACAGAGCTGTTTGCAGATGGTGAGTAAATTAAAGCAACTGATGGCGAACGTCACAGTGATAATAAAGAGCAACCTATCATAGCGTTGTGGGAAAGACTGCTACAGGGCGAGAGGTAGACAGAGGTGTAAATGTTGTGCAGGGCAATGAGACATGGGGGCAGATGAAGTAGGGGATGAGGGAACTACATACGCTCAGTTTTTAGGCTTAATTGAGCATAAAGCTGCAAAAGCCCACCCAGTGCAAAATGGAAGAAATGCTATCAGTTACACAGGTCTGAAGGAAGGGAATGAGAAAAAAAAGCGTGTTACCAGCAAATCGGTGGCAGGAGAAGTCAATGAACTGAACACGAGATTAATGATAAAGTGATACGAGATGTGTGTGTGTGTGTGTGCGCGTGTGTGTGTGTGTGTGTGTGTGTGTGTGTGAGCGTTTTCGAAATAGTGTTAATATTTTTCAACTGAGCTGAGTATGAATTAGAAAATTGCAGGTAAGAAATCTATACCAAGAGAAGGTGCCTGGAATCCTTTGAGGGCAGACTGTGTTTGGTTCGTGTTTGTTTTTGCTATAATCCCTTTCAGAGAAGTGCTGTTTGGATTTGCAGGAGATATGGCCCTTTAGCTGCTCATTTGATTAGAGATGGGCAATTTCTAGACATGGGTGAAATTTACTTTACGCGTGTTAGAATAAATTCTCAAAATTATACATCACACCATGTGGCATAACTATTGTGCAGAAGCAGGTGAACGATGGGAACAACCAGAACACAAGCAGCATTTGTTAGCAGCAATTGTGGTTTTTGTGCTATTGTTATTGCAAGAAGTAGGCGATCATGCCCAAAATGGAAACAAGGATGTATTTCACACTAAAATATAGTGCTAAATGTCAGCTTTGCATTTCACTCAATTTCACTAAATTGTGTGTAATTACACAGAAGCAAAGTACACGTATCTCACTCATCCCTAGTAATATCATCACTAGTCAATTTCATTCAGAAAGATGATTTGCCCTTTCCCTGCTTGCTGTAGTGCAAGTGAAAGAGATCTAAACATGAAAAACAGGCACCTTTCTCAGAAAAAATATGGTTTATTTCTTCATGTTTTCAGATTCTGAAAGGGCGAGGAGACAATACCTGTACAAGCATTTATGTAAAATCCTCTGTATTCTTTTTTTTAAATAATTCTGCATCTGTTAATTAGGAAAAGTTTTAATAACTACTATACTTTTTAAAAAATATATCTTTTTATTAAAGTCTGCTCAACGTACAGCCAATTTAGCAAGCAAGGCAATTGCACAGTGCACATTTCAGTTACAGGAAATCCCATCGTTGTCTTCCACCCTCCAACAGCTCCTGGAAACAGATCTGTGTTTTCCATCGGTGATGCCAGACCGTTCCTTATGTGTTCACGGGAGGTGCCATCCTGTCTCTCCATCTACAGCCTTTTTAGTGATATTCTGCTAGTCAGTCTCCCCCTTCCATGTAGTGGAGTGGAGTGGTAATCACATGCATTAGTTCCCATTGACTAGGAGGCCAGGACTCAGCACTTCCCCTCCTATATAAAGGCCACAAAGTTCGGGGACAAGGCTCATTGCAACTGGGGTGCCTGCACACTGGTCCCACCAACAGCCAACCAGAGACGGTATTCAAGCTTTCTGAGCCACCGAACATACTCGGTAGCCTCTGTACAACCTCCACATGCCCCAAATGCCTCTACCCTTGTAACACTACTTTCTCGGTCCCACAGCACCAGTCCAAGTTGTTTTCTCAATCTAGCAAGTTCCAATGGAGGTGGCTCGGCCCCCTCCCCCAAGCCTTGGCAATGTTCCGTTTTGTTACAGTTGCCACCACCTTGAGCCATATTGTGTGGTATTTAGGCCATTGCGCCTCCCCCGTCACACAGAGGATGAGCCACTGCGGCTCTATCGGGGACTTCCAGGCCAGTGACCTCTGGCCATAACCCACATGACTTTCCTCCAGTAATGTTGTATGTAGGGGGCAGGCCCAAAGAATGAATAAGAAGGACCCCACATCTCCACAGCCCCTGGCACATTGTCTGGAATCATAGCGGCCCAGTCTATGCAGGAGTGTTCTGGAGGAGTAGGATCTGTGAAAGATCCGCAACTAGATAAGGGTTAAAGCGGGGCACGAATAGCCAGCTTCAGGGACTCTGAAGCACCTCCACCCAATCGTCCTCCAGCAGCCCCAAGTTAGTCTCCCATGTCTCTCTCGGGGGCGCCAAGGAGTTCTGTGACTTGTTCATGAGCTTCTTGTATGTGAGGGAGGTGGCTTTAGCTACCATAGGGTCCATCAATAGCCTATCCTCTAGAGGGT